>NC_062283.1:132103354-132405400 GCF_902655055.1 Lutra lutra | reverse complement strand
TCAAAAATTAAGAGGGAAGTATACCGAAGACGCTTAAACCCTCCTCTTAGATCTGGGCAAGTAAGTTCTGCGACTTGTTTCCAAACACACCGTCCCCACATCTGGATTCAATACAAAGCCAGGCACACCGGGGCCCCCGGAGCGGCAGGCTGCGTTCGCAGCGGGACAGACCCACCTCTCACACCCTCGCGCACACAGGCACCCACCCAGGCGCACACGCGGGCGCCGACACACGCTCCACTCGCCGGGTGCGCTCTGGGGCCCCGTGCCCGCTCTCCCCCCACTCCCGGCTGGCGCGGCGGGCTCCGCGCCTCACCTGTCTTGAAGACCATCTTGTCATCGTCCTTGGACCCGAAGGTCTTCAGCATGGCCACGAAGAGCACCCCGCAGGCGTTCTGGATGCCGAACACCGACCCATTGCACCACATGGCGGCAAGCATCACCAGCCAGCCCCAGCCGCCCTCGGGAGGCTGCGGGGGCTCAGCGCCCGCGGGCCCGCTCAGCTCTACCTCCACCTTCTCCACGGACGCCTCGGGGCCGTCCGAGGGTCCCGGGCCGGGCAGCGGAGCGACCCCCACGGTGGGCGCAGCGCCCGGCGGCTGCGCCTCGCTCGTCCCCCGCGCGGCGGCGGGCTCCTCGGGGAAGGGCACCATGGCCCCAGGCGGCCCCCTCGGGCGCCAGGGGAGCGCGAGAGGGGTGCGAGTTGCCGGCGGGCTCGCGGAGGAGCTGCCGAGCGCCGAGCCGGCGGGCTGGTGAGGCCGAGGCGAGGGCGGTGGAACCCCCGGTGGGCCGGCGGCGCAGGGCGCGGAGGCTGCCGCGAGGAGGAAGGCGGAGGAGAGCGAGCACTTCACAGCCTCGGGACTCGGGCCTCTTGTCCACAGCCCCGCACCCCCCACGGCGACCGCGGCCCGCCAGCGGGCTCTTAAAGACGCCCCCCGCCCCGCCGGCTGGGGGCGTGGCCGGAGCGGGACGTGCCCCGGATTCTCCAGATGATTGGGCTTCAGGAGAGCAGAGGCGGGGCCCAGCCGCCCGGAGGAGCCAAGACCCAGGTGCCCGCGGGTGGCGGTCTCTGCGCGCGCGCCTGCGGCAAGGCCTCCTCCTACCCCGTGGGGGGTCACGGATGTGTAGGTTATCGCCGCAAAGTATTAACGGAAGGGGCCCGAATCCTCCTAGGTACAGGCTGGGTGTGTCATCACACAGTAGCACGGGAGCTTCTTTAGCCTTAGCTCACTGACAGCTTCACAACCAAACTAACATTGCGTCTTTGTTTTGTTTTTGTTTTGCTTTTTGGCATACACCTCTCCTTACTAATTATAATACATAAGCTACGTAATGCCACCAGTCAGAAGAGGACTTACTGAATTATTTCATTTCTCCTGCTTTCATACACAATTTCCTATAAATACCGGCACATTAAAGATGCCCATTTTGTTAGATGCAGATAACATTTTTGACAGACAGCTGGAAAACATTACTTTTAAACTGCAGCACAGTTGTTTTCACTTTAAACAAAAATGAGCACGTATATTCAACTCTTCTGTCTCCCTGAAGCATGCAGCAGCAATGTATGTGAAAGAAAGGAAAAATAGCCGTGCAATATTGAGCTCACTTCTAAATTTCTCAGCTACTCAGATTCTCCACTTCAGAGTCAAAATAGACTAGTTATTTTGTACTACGGTGGAGTATAAGTGTGATTGTTGGTATTTCTTCCTCTACCTGTTAATAAAATAATAGGAAATCCTGGGATAGAATAGGAGGCTCGGATGGTATTATAATACATATACAACAAAGAGAAGTGAGATGAAACCATAAAATTCTCTTCAAAATACAGCAGAAGAGCTTCTACAGCAAGTGGCCATGGAGCTGAGCCCAGAATCAAACAGGGAACTTGAGTGGGCAAAGATAGGGGAAGAGCATTCTAGGTACAGAAAATTGCCTAAGCTGTGGAAAGCAGGGTGTGCTTGAAGAACAGGGGTCATAGCTCAAATACAATGTGTCTTGGAGATGGAGTTAGGATAAGATTAGTCATACAAGTGCACAAAAATGAATGCACAAGGATGTTAAACCAGCATTGTTAAATAAGGAAAAAGTGGAAGCGAAGATACGCGTCAGTGGCTGGTTGATTAAATGCATACTACACGATCTCTAGAGGTTGTGTTGTTTACCTCTGTTGACTTTGAAAGTTATCCACTTTTTTATTTAGCAAAGAAAGCACATCATAAAAAAGGGTATGGATTATAACACATAATATAAAATAAATATATCCATGAGTCAATACTGTTAAAAATAAATGATTAAGTATATTAAGCCTTCCCTCTCAAAACCCATAATCCCAGTCTAATCGTTAAAAAAAATTAGACAAGGGCCCTTGGGTGGCTCAGCTGATTAAGCCTCAAACTCTTGATGTCAGCTCAGATCGTGATCTCAGGATTGTGAGATTGAGTGCCTGATCAGGCTCTGTGCTGGGCTTGGAACCTGCTTAAGATTCTCTCTGCCCCTTCCCCTGCTCCTTCAGGCACGAGAGCGCTCTCTCTCTTCCTCTCTCTCTCAAAAAAAATTAGGGGGACCTGGGTGGCTCAGTTGGTTAAGAGTCTGACTTCAGCTCATCCCAGAGTCCTGGGATGGAGCCCCATGTCAAGCTCCCTTCTCAGCGAGGAGTCTGCTTCTCCCTCTCCTTCTGCCCCTATTCCTGCTCATGCTCACACTCACTCTCTCTCTCAAATAAATAAATAAAATCCTTTTTTAAAAATGAGACAAGTCCCAATTGAGGAACATTCTGCAAAATACCAGACCAGTACTTCTTAACACTGTTAAGGTCATCAAAAATAAGGGAGGTCTGAGAAACTGTCAGATCCAAGAGGAGCTAAAGACAGCATGAGGACTAAATGAAATGTGGCATCCTAGACATGATCCTGGAACAGAAAAAGGACATTAGGTAAAAAATATGGAAATCTGAATAAAATAAAATAAATTATTAATATTGGCTCATTAACTGTAACAAATGCGGAATATAAATTAAGATGTTAATAATAGGAGAAACTGGGTAAAGAGGTGGGGGACTCTATTATCTTTGCAATTTTTCTATAAATCTAAAACTGTTCTAAAAATAAAATTTGCTCTTTAATTATTTTTTAAGTAAGCTCTAGGCTCAACATGGGGCTTGAATTTACAACCCTGAGATCAAGAGTCACATGCTCTACCAACTGAATCAGCCAGAAGCCCCTATAGTTTATTTTTTAAGTTTATGTATCATGATCCCATTCTTGTAAAAATATGTATACATGTACATAACAATTTTTAAACATGATACAGTTTATTTTTTAAAAGATTTTATTTATTTGTTAGAGAGAAGGGGAGGGAAATAGAGAGAGAGAGAGAGGCAGAGGGAGAATCAGACTCCCAGCTGAGCAAGAAGCCTGATGCCAGACTCGATCCCAGGACCCTGGATGACAACCTGAGCCCAAGGTAGACCCTTAACCAACTGAGCCACCTAGGCATCCCAATACAGTTTATTTTTAAGTTTCACTTTATATATGATTGTTATATATATAGTCTATATAACATTATTTCTAAGCCTTATAGGGTATGCTTTATTTTCAGATTAAAGTTTGACATTTTTCACAGGGATTGATTTAGGAATAACTAAGACTTAAAGGATTAAAAGTTAATGCCGACAAGCCACTTAGTGCCTGGCACACAGCAAACTCTTATGAAATGTTAGTAGTTAGGGACGCCTGGGTGGCTCAGTTGGTTAAGCAGCTGCCTTCGGCTCAGGTCATGATCCCGGCGTCCTGGGATCGAGTCCCACATCGGGCTCCTTGCTTGGCAGGGAGCCTGCTTCTCCCTCTGCCTCTGCCTGCCACTCTGTCTGCCTGTGCTCACTCTCGCTTCTCTCTCTATGACAAATAAATAAATAAAATCTTTAAAAAAAAAAAATGTTAGTAGTTACTATCATTATTATTACTATTGATGACATCAATGACTCCTTCTAGTGACTTCTCAATTCCAACACTTTATTGGAATCAATTTAAATGGATGTTTACATATTTATATTTATAAATATAACTTTTATTTAATCACAAATATATCAGGTCAGGAAATTAAAATATGAAAACATTGAAATTTGGGAGCTTAGACATCCTTGTCCTCAACTATTATGTTACTTATTCCTTAAAAGAGAAATTTATTTTCCACCAGTTATACTTTCCCCCACTCACAAAAGGCATCATTTACAAAATCCAATATAAGTTCTACAACACAAATAAATGGAAAGATATTCCATGTTCATGGAAAGGAAGAAATAATATTGTTAACATGACAATACTACCCAAAGCAAACTACAGATTCAATGCAATCTCCATCAAAATACCAATGACATTTTTCATAGAACTAGAACAAATAATCCTAAAATTTGTATGGTGCCACAAAAGATCCTGAATAGCCCAAGCAATCTTGAAAAAAGAAGCACAAATCTCCCTAATTTCAAACAATACTATGAAGCTATAGTAATCAAAATAGTGGGATACTGGCACAAAAACAAGCACATAGATCAATAGAATAGAATAGAAATCCCAGAAATAAACTCATGCACATAGGGTCAACTAATCTATGACAAAGGAGGTAAGAATATACAAGAGAGGAAAGACAATCTTTTCAATAAATGGTGTTGGGAAAACCGAACAGCTACATACGAAAGAATAAAACTGGACCACTATCTTATACCACAAACAAAAATAAGTTCAAATAGATTTAAGATTCAAATATAACACCTGAAATCATAAAACTCCTAGAAGAAAACATAGGCAGTAAGTTCTTTGACATTAGTTTTAACAATATATATTTTTTTTACCTGTCTCCTCAGGCAAGGCAACAAAAGCTAAAATAAACAAAATCACATTGAACTGAAAACCTTTGCACACCAAAATAAACCATCAACAAAATGAAAGGCACCCTGCTGAGTGGAACAAGATATTTGCAAATCATACATCCACAAAGGGGTTAATATCCAAAATATATAAAGAATTCATACACATTAAAATTTTTTTAAAAGGCTCAGTTGTTAAGTGTCTGCCTTCGGCTCAGGTCATGATCCCAGGGTCCTGGGACCGAGCCCCACGCTGGGCTCCCTGAGAGGGAGGCCTGCTTCTCCCTCTCCCACTCCCCCTGCTTATGTTTTTTCCCTCTCTGTGCCTCTGTCAAATAAATAAATAAAATCTTTTAAAAAATTAAAAAAAAAAAAAACAATTTAAAAGTGGGCAAAGGGGGACATCTGTGTGGCTCAGTGGGTTAAGCCTCTGCCTTCGGCTCAGATCATGTTCCCAGGGTCCTGGGATGGAGCTCCGCATTGGGCTCTCTGCTCATCAGGGAGCCTGCTTCCTCCTCTCTCTCTGCCTGCCTCTGCCTGCTTATGATCTCTCTCTCTGTCAAATAAATGAATAAAATCTTAAAAAAAATAAAAATAAAAATAAAAATGGGCAAAGGACTTGAATATACATTTTCCAATGAAGATATACAGATGGTCGACAGACAATGAAACATGGTCAACATCACTAATCAAGGAAATGCAAATCAAAACCACAATGAGCTATTATCTCACACCTGTCAAAATTGCTAAAATCAACAACATAAGAAATAACAGATGTTGGCAAGGATGTGGAGAAAAGGGAATCCCTGTGCACTATTGGTGGGAACATAAATTGGTGCAGCCACTCTGGAAAACAGTATGGAAGCTTCTCAAAAAAAATTTTTTTTTAAATAGAACTATCATGCAATCTAGCAATTCACTTCTAAGTATTTATCCAAGGAAAACAAAAACATTCAAAGAGATATATATGCATCCCTATGTAATGCACATTATTTACAATAGTCAAGATATGGAAGCAACCTAGGGATGGCTGGGTGGCTCAGGTCATGATCCCAGAGCCCTGGGATCAAGTCCCACATTGGGCTCCCTGCTTCTTCCTCTTCCTGCTGCTCCCCCTGCTTGTGCGCTCTCTCTCTCTCTCTCTCTCTCTCTCTAGCTTTCTCTCTCTCTCTCTCTCTGACAAATAAATAAAATCTTTTAAAAATATATATAAAAAAATAAATTTTAAAAAAGATATGGAAGCAACCTAACTGTCCATCAGTAGATGAATGCATACATACATGTCATAGAATATTACTCAGCCATGGAAAAGAATGAATCTTGCCATTTGCAACATAGATGGACCTAGAGGGTATTGTGCCAAGTGAAATAAGTCACACAGACAAAGAATATTATTCTATTATTTTAATTTATGTGGAACCTAAATAAAAAATAACAAACAAAACAGAAACAGACTCATAGATAGGAGAAACATACTATTAATTACAGAGTGGGGCACAGGTTAGGAGTTGGAGAATGGGTGATATAGGTATAGGGGGCATTAAGAGGTGCAAACTTCCAGTTATAATATAACCATGGGGATGTAATGTACAGCATAGGGAATAATATTATAATAACTGTATGGTGACAGATGGTAACAAGACATATGGTAGAGGTCATTCATAATGCATACTAATATTCAATCATTACAATGCACACCTGAAACCAGTAGGATATTATATATCAATTATACTTGAATTTAAAAAATTAATACAAAATCTCTCTCTCATTAGTAACTTGATCTGCTTGGAACTATTAGCTCATTTACACAAAGACAAATTATTCCTCTAGAGTATGGTCTGAGTGAAGGGCATATACTGAAGATTACCAATATAAACAGAATTTCCAGTATAGTTAAGCCGCAGATCGGCTTTGCCTTCATCTCCACTGTTTTGCCTTTCTCAAATTTCTAAGTTGGTGAAAGAAAAGAAGATCTCATGATGTGAAATGAAATAATCAAACAAAACATTTTAAAAATAATAAAGTGCTGGGGTGCCTGGGTAACTCAGTGTGATAAAGCCTCTGCCTTCAGCTCAGGTCATGATCCCAGGATCCTGGGATCGAGCCACGCATCGGGCTCACTGCTCAGCGGGGTGCCTGCCTCCCTTCCTCCCACTCTGCCTGCCTCTCTGCCTACATGTGATCTCTGTCAAATAAATAAAAATCTTTTTAAAAATTTAAAAATAAAAATAATTAAATAATTTTAAAAAATAATAATAATAAAGTGCCTTAAGCATTAAAAATCAAAAGTTATTTTAGGTTTCGATGCTCTTTAAAAAGATATTCTGGGCCCCCAATTAGATTCTGGGTTAAAATCTTATTATTAAATCTGGCAAGTTTATGTTTGGCATTTTTTTTTCTAAAGCAAAGGGGGAAACTTGAATCAGATTTTCCTGTCTCAATGTTTTTTACAAGAAAGTTTTTACTTCTAATTTTTTTAAAAGATTTTATTTATTTATTTGAGAAAGAGAGCATGGGCAGGGGGTGAGGGGGCACAGAGGGAGAAGCAGAGGGAGAAGCAGACTCCCTGATGAACAGGGAGCCAAGCCAATGAAGCAAAGACTTGCCAGTGAAGAGAAAGTACATTCTATTTCTATGTCTACACCCGCCACCAACTCACATCGTATTATTGGATTGACCTCTTGTTTCAAAACCTTCTCCATCTGAAAATATGGAACTGTTTATGTATAACTACCTCCTAATAATGGTATGCCTTAATGAGTTCCTATTTATTAAACATTTTGTGATCATGAGATAAAAGAATTTATAAAACACAAAACAATATAATTGTTCTTTAACTCTAAATGGCAGCAGTAACTTCGCAGTTAGGTCTTTTCATCTGTAGTTTATATTAAGCTTATTATTTATAAACTATTTATTAAAATATCCTTACTTAAAGGAATAAATGAAACAAGATGGGATAGGAGGGAGACAAGCCGTAAGAGACTTAATCTCACAAAGGGTTGCTGGGGGGAAGGGGGTAGGGAGAGGGTGGCTGGGTTATGGACATTGGGGAAGGTATGTGCTATGGTGAGTGCTGTGAAGTATAAACCTGGCGATTCACAGACCTGTACCCCTGGGGCTAATAATACATTATATGTTAATTAAAAATTAAAAATTTTTTTAAAAATAAAATATCCTTACTTGACTCCTCACTCTAGCCGGAAATGTCATTCTTTCCTATTTAGGAGGGTCTCATTTTTTAGCTAAATATTAACACTTTCCACTCTCCAAAAAATATTCTCTATCTAGTACGGTTCAACATAAATGCTCCTGAAACATCTAGTAGAATTGAATAAACTAAATATGAAAGTACTAAATTATGTGGTCATGGATTTCCAGTTATGTTCTATATAATCTGGCACATAATACCTGCTTTGATGCCATTTTAATTACTATTTTAATTACTGTTCTAAATCTAGTAGCCAACAGTAGCTTTGGACTGCCTTAGTAACTATGGACAAGTTCTAACACATAATCATTTGTCTCTATTGTTCAAATCATAAGATAGGAATAGTACTATTATGGTGATTGTTTGGTAGGATGTTGGGAATCTTTGGTAGGAAGTTGGGAAATGCTACAATAAAATCAAATCTAAATACATATACACAGATATGTGATCTAGAAATCTTTTTGTGAATGCTTTGATTAAAAATGCATGCATAATGGGGCGCCTGGGTGGCTCAGTGGGTTAAAGCCTCTGCCTTCGGCTCAGGTCATGATCCCAGGGTCCTGGAATCGAGCCCCGCATCGGGCTCTCTGCTCCGTGGAGAGCTTGCTTCCTCCTCTCTCTCTGCCTGCCTCTCTGCCTACTTGTGATCTCTGTCTGTCAAATACATAAATAAAATGTTAAAAAAAAAAAATGCATGCACAGGGCGCCTGGGTGGCTCAGTGGGTTAAGCCGCTGCCTTCGGCTCAGGTCATGATCCCAGGTCCTGGGTTCAAGCCCTGCATCGGACTTCTGCTCAGCAGGGAGCCTGCTTCCTCCTCTCTCTCTGCCTGCTTCTCTGCCTACTTGTGATTTCTCTCTGTCAAATAAATAAATAAAATCTTTAAAAAAAAATGCATGCACAGAGATTCTTCAACATTGACTTATACAAATGATAAATGAGGGTTTTAATGCTTAAAACTGCACTTTATAAATGACACTGAATTAACTCTCTGACCTCCACTTCCTCACCTCTTTTAAAAATCCCCTCAATTGTCAAGAAAACAAAGAGGCAACCCACAGAATGGGAGAATATATTTGCAAATGAAACTACAGACAAAAGATTGATATCCAGGATCTATAAAGAACTCCTCAAACTCAACACACACAAAACAGATAATCCTATCAAAAAATGGGGAGAAGATATGAACAGACACTTCTCCAATGTAGACATACAAATGGCTAACAGACACATGAAAAAATGTTCATCATCACTAGCCATCAGGGAGATTCAAATTAAAACCACATTGAGATATCACCTTACACCAGTTAGAACAGCCAAAATCAACAAGACAGTAAACAACAAGTGTTGGAGAGGATGTGGAGAAAGGGGAACCCTCTTACACTGTTGGTGGGAATGCAAGTTGGTGCATCCACTTTGGAGAACAGTGTGGAGATTCCTCAAGAAATTAAAAATAGAACTTCCCTATGACCCTGCAATAGCACTACTGGGTATTTACCCCAAAGATACAGATGTAGTGAAAAGAAGGGCCATCTGTACCCCAATGTTTATAGCAGCAATGGCCACAGTTGCCAAACTGTGGAAAGAACCAAGATGCCCTTCAACGGACAAATGGATAAGGAACATGTGGTCCATATACACTATGGAGTATTATGCCTCCATCAGAAAGGATGAATACCCAACTTTTGTAGCAACATGGACGGGACTGGAAGAGATTATGCTGAGTGAAATAAGTCAAGCAGAGAGAGTCAATTATCATATGGTTTCACTTATTTGTGGAGCATAACAAATAGCATGGAGGACATGGGGAGTTAGGAGAAGGGAGTTGGGGGAAATTGGAAGGGGAGGTGAACAATGAGATACTATGGACTCTGAAAAACAATCTGAAGGGTTTGAAGAGGTGGGGGGGTGGGAGGTTGGGGGAACCAGGTGGTGGGTATTAGAGAGGGCACAGATTGCATGGAGCACTGGGTGTGGTACAAAAAACAATGAATACTGTTATGCTGAAAATAAATTTTAAAAAATGATTTAAAAAAAAATCCCCTCATCTCCTCCTCTCCTAGAATGCCCCTAATCCTCCCAAATCTAGGCTAATAAACTAGGGCTTCTCCTTTATATACCTCTACCCTAGATAGGGGTCTAGGGCAGGTTGCTCCCACATGTACCCCCAGGGCATATTGATTATTTTGAATTGAGGCTACTTAGGAAACAGTGGTACAAGCACACTCAGACCCCCCTCTGTCTTCCTGAAAGTAGGAAATAAATCTCCCATATGAAAAATATCCTCCCTATACTAAGAAGTAAAATAAACAAATAAATATTTTTTTAAAATCCTTATTACCAGAGATAGGGACATTAAAGTTGAGAAGCCATAAAAGAAAACCTTGTTACTTTTTACTAATCCACTACCTTAGCCCAAATTCCACTTAGAATTCCTTTCTAATTAAAAATCCCAAACATGTGTTTTCCTTAGCCTATAAATTCCTCGGAAATGTATTCTCTCTTTGTCTAAAATGTGTAAAAACTGCCTGGCTTGGTCATTTCTTTGGGTTTCAATTTCATTATTCGGCCTCCATGTCCACATTATAAAACAGCTTTCTTTCTCCTGTTAATCTCTTTCATGTAAATTGAATTCTTATTCCAGCTGGAGGAACTTGAAGGGTAGAAGGACTCTCCCTCCCCTACACCTAGTTCCCACAAATACAATCCTGCCAATTCCAGCTCCGGAAGGTCTTCTGACTGGCCCCCTCTGCTCCCTAATGATTTCTTATCATTTCACATGGACCACCAAAATGTCTTGCTGCCAAAATCTCTGCCTCTACCAATTCTTCCTCTAGACTATCTCTGCCCCAACTCTATTCTCCAGGCTTAAAACCAGCTCCTTTAAAAAAACGGGTATAAACCCCTCTATGCCTGACATCCTGCAGACCCTGCTTTTGAAATTATTTCCTTTCCCCATTTCTGAATGGTGAGATTTTACTTGACATTCAAGGCTCAACTCTAAAATGGAAGTCACCTCTGGGAAGCATTCATTGATTCAGTGATTTCCCATCTCCTTCACTAGAGTAAGAATTTTCAGACACGTCAAATCAGCTCATGAAGCTTTCACCTGCAGCACCAAACACAACATAGGTGCACAACAAATATTTGTTGAACCAAATTGAAGAGAATTTTTTTTTAATTTCTTTTAAATAATCACAAAGCATGAAATTGAGGATATCAAGTCTCATCCCACACTTTGGAGTAGAAATTTTTCAACATTTTTTTAACAACATGAGTTTGTTTCCTAATTATAAAAGTAATACATGCTCATTATAGCAAACACCATAAAAAAAAAAACAATGAAATTAAGACAATTTATTATTGTACCACTCAAATAACCTCTCTTAACCCTTAATTTTTTTATAATTTATGTACTTATAGGAGATTCTGTCAGTTCTATAAATTCCTTTTAGAATATTTCCTCTATAAAATATAGGTTTAGGGGACACCTGGGTGGCTCAGTTGGTTGGACAACTGCCTTCAGCTCAGGTCATGATCCCGGAGTCCCGGGATCGAGTCCCGCATTGGGCTCCCAGCTCCATGGGGAGTCTGCTTCTCCCTTTGACCTTCTCCTTGCTCATGCTCTCTCTCACTGTCTCTCTCTCAAATAAATAAATAAAATCTTTAAAATATATATATATATATAGGTTTAGCATAACCAAAAAATTTTAAGAGACTCTTTTGACCCTTAATGAAAATTGCTACATCCAAGATGATGAGTGAAACATAAAGAAGCCTGATGAGTTGATGATGCCCAGTGGGGAGCTAGAGTCACTTACTAAACAGGGGCTCTTACTACATGTGACTCAGATTTGTGTGTCAGCAAAGCTATTTACTAATTATCATATATTAAAAATTTTCAGCATTGCTCACAAAGCCAGAGGTCCACTTTATGTCCTTCTAGTCTTTTTTTTTTCCCCCTGCATTTTTTCAATAAATCAGAATTACAGCTTTGTGGACTAAATTGTGCCCCTCAAAATTCATATGTTGGAGCTCTAATCCCCAATACCTTCAAACATGACTATTTGGAGATAGGATCTATAAAAAGGAAATTAAGTTAGAATGAGGTAATTAGAGCAGACCCTAATACAACCTAACTGGCATTTTTCTTTCTTTCTTTTTTTAATAGGTAAACTTCTTTTTTAAAGATTTTATTTACTTATTTATTTATTTGAGGGAGAGAGAGAGCACGAATGGGGGTAAACACAGGAGGGGCAGAGAGAGAGAGAGAGAGAAAGACTCCCCCCTGAGCAGGGAGCCCAACACAGAACTTGATCCCAGAACATGGAGACCATGACCTGAGCCAAAGGCAGACACTTAACCAACTAAACCACCCAGGACCCCCTCTTTTTTTTTTTTTAAGATTTATTTGTTTATTTTAGAGAGAGAGAGAAGAGAATACGAATGGGAGGGGCAGAGGAAGAGGGAGAGAGACAAGCCCAAGCAGACTACAAACAGAGTGCAGAGCCCAATGTGGGGCTCAATCTCACTACCCTGAGATCTTGACCTGAACAGAAACCAAGTGTCAGAGAAGCTTAACCGACTGGGATACCCAGGCATCCCTAACTGGTGTTTTTCTAAGAAGAGATTAGGACATACAATGAGAGACACCAACAAAAGGTCAATGTGAAGACAGAAGAGAAGGGAATCATTTGACAGCCAAAGAGAATGGCCTCAAAAGAAACCAAGCCTGTTTACACCTTGATCTTGACTTCTAGCTTCCAGACCTGTAAGAAAATTTTGTGGTTTTTGGCCACCCCAGATTGCGATATTTTGTTATGGAAATCCTAGTAAACTAATATACATCATAAAGCACAATTTTATATCCTGCATTTTCTTCACTTAACCCTCATATCACAAATAATTTCCCATATTATTAAATATTCTTTGGGTCACCTGGGTGGCCCAGTTAGTTGAGTGACTGACTCTTGGCTTCAGCTCAGGATGTGATCTCAGGGTTGTGGGATCAAGCTCCACATCGGGCTCCATGCTTAGCATGGATTCTACTTGAGATTCTCTCTCCCTCTCTTGCTTGTGTTCACTCAAACTCTCTCTAAAGTAAACAAACAAAACTTTAAAAAATATTCTTCAAAAATATGATGTTTGGTGGCTATAAAGTGTTCTATAGGGATGGACTATAATTTATTTAATCATATCCTATTACTGCACATTTTAGTTATTTCAGGTTTTCACTATTATAAATAATACTCCAGTAAACATCCTTACACACAAATTTTTGTCTGCATCTCTGAAAAATTTTTTTTAAGATTTTATTTATTTATTTGACAGGCAGAGATCACAAGTAGTCAGAGAGGCAGGCAGAGAGGGAGGAGGAAGCAGGCTCCCTGCTGAGCAGAAGCCCGATGCGGGGCTCGAACCTAGGACCTGGGATCATGACCTGAGCCGAAGGCAGAGGCTTTAACCCACTGAGCCACCCAGGCGCCCTCTGAAAATTTTTTAGGATAAAGTTCTAGATGTGGGATTTCTGGCAAAAGCATATGAATACTTTAAGGCTCTTAATACATTGCTAAATTATTTTAAATACTGAGTGATATTTATTTTCACTCAGTTTATTTTTTAATAGGATTAAATGGGGGAAATGAACATAAATGTCTCAGCAGAGTAAATGACACAAAATAAATGCTCAGTAATGTGAGTCATTGTAATGATCATTAAATCCTATGGCAAGACACGATACACATCACCCACAGGCACATATCTATAGGGTCAGAAATCTAAGTAAGGTGAATTTTTTTAATTAATCATTTTTATTAACATATAATGTATTTTCTGCCCCAGGGGTACAAGTCTGTGACACTGCTAAATTTCTAAAGCAACTTCACCAATTTACACTCCCACCAATGCTATATAAGAATGCCCACATTAGGGGTAGTGGCAGGCTAGTTGATGAAGCATGAGACTCTTAATCTCAGAGTTGTGAGCTCAAGCTCTACATTGGGTGTAGAGATTACTTAAAAATAAAGTCTTTTTTTTAAACATCTTAATTGTATTTCATCTTTTTTCGGTGTTCCAAGATTTATTGTTTATACACCATACCCAGTGCTCCATGCAGTATGTGCCCTCCTTAATACCACCAGGCTCAGCCATCCTCCCACCCCCCTCCCTTCCAAAACCCTCAGTTTGTTTCTCAGAGTCCACAGTCTCTCATGCTTCGTCTCCCCCTCCGATTCCCCCAATTCACTTTTCCTTTCCTTCTCCTAATGCCCTCCATGTTATTCCTTATGCTCCAAGAGTAAGTGAAACCATATGATACTTGACTCTCTCTCTGCTTGACTTATTTCACTCAGCATAATCTCCTCCAGTCCCATCCAGGTTGATACAAAAATTGGGTATTCATCCTTTCTGATGGAGGTATAATACTCCCTTGTATATACAGACCACATCTTCTTTATCCATTCATCTGTTGAAGGGCATCTTGGCTCTTTCCATAGTTTGGCTACTGTGGACATTGCTGCTCTGTGGACACTGGGGTACAGATGGCCCTTCTTTTCACTACATCTGTATCTTTGGGGTGCCCAGTAGTACAATTGCACGGTCATACGGTAGCTCTATTTTGAATTTCTTAAGAAATCTCCACACTGTTTTCCAAAGTGGCTGCACCAACTTGTATTCCCACCAACAGTGTAAGAGGGTTCCCCGTTCTCCACAACCTCTCCAACACTTGTTTACTGTCTTGTTAATTTTGGCCATTCTAACTCATGTAAGGTGGTATCTCAATGTGGTTTTGATTGGAATCTCCCTGATGGCTAATGATGATGAATATTTTTAATGTGTCTGTTAGCCATTTGTATGTCTTCTTTGAGGAAGTGTCTGTTCATGTCTTCTGCCCATTTTTTGACATGGTTATCTGTTTTGTGTTGAGTTTGAGTTCTTCTCTATAGATCTTGGATATCAGCCCTTTGTCTGTAGTTTCATTTGCAAATATCTTCTCCCATTCTGTGGATTACCTCTTTGTTTTGTTGACTATTTCCTTTGCTGTGCAGAAGATTTTGATCTTGATGAAGTCCCAAAAGTTCATTGTCGCTCTTGTTTCCTTTGCCTTTGGAGACATGTCTTGAAAGAAGTTACTGTGGCCAATGTCAAAGAGGTTACTGCCTATGTTCTCCTCTATGATTTTGATAGATTCCTGCCTCACCTTGAGGCCTTTTATTCATTGCAAGTTTATCTTTGTGTATGGTGTAAGAGAATGGTCAAGTTTCATTCTTCTATACACAGCTATCCAATCTTTCCAGCACCATTTATTGAAGAGACTGTCTTTTTTCCACTGTATATTTTTTCCTGCTTTGCCAAATATTATTTGACCATAGAGTTGCAAGTCTACATCTGGGCTCTCTACTCTGTTCCATTGGTCTATGTGTCTGTTTTTGTGCCAGTACCATGCCGTCTTGGTGATCACAGCTTTGTAGTAAAGCTTAAAATCGGTCGATCAAGTCTCTTAAGAAAACAATGCTTTGAAGTTTGTTAAGATAAGACCTATGAATTTTATATGAGTTCAGCATCCTAGGCTTGTCTTCTCAAATGACTGAAACCATTATTTACACACAAATATTCATTTATTCAGCAAACATTCATTAGTACACCAAAGACCACAAAGCACTATGCCAGGCTGATTCCTAGCAAGCTCGGATCTTTTTTTTTTTTTTTAATTTAATTTTTATTTTTTAATTAACATATAATGTATTATTTGTTTCAGGGGTACAGGTCTGTGATTCATCAGTTTTATACAACTCACAGCACTCACCATAACATATACCCTCCCCAATGTCCATCACCCAGTCACTCCATCCCTCCCACCTCCCTCCACTCCAGCAACCCTCAGTTTGTTTCATGAGATTAAGAGTCTCTTATGGTTTGTCTCCCTCTCTGGTTTAGTCTTATTTCATTCTTCCCCTCCCTTCCCCTATGATCCTCTGTCTTATTTCTCCAATTCCTCACATCAGTGAGATCATATGATAATTGTCTTTCTCTGGTTGACTTATTCCACCTTGCATGTTTCATCTACATCATTGCAAATGGCAAGAGTTGGGGGTTTTTGATGGCTGCATAATATTCCATTGCGTATATATATATATATATATATATATGTATGTATATCATCTTCTTTATCCATTCATCTGTTGATGGACATCTAGGCTCTTTCCATAGTTTGGCTATTGTGGACATTGCTGCTATAAACATTGGAGTGCACGTGCCCCTTCAGATCACTATATTTATATCTTTAGGGTAAATACCCGGTAGTGCAATTGCTGGGTCATAGGGTAGCTCTATTTTCAACTTTTTGAGGAACCTCCATACTGTTTTCCAGAGTGGCTGCACCAGCTTGCATTCCCACCAAGAGGGTAGGAGGGTTTCCATGCTAGGTTCTTGATTATAATAAAGACCACTATACTCAATAGATTGAGTGGGTCACTGAACATTACCACTGAGCAAACAATTCAAAAAACATTTTGAGGAGTAAGCACAAGAAATAGGAACTCAAGTTCTCTGGCCTCAAATAACACCATACAAATATAATATGAAGTGACATACTAAAAATGTGCCTTAAGATCAGTATTTTTTTTCCAAAGTTTTCATTTTCCTTTGTATTTATAATTTTTTTAAAGAGGTGGAGAGGGGCAGAGGGAGAGAGAGAATCTTAAGCAAGCTCCATGGCCAACATAGGGCTCAGTCCCATGACCTCAAGATCATGACCTGAGCCAAAATCAAGAGTCATATACCTAACCAGCTGAGCCACCCAGGCACCCCCATGTAGTTATAATTTATATTAAAAAAAAAAAGTCAGCCTCTACTTCCACTCCTTTCCAGGTGCTCGTTCTAGCACAGGAATATGAATTAGACTTCTGATCTTATGTTGTGAATATCTTTCCAGTTACAAATAGCATAATTCCTTTCTTTTATTTTTAAAAGTATATGTTTGTTTTTCCCTTCAGGATAGGATTTTGAGGGTTTTGTTTATCCACATTTTCTCATTTTTCAGTAGTGAACACTTATTTATCATATAATGAAATATATCAAAATGTTTTCATGGGAAATAGATCCTTACCACTTATGATAAATTTACTGTCTGAATGATCTCTTAGTTGAAAAACTTAGAAGTACTACTCAATTTCCACAATTGTAGTTAGTGCATGCCTATTCCACCTGATAGCTGCCAGTAATAATTGTAGTCATAAAGCATTTATGAGATTGTAAGATGAAATTTTGGCTCCTCTCTGACTCATTCTGGAACTGAAGAACTGTTAAACTTCTCTGCACTGTGGTTTCTGGCCACATTTCATGCTGGGAGTTCTTCCCTAATCTGGCACAAATTAAGAATGATGTGGGCTTTGATGGTCAAACAGCCTTTGAAAACTTTCTATTTATTATATTTATATCCGCTAATGGTCACTTAATGATATAAAAAATTGAGGGAGGGGCGCCTGGGTGGCTCAGTGGGTTAAGCCGCTGCCTTCGGCTCAGGTCATGATCTCGGAGTCCTGGGATCGAGCCCCACATCGGGCTCTCTGCTCAGCAAGAAGCCTGCTTCCCTCTCTCTCTCTCTCTCTGCCTTCCTCTCCGTCCGTCTTCCTCTCTCTGTCAAATAAATAAATAAAAATCTTTTAAAAAATAAAAAAAAAATTGAGGGAGTTAATTTGGGACAATTATAAATCTCTCAAAACTAGTAAGTCTCAAAACTTGACTAGCTAAGTAATGTCCAAATTACATACTAAATCCTCATTGCAGCTTCCTGAAGGTCAACGGGTGAAAGACAGAAGCTAACGTAAGCACCAGCGTAAGGTTATAATTTAACCAGTGGTTCCCATTTGAGATGACCACATTCCTACACAGAAAACGAAATGTTTGTTCAACAGTTTTATCTGTTTTCTTCCATGAGTTCTGAAGGGATTTGCAACTGAGAATCAGTAATGTATTATTTTAACTCTAGCTACTTTCTTTAACAAACTTTAGGATGGAGCCCAATTCACATATAAAGCACATCAAAAGTGGTAGTCTAATATTTGATTGCACTCCCTGACTCAACCCCAGAAAGATTAAGTCACCCAAGGTCACATAGTTATAAGAAGAGGAGGGATCAGAACACAGAGTTCCCTGTCTTGGGAATAATCAAGGAGCCCTGTTTGGCGTTTTTCTGAATCACGCAATCCCCTTTTTAGTTTCCAGCCATGACAATCTCCAGTTCTCACATATCAGAGCTATTGTTTCAATCCCCTGCTTTCTTCATTCACTCAACAACCATTTTTGAGCATCTGCTCCTTGCCAGTCACTGTATAAAGCATTGATAGGATAACCAACACATTTTAGTGTTGTGTCATATACAAGCCACTGTCACAAACACCATATCATTTGGTCATGTAGTGTGAATGGTGTGACCTATTCGAAGTCAAGCACTGGGACTCATTCATCCTTTCATCTCCTGGGACTTAGTTTAGTGTCTGCACGATGCACCAAACATTCATTGAATGGATGAGTAAATGCAGGAGAAAATGAAGGGGTGAATGAGTAGAGAAGACCTCATATCTCTGGTCTGTGCCATTTTCGGTTTTCATAGGATTGGCAAACATTCACTTTTCTCCTTAACTCTTTTTTCCCTTAGAAAAGCTTTCTGGTTCCTACTCATTTTTTTTCTCTCCTGTGGAACAACTCTTCCTAATTATGCTCAGGGGCAAACCTCAGTTCCCCAGAAGTCCCTAAAACTCCTACCTTTGTTCTTTGGCCAGGACCCTTGCCATTAGCTTTCAATCTCTAAGTGAGGGGACACTATGGGTCAGTCTACCTGTTTTTAAAACTGACCAACTCTTATAAAGAGTTTGAAAAAAAAAAAGTTTGGCAACTGGATTATAATACAAATTCTTGTCCCTTATCTTACTACTATTGAAGAATAATTTTAATTGGAGTAAAGAGTTGTGAAACTAGGTTTTCCTGGGCACCTAGGTGGCTCAGTGGGTTAAGCCGCTGCCTTCAGCTCAGGTCATGATCTCAGGGTCCTGGGATGGAGTCCTGCGTCGGGCTCTCTGCTCGGCAGGGAGCCTGCTTCCCTCTCTCTCTCTCTCTCTCTTTGCCTGCCTCTCTGTCTACTTGTGATCTCTCTCTGTCAAATAAATAAATAAAATCTTTAAAAAAATATATTTAAAAACAACAACAACAAAAAAAAAAAAAAACCTAGGTTTTCCTTGTTAAATTTAGAAACCCAGAAAGTAACAAGTCAAGAAACCCAGAAAACAATGGTGGAAACCACAAGCTAAGCTGATGTGCAATTAGTGCTCAAGGTGAGATCAACACACAGAATCAGGAAGTGGATTTTGTCTAAGGATTGCTAAAAGAGTTCAAGAAATTATCTATTAGGGGCGCCTGGGTGGCTCAGTGGGTTAAGCCGCTGCCTTCGGCTCGGGTCATGGTCTCGGGGTCCTGGGATCGAGTCCCGCATCGGGCTCTCTGCTCAGCAGGGAGCCTGCTTCCCTCTCTCTCTCTCTCTGCCTGCCTCTCTGCCTACTTGTGATCTCTGTCTGTCAAATAAATAAATAAAATCTTAAAAAAAAAAAAAGAAATTATCTATTAGTCTCACAAACAGAAAGTCTTTTTTTTTTTTCTATTTTTTTTTACATACTTCCAGGTCACCTCAAGATTTTAAAACTTTGCATGGTTTCACCTTGAAAACAGCCCTGAAGACAGATAAGACCCCAAGAAAACAAGGTGCACCTTTCCCATCTAACATGGCAATGGTCAACTTATGGGGAAGATGGCACAATAGGAGGATCCTAGCCTCACCTCATCCCATGGATACACCTGGATAACATCCACATCAGTGTAAATAACCCATAATATGACTCAACGACTGGCAAAATTCACTCTTCACAGCTAAATGGAGAGAGAAGGCCATACTGAAAAGGGTAAGAAGGGTGGAGATATAGTCAGGAGCCAAATGGACCTATGGAACTCTCACAGGAGGGAAGAACCTACTGGCCACAGAGAGGGGAGAGGAGCAGGTCCTACCCCAGCATGGGGGATCCACACTGGGAAGGCAAACTGCTGTAACATTTGGCTCTGAAAGCCAGAGGGACCTAACTTTGTGAGTTCTTACAATCAGTGAGGCTTAACACTTGGAAATTTAAAAATCAGCAGGCTTGGCTCTGGGACAATCAGAGGGCAATAGGAAACTGAATCCCCACCCTTAAAGAGATCGCACAACAAACAACTCTTCTGAGATAGAGCACAGAAGCAGCGGTTTGAGAGATGCCTGGGGTGTATGGGAGGGAGATTTGTTTGCTAATCTGGGGGCCTGTGTTAGAGGAGCAGGGATCTTTGGGAGATTTCTCCAAGAACAAAGGAGTTGGCAAACATCATTTCCCTCCTCACACCCAGCTCAGATACAAGGACACCTGTGTATATCAGCACAGCACAAATACCAACACTCTCTGCGAACAGGGTGTCCCACCCCCACACTCTCCCAGTACCAGCCCTGTTCAGCACCAGCCTCCTCTCATAGCTGACCAGTGCAAACGTTGCTAATATTGCACATTCTGCCCCTGCATTCTCTGTAGACTTCCCCCTCCACCACACTCCTGGTAGGAGTCCATCCAAAGCTGCCCCACAAACATGGAAGTGTGCAAATGCCCCAACAAGGGTTGGCATCATCCCAAATTGACTCCTGCCCCAGGGAGAGAGGAAGATAACACACACATACAACACAAGGAATAAACCCTGCCCACAAGGCAAAGAGAGCCATTGCAGATGACTAGACTGAAGGCAAATGCAGCTCAGCCACAATAGTAGGATGCATACAGCACACAAAGGAGACCCCTCTAAAGCACCAGGTTCTGCTGAACAGGGGACATTGCACTGCAGGACGCGATAGGACCTTTTCATCATAAAGCCACTACTTTTGAGAGCAGGAGACACAGCTGACTTTCCTAACACAGAAAAACAGACACAGGGTTAGACAAAATGAGGTGACATAAGAATGTTCAAATGAAAGAACAGGACAAAATCACAGAAACAGAAAGAGAGCTAAATGAAAAGAAGATAAGTAATACGCCTGATAGAGAATTTAAAATAATGGTCATAAAAGTACTCACAGGACTTCAGAAAAGAATGGAGGACCTCAGCGAGATCCTAAACAAAGAGATAGAAAATGATAAAAAAGAATTGATCAGAGATAAAGAACTTAATAACTAAAATTTAAAGTACACTACCGTGAATAAAGAGTAGATTAGAGGAAGCAGAAGAAAGGATCAGTAACCTGGAAGATACAGTAATGGAAAGTAATCAAGAACAGGAGAGAGGGAAAGGAATAATAAAACATAAAAATAGAAAACAGATTAAGAAAACTCAATACCACCATCAGGAGTAATAACATTCACATTTTAGAGATCCCAGAAAGAGAAAAGGAAGGAAAGGAGGCAAAAAATGTATTTGCAGAAATAATAGCTGAAAACTTCCTGAATCTGGGGAAGAAAACAAATATCCAGATCCAGGATGCACAGAGATCTCTCAATAAAATCAACCCAAGCGGGCGCCTGGGTGGCTCAGTGGGTTAAGCCGCTGCCTTCGGCTCAGGTCATGATCTCAGGGTCCTGGGATCGAGTCCCGCATCGGGCTCTTTGCTCAGCAGGGAGCCTGCTTCCCTCTCTCCCTCTCCGCCTGCCTCTTTGTCTACTTGTGATCTCTCTCTGTCAAATAAATAAATAAAATCTTAAAAAAAAAAAAATCAACCCAAGGAAGTCTACACCAAGACACATAGTAATTGAAATGGCAGGAGAAAAAAAAAAGAGAGAGAGAGAGTTAAAGAGAGAATTTTTAAAACACCAAGAGAAAAAAGATAGTTACATACAAGGGAAACCCAATAGTGCCATCAACTGATTTTTCAGTGGAAACTTTGCAGGCCAGAAGGGCATGAAATGGGATATTCAAAGTGCTGAAAGAAAAAACTTGCAACCAAGAATACTCTATCCAGCAATGCTATCACTGAGAATAGAAAAGAGATAAAAAATTTCCCAAACAAACAAAAGTTAAAGGAATTCATCACCACTAAATAAGCTCTGCAAGAAATGTTAAAGGGTTTTTTGACTGCAAGACTATATGCAGGAGTAAGAAAAGTAGAAAGCACAAAAGCAGTAGAATTAAGTGTATCTATACAGTTAAAGTGTCTCTATAAAAGCAGTAGAATTAAGTGTATCTATAAAAATCAGTCAAGGGATTCACAAATTAACAGGATGAACAATACCATATACCTAAAATGCTGGGGAAAGGAGTAAAAATTTAGTGCTTTTAGAATGGGTTCAAACTTAAGTGACCATCAACTTAATATACACTGTTTTATTCATTAGATAATAAACATAAACCTAATGGTAACCAAAAAAAAAAAAATCCAGTAATAATCAAAAATCAGTAATAGACATGCAAAAAATAAAGAGAAAAGAATCCAAGTATATCACTAAAGAAAGCCAGCAAACTGTGAGAAAAAAAGAACAAGAAAGTAACAGAGAGGGGCGCCTGGGTGGCTCAGTGGGTTAGGCCGCTGCCTTCGGCTCAGGTCATGATCCCAGGTCCTGGGTTCAAGCCCCACATTGGGCTTTCTGCTCAGCAGGGAGCCTGCTTCCTCCTCTCTCTCTGCCTGCCTCTCTGCCTACTTGTGATTTCTCTCTGTCAAATAAATAAATAAAATCTTTAAAAAAAAAAAAAAGAAAGTAACAGAGAGCTATAAAAAATAACCATAAAACAAGTAACAAAATGGCAATAAGTACAGACCTACCAATAATTGCTTTGAATGTAAATGGACTAAGCACTCCAATCAAAAGACATAGGGTGATGGAATGGATAAAAAGCAAAACCCACATTGGGGAGGGTATGTGCTATGGTGAGTGCTGCGAAGTGTGTAAACCTGGCGATTCACAGACCTGTACCCCTGGGGATAAAAATATATTATATGTTTATAAAAAATAAAAATAAAACAAAACAAAACAAAAAAATGTAAAAAAAAGGCATTTTATTAAAAATACTGTGTGACAAAGATTTCATTAAATTAAACCAACACTATCTGAAAAAAAAAAAAAAAAAAAAAAAAGCAAAACCCACCTATATGCTGCCTATGAGATACTCAGTTCAGACCTAAAGACAACATGCAGATTGAAGGTGAAGGAATGGAAAAGCATTTATCATGCAAATGGCAGTGAAAAGAGAGCCAAGGTAACAATACTTATATCAGACAAAATAGACTAAAACAAACACTGTAAAAAAAGACAAAGAAGGACTCCATTATAGCCATAAAGAGAACAACCTAACAAGAAGATATAACAATTAAAAATATTTATGCAACCAACACAGGAGCACCTAATCACATAGAGCAGCTAATAACAAACATAAAGGAAGTAACTGATAGTAATATAATAACACCCCACTTAAATCAATGGACAGATCATCCAAACAGAAAATCAACAAGGAACCAGTGACTTTGAATGACGCATTGGACCAAATGGATCTAACGGATAGATTCAGAACATTCCATCCTCAAACATCAGGATACACATTTTCTTCAAGTGTACATGGAACATTCTCCAGAATAGATCACACGTTAGGCCACAAAACAAGTCTCAACATATTCAAAAAGATGGAAGTCATAGCATCCTTCCTGTCCAACCACAACACTATGAAACTAGAAATCAACCACAAGGAAAAATCTGGAAAGAACACAAATATATGGAGGTTAAATAATGTGCTACTAAACAGTGGATGGGTCAACCAGGAAATCAAAGTGCAAATCAAAAACTATGTGGAGAAAAATGAAAATGAAAACACAATGGTCTAAAATCTTTGGGATGCAGCAAAAGCAGTTCTAAGAGGGAAGCTTATGACAATGGAGGCCTACTTCAAGAAACAAGAAAAATCTCAAATAAACAACCTAACCTCATGCCTAAAGGAGTTAGAAAAAGAACAAACAAAACCCAAAACCAGCAGAAAGAAGAAAATAATAAAGATTAGAGCAGAAATAAATTAAATAGAAACTAAAAAAATAAAATAAAAATAAAAATAAAAAACAATAGAACAGGTTGATGAAACCAGTAGCTTGGCCTCCACCTGAGCGCAGCAAGACGTGCAGTTGGCCCCACCTCCACACCCTTCCCTGGACAGAAGAGAAGGACCTTCCACTGCCTCATGAACCTGGTCCTTCCCTAGTTTACTTCATCCTCTCTGCTTTGCATGACCCTTCCCCTCTATTATCATTTGGATGGTTGGGTCACCCAAAGAATACAAAAACACTAATTTGAGAAGATATATGCACCCCTATGTTTATTGTATCTTTATTTATTTACAATAGACAAATTATGGAAACAACCCAAATGTCCATGGATAGATGAATGGGTACAGAAAATGTGGTGTGTGTGTGTGTGTGTATACAGCCATATTACTCAGACATATTACTCAGACATAAAAAAGAATGAAATCTTATGACTTGCAACAACATAGATGGATCTAAAGGGTATAATGCTAAGTGAAATAAAGCAATCAGACAAAGACAAATACCTGATTTCACTCATATGGGAATTTAAGAAACAAAACAAATGAACAAAGAAAAAAAGAGACAAAAAAAAAGATTCTTAACCATAGAGAACAAACTGATGTTACCAGAAGGGAAGTGGGTGGGGGGAGCGGGTAAAATAGATGAAGGAGATCAAAAGCACACACTTAACATTATGAGTACTGAGTAACACACAGAATTGTTGAACCACTATATTGTACACCTGAAACTAATATAATACTGTATGTTAATTATACTAGAAACTTTAAAAATAAATAAAAACAAAAATAAAAAATAGCCAAGAAAAGTGGCAATGGTCCAATTCCCTTGTACATATGTTCAACAACTATTTATTGCGCTTCTATTTGTCAAGCAGTCTTAGTGTTAAAAAAAAAAAAAAAAGAAAGGGAAAGACAAACAAGGATCCTGCTGGGTGCCAGGGAAGGAGATGACACTTCAGATCAGTCCTGAAGCATGCACAGAGCTCCTTGGACAAAATGTTCTGGCCTGCTCCCCCATCCAGCGTCTGGAGATGGAAAGGGTAGGAGATGAGATCTACCATGGAGGCAGAGAGAGAAGGGCCTCAGGTCAGATGAGGCAGCTGAGTTTTATTCTGAGTACAGTAGAGAGCTGTAAGGTGGCAGGAACCTGAAGGTAAAATGGCCAGCCCCAGTGGCACACATACTCACTATCCCCTTGCATCATTTATTTGGATACCATTTTGGAAAATTAGCCAAGTCACTATGTTTCGTTACCTTCTTTTTTTTTTTTTTTTAAAGACTTTTATTTATTTATTTGAGAGACAGTAAGAGAGCATGAGAAGGGAGAAGGTCAGAGGGAGAAGCAGACTCCCCATGGAGCTGGAGTCCAATGAGGGACTCAATCCCAGGACTCCGGGATCATGACCTGACCCAAAGGCAGCTGCTTAACCAACTGAGCCACCCAGGCACCCATATGTTTTGTTACTTTACTAAACACTTCCTTTTTAATGTAGATCGTGCCAGGTTTTAATCCAAATTATCACATTAAATCTTCATGAAAACTTGCTCTATGTCGAAACCATCTCCCGGTCTCTGACAAGGGACTTCAAAGACTTCGCCAGCCCAGAGCACTACTGGGCTGTGCCTTGTTGCGGGGTATTCCAATAATGCCGCGGGAGAGCGTCAAGATGGGGATTGGCACCCGCCATGCCTTTCACCACCAGGCAAATGCATCTGCTTGTAGATTTTGATCAAGAGTAAAAGTTTCTTTCCTCACTCAGCACGTAGTCATGGGCTCTAGAGATAAGAAAATGGAAAGAACATAGCCCCAATCCTGTCCTTAGTTAAGTAGGACAGAATCTCATAAGAGCTCAGATCTGTCACCCTCCTTTTAATCACTCTCCCCTCCACCTACACCCCTCATTTTTCTATGGTGGGTAATGGAAGAGAGCTCATCCGCGAGCCACAGGGGAAGAGGCAGAATTGTGTCCTTCAGGCAGCTCACACCTTGTAAGGGCACCCCGAAACATTAGGTGTGAGATCAGGTGAAAATTGAGAACAAGGCTGACCTTCGGAGAACAGAAGGCCGGCTGGAGTAGTTGATACTAGAGTGGGCTCTGGCCTCATCCAGGCAGGGGCTTGGGGAGTGTTCTGCCACGAACCACGGCAGGACTCTAGGCAAGTTACTTAACCTCTTTATGTCTTAATGTCTCATCTGTAAAATGGGAAGAGTACCTACCTCACTGGGTTGCTGTGAGGACTAGAGGAAGTGGTATATGAGACATGGACCTCTGAGCCTCACGTGTGGTGTGTGGTATGTGTTTAATGATCGGTGGGGACTATGGCCCCAGAGAATACTGCAGAGACCTGGATGTGGAGAGAAGAGGGTGTCCCACTGCTGTGCTCTGCAGGTGGGCTGGCAAAGTCTGGGCCCACAAAGCTGCACGTGAGGGGAAATGCATGCTTCCTGTACCAGCTTGCACGCATGTACCTCAGGTCAGAAGGAAGGTAAGCGGAGTATTGGCACCAACCGGAGTGCGGCCTTCTCAGCCCCCTTCCTGCTTCCCCTGCCCAAGTAACCACATGGAAGGCAGCAGCAGTGGCAGCCCCAGGGAGGACATCCTGGGAAACGGGGTGTGTTTACTTGTTCTGTTTCGTTTCTGTCTCCCTCAGCCCATGAGGCCCACTCCATTTCTCCGGCCACACAGAGGAAAAGGAACATTTTAACTGGGCCTAGAGGAACACAGTGTGGCCCAGAACCAACTGCCTTCATAGCATTTATGTGTGCCACAAAGAGTGAACCAGTGCCTGGAACACTCATCCTGCTCTGAATCTGGAAGGCAGGATGACACCAAACAAGACAGGGACAAACAGAGCTTTGGGTTTCAGAGGAGGGAGGGAGGGAGGGAGGGAGGAGTGACCACATCCTGCTGAGGGGCCTGGGGATACTCCATGAAACAAATGGCATCTGAGGAAACGGGAAGGGAGGCCGTGTGTAGACCACAGACACTATTATTCAAGCAGCTTAGCTAATGAGAGAGAGAGACTCTGGGAGTCGGGGGAGGTATACGGAGAAGAGAGAGAGAGAGAGAAGGCATTAACTAGAGAGAAAGAGGATCGGAGAGAGGAGGGTGCATGTTCTTGGACCCACATGACTTGAGCAGGGGTGTAGGCTGAGGGAGAGAGCTGGGATGGCTGAAGGCCCAAGCTCCCAGAGGGGCTGTAAAGGGCCTGGACTGGCCTGAGCAGAGGGGCCAGATCACCGCATGACATGGAGAGAGGAGGTGAGATCAGTTGAAAATGTAGGTAAAACAGAGAGGGAGCGGGCTGTACAGGTCCTTGAGGCTCCGTGTTTCAATTTTCTCAATGAAGTGGGGAGTCCATTTCTGAGACCAAAGAAGTGTCAGTCAGGTGGGGTTTGGGGAGAGAGGCGAGATTTTGCAAGAATCACTGAAGACTGCTGATTGGTGCGGAAGATCTGGCTGCCCCCAGAGTCCTCATGGGATGCCTTTCCTTCAGCAAGTGAGAGAAGCCTGTGTGTCCCCGTGGAGGCAGAGTACAGAGTACTCTTGCAACAGAAAGTTGCAAGAAGGGGCAGTGAGGTTCAGGTCATCAACTGTGCGGTCAAATCTGCGTGGAAAAGTCGGAGGTCAACAGAAGACTGACACAGAAGTCGGGAGACAGTGAAACTGGAGGTCCCTTGGGGGACAAAGAGAAAGTGTGGGTGGAGTGAGATGAAACAGCTGGAAAAAGTGTGCACTGGGATGAACAGGGTCCGCAGGAACCTCAGAACGTGACCATATTTGGAAATAGGCTCTTTGCAGATGTAATTGGTTAAGATGAAGTCATACTGCAGGAGAGTGGGCCCTAAATCCAATGACGGTTGTCTTTATGAGAAAACAGACACAGAGCTCTCCACACACACGGAGGAGAGCGCCCTGTGAAGACAACAGCGGACACTGGAGGGTTGCGTCTACAAACCAAGGAATGCCCAGGAAGGCTGGCAACTACCAGAAGCTGGGAGAAGGGCATGGAACAGTTCCTCCTTAAGAGCCTCTAAAAGGAAACTATTCAGCCAACACCTTGATTTTGGACTTCTAGCCTCCAGAACTATGAGACAATACATTTCTGTTGTTTCAAGGCACTCAGCTTGTGATAATTGTCATAGCAACTCGATGCTATGTTAATGCAGACAGGAAGAAAGTCGTGGTTTAAAGCTGGGATTGACAGATAACTGCATGGCCGCTCCCACTTTTGTGCTCTATTGGGGCAGTGAGGATGAAGAGGGCTGGTGGAGGCTGGAGAGATCCCAAGGAGCTGGACTCAGTGGAACCTTGGCAACTCCTTAGATGATAGGCAGGGGAGGGGGAGAAGATGTGCCCAAAAGGGGCAAAGGTGGCCAAGGTTTCACAGCCAATAAATGAGAGACCGTCTTCCCTGATCTCCTTGTTCTGTGACTGGCACTACTATTCTCCCAGAGGAAAACAGGATAGGGTCTGAGAAGATTGAGGAGTCTTGGTGTCTTCTCAGGAAAGACATGGGGGAGGGGCCACACTACAAAGAGATGAGTAGGATTTGTAATGAGGAAATGGAGGTAGTTAGAAGGGATGAATCGTCAGATGTTTAGGAATGAAAGAGGAAGCTCAAGCAGCGCTGGTCTTTGCTGGGCTAGAAAAGACATGTTCTTTGGACATCGGTGTGGTTTGTCTGCTGAAGGGTTATCTTGGGTTAAGAAAAATTAATATTACTCTCATTTTCTCTCTCCCACTCCATGTATGTGCGTAGAGATAAGTGTAGAATATATGTTAGATTGGACCACAGTGGCACAGTGGACCACTATGGCAACCTGGTACTTGAGCCTGCCACAGACAGTGAAGCAGAATTAGAAGGTGACTCAAAGAGCACATGCCTCTGACCATGAGTGTGTGCGCTGGGGGCGTGGGGGCGGGGGAGGTGAGGACCCCAGGAGTGATTAGAGATGGGGAGTGCCCTTTTGTATACTGGCATTGTTCACTTCTGGGATGGTGGCTCCCACCCCACGGTCCCCACCCTGCCTACACCATGGTCTCCCACTGAGGAGGAATGGTGATAGCAGCCATCCTGGAGAAGCCCTGGGTCTGGGTCTTCTCTGGTCCATAGGGGCTGTGGCTCCAGGGGGAGCTCAGGGATTACCTCCTCCCCCCTTTCTAGATCACAGCCAAAGTTGCTGCTGCCTCTTATCTCTGCTAGATAAGGGCCCTTCTCATAAGGTAGTGATGTGTCTGACTCTGACAACAATTTGTTGTTGTTATTTTTTATTACTTCTAAGTAGGACCCCTTGGCATACATTCCTGGCATAGAAACAAAGAGCTGGTTAAAGCTAATACCTTGTTCTAATGGAGCCCTGGAGATCAAAGCCAGAGGGTGGGGGTGGGCCGCTCTCTTCCAAGAGTCTGATAGGCATCTCCCTTACAGCACAATTTTCACACTCCCCTTTCCTCCGTAACACGGTTCTCCTGCTCCACTTGCTGTCTGATGCCAAGGGGGATTCACACTTATTTATTAAAACTTGACAAAGAACAGCGTTGAACGAGGATGAAAATTAAGAACAGAATCAAATCAAAGGCATAGGTGTTTTATTATGCATACCACCACCCACACTGACCAGTCTGCCGATGAAGAGATAAGGGGGAAGTGCTTGAGGGGAAAAGCCAGAGAAACTGGTGAGGGAAACTTTTGTTTCCTAATGGCTTCTCTTGGCCACAGCTCTGTCTCACGCAGTGATTAGACAACATGTGAGGACCAGAATAACATACCAGCAATACGGAAAAAATGCAAACCTATTATTAATCCATTCAAGGTTTTGAGCCCCTACTGTGTGCTGGGCATTTTGCAGGGAAGGCTCGGGGGATATGGAAAAGAATACTACACAACGCTTTTTCTTGGGTAGTGGCAAGAATTAAGGGTTAAGGCCTAGACAAAGCACAGAGAGAAGGGAATTGCAGAGACCTCCTGGGGAAGCTGGGAAGGCTTCAGCGAGGAGGTGATAATTCAGGTAATTCTATGAGGTTGAATAGGAGATCACTAAGTATTAGAAACAGCATGTACAGAGCTGGAGAGAATGTATTTTGTTTAAGGAACATTAAGAAGGTGAAGGCTGGGATAACTTAGGCAGTGGTAGGGGACATGGCCAGAGAGGCAAGCTGGGAACATACTCTGAAGAACCTGTTTTACCACACCAGAAATTTGGATTTTATGTGGATGGAGCTCTGCTGGGAATATTTAAGTAGGAGAGCTGCTTGGTGAGACTTTCATTTTGAAATGATGGATAGGATGGGGTGCTGGAAGGCTCAGTTGGTAGAACATGCGACTCTTCATCTCATGAGTTCAAGCCCCAACGTTGGGCATAGAGCCTACTTAAAAATTAAAAATGAATAAAAAAGAAAATGATGGGGCGCCTGGGTGGCTCAGTGGGTTAAAGCCTTTGCCTTCGTTCGGCTCGCATCATGATCCCAGGGTCCTGGGATCGAGGTCTGCATCGGGCTCTGCTCAGTGAGGAGCCTGCTTCCTCCTTTCTCTCAGCCTGCCTCTCTGACTACTTGTGATCTGTGTGTGTGTGTGTGTCAAATAAAGAAATAAACTATTCAAAAATAAATAAATAAATAAAATGATGGCTTGGACAAAAGGCTGGGAGACTTTAAAGCTGGTGGGCCGTGAGACCCCTGGGTGGGTGAGAGTGCTGTTAACAGAAGAAGAGTACACGGCAGGCAGTAGGGTTGTTGGGAGAGGGGGAGCTGCATGAACTATTCAAACCCACTGAATGTACTAGGTGCCTAGGAGGCAGGTGGTAACAGGAGGCCATCGAAGCTAGGACTTTTAGCACAGGCAAGGACAGACCTACAGGTGGAGACCCACCCAGAGGTGGAGAATCAAAGCAGACACTGCTAGGCCTACGTATAGAAGTTACGTAGGAAAGTATGAGCTAGGAACTACAAAGAACTTAGAGAAGTCAGTGATCCTAGGAGTGAGAGCACTGTTGACGGAGAGAGATTTAAGAAGTATGTGTGTAGAGAGCCAGGAGCCCCTGACTCTCCCACACTGGGTCAAGGTGATGAAGGTGAAGAGAGTCCCTCAGGCGGAAGGCAGCTGAAATCTTCCTGTCTTTTTCTTTGTTTGACCCTGCCCTCTGCCTCTCACCTCAGCCTCCTCCTAGTCCAGGTGGAACCCTTCATGCCACGAGGAAAGTCAAGACCATGGGGACAGGTCAGCCCTCGGACAGCTTCGTTGCTGCAACCTTGCAAGGAAAAACAATTTATTTGCTCAGTTATAACCATAAAACAAGTAACAAAATGTCAATAAGTACAGACGTACCAATAATATATAAGTAATATAATATATATTTATATATATATAAATAATGTTTATTTTTTTGCCATTATAAAATAAAAGATACAAGAAAAGTTGGAAATAATGGAAAAAAGAGCAAATGCCTATAGTTTCAGAAACCCCCATTAAACCTATGGTGTATCTCCTTTCAGTCTTTTTCTAAATACACAGGGAGTCTGCTTATTGTTACTTTTGTTTGTTTTATACGTACACATAATGGTTAATTTAAAATGATACTTTAAATGTGTTATCATGGGCGCCTGGGTGGCTCAGTGGTTAAAGCCTCTGCCTTCGGCTCAGGTCATGATCCCAGAGTCCTGGGATCAAGTCCCGCATCGGGCTCTCTGCTCAGCAGGGAGCCTGCCTCCTCCTCCTCTCTCTCTCTCTCTCTCTCTCTCTCTCCCTGCCTCTCTGCCTACTTGTGATCTGTCTGTGAAATAAACAAATAAAAATCTTTAAATAAATAAATAAATAAATAAATGTGTTATCATACATGTTTACATGTTTCATAACTATCACTTTCAGGCTGCATAGATTGCTTTGATTGGAAATAATTTATTTGAATAGGTTAAAACATGTACGTGGTAAAAGATTCAAAATGCAGAAAGGATATACATAAAAAATTAGTCTCTCCCATGCCTATGTCCCAGTCACCCAGTTCTCCTCAAACAGACCAGCTCTAGCCTGCTGTGTATTCTTCCAGAGGTATTCTACAAAAATGCAAATATGCATTTACTAATACATATCCTCCCATCTTCTCCCCCTGAGGTTAGCTAGCATATTATACACACTGTCTACACTTGACTTTTTTCACTCATCAGTGTATCTTAGAGCCTCTTCCAGATTGCCAAATTAAAGCTGCCTTGTTCTTTTTATTGGAAAAGCAATTTCTTAGCAGGCAACAAATGATGGCTCTCCCAAGAGCAGCTGGACCCTCCCTTGAGCCAAAGGGACAGGAAGCAACAGCCTGCCTGCCAGGTCTTGCTCCTGTGAGCCCGGAATGCCAAGTCTGAGATTTCCATTCCCCACCCACAGAGTGGGGGTACTCAGAAGCCAAGGAGACAGGCATGTCTCCTGTTAATAAATGAAGACAGTAAATACAGAGAAAATGAGACAGGAAGAGTGAACTTTGCTCAAGAAATAGGGTTGTTTTCTGTCTCGTGGTCACTAGCTTGTGCAAGGACACATGTTCCAGGAAACCTCCCCAGACCTCCCAAGCCTTTGGTGGCTCCAATGCTTCAAGCACAGATGGGCCACTCCAAGGATAGTGTGACAAACTTGCCCACAAACGTCCCCACCCCTGTCTCCTTGCCACGGCCTTTTTCTCTTAGTTTTCTTGAAGTCTCCCAGTTAGAGGAATACCCTTCTGCCCCAGCTTTATCCTGCTAGCCATTTAGGGTGCGTCACCTTACCAAACCAACTAATCCATGCATTCAATACTCTGAAAGTCACCAAAAATCCAAGGTTTGATATAATCACAATATTGAGTCCTAAACGGAGGGAGATTAATGAAGAGAAATGTGGACAGCAGCCCGAAGCATTTGTTGGGAACGAGACTTTCCTGTTTTCCTTAAATTCTATACCCTACCCAACCCCTGACAAATGGAAAGAATGGCTTATCATGTTTATAGTATCAAGGAGATCCCAAATCCCATATTGCCTGGCTCTTTTTTTTTTTTTTTTTTTTTTAAGATTCTATTTATTTACCTGACAGACAGAGATCACAAGTAGGCAGAGAGGCAGGCAGAGAGAGAGGAAGGGAAGCAGGCTCCCTGCCGAGCAGAGAGCCCGATGCGGGACTCGATCCCAGGACCCCGAGATCATGACCTGAGCCGAAGGCAGCGGCTTAACCCGCTGAGCCACCCAGGCGCCCACAAATTCCATATTGCCTGGCTCTTGACGGACAGAGACAAAAACAAGGTTTTGGTTCAGATGGTAAGACAAGACAGTGGCATGAAAAGTCAGATACCAATGCAAGAGATGTCATTAGGTGGTAAAGAATGAATAATTTAGATCAAGTTTTCAAACTATGATTCTTGACTCCTCATTGGATCATGAAAGCAAATTTAGTGGGTGGTGTATATGACCAGAATCTTTTTTTTTTTAATTTAATAGAATAGAGTGTGTGGCACATATTTTGATTATTGCTTTGTAAAGCTTCTTTTTCAGCTATATATCTGTATGTATGTATGTATGTATGTATGATACACATATATGTATGTATGTGTGATAGAAAGTTATATATATATATCTCTTTTTTTCCAGTTACGTGTGTTCTGGCCATGATAGAAAATATATTTACTACTGTGGATTATGGAATAAAGTTTGAAAACCACTGACTTCCCAGGAAGAATTGGTCAATGTACGTTTGAGTAGCCAGGGAAAAATGCCTCAAAACTAGAAGAGCAGCACAAAATAGGTGCACCAAAAATGTTTTCTGAGGTTGCACATGATATGAGACTTTAAGAGAAGACCAAATAAAGCACGTTTGGGCTCATGGCCCTGAATAAGTAAAGGAAAATCCTTGGTGTCCACATGGGGGCTGCTCAGGCAATGCACCTCGTATCTGGAATTTGTCCACTTTGCTCTCAGTCTGCCATTCTAATCCAAGTCCTTGTTATCTCTGGTCTAGACTCTGGTCCAGGCCTCCACGCTGGCATTCCTTCTTCTGGTCCAGCTCTCTGTATCAGGAGTGCATTCAGCTGTAACAGGAATTCCTACCACAGTGGTTTAAACAAGCAGGGGATTGTTCTCACATAGCAAAAAGTGTAGGGGGGAGTCTAACTAGACCTTACATAGCTGCTCAAAGGTGTCATCTGAAAACCAAGCTCCCTCTATGTGCCTGCTCTATATCCTTGGCATAAACCTTCATCCTCATGGTTCCAAGATGGCTGCTGCATCTCCAGGTATTGTATCCTTTTCCAAGATAGGAAAAAGAAGAAAGAGTATAGGGCAAAGGAACATGCCTTTTCATCAGTAAAATGATAGCCTTTCCTGAGACTATTAAATTCCACTCAGCAGACCTCTAAATTATACCCATTAGCCACTTGTAACATTGTCACATATTCACCGAACCTTATGCCAGGAGAACCATTCAGTTTGCATTTTTGACTGAACACATCGATGCCTTGAGCAAAAAAAAACACTTTTGTTGGCAAAAAATTATTATCTAGAACCATCTGTTACATCCCTTTCAGCATAGCCCCTGCCTCAAACTCTTCAATGGTTTTCCACTGCTCTTAAGTGCAAATCTGAAATCCTTACAGTTATGCTGTCATGGACTGAACTGTGCTCCCCAAAATTCATATGTTGAAGCCCTAACCCCCTGTTAAGAGATAAGCTGAGGCATATTAAAAATTTTGAGTTTATAGGGGCGCCTGGGTGGCTCAGTGGGTTAAGCCGCTGCCTTCGGCTCAGGTCGTGATCCCAGGGTCCTGGGATCGAGCCCCGCGTTGGGCTCTCTGCTCCGCAAGGAGCCTGCCTCCACCTCTCTCTCTGCCTGCCTCTCTGCCTACTTGTGATCTCTCTCTGTCAAATAAATAAATAAAATCTTTAAAAAAAATTTTTTTGAGTTTATATAAGCAAAAATCAACTCAAATTGGGCAGCATCCAATCTAGAAGATAGAAAAGAATCCCGAGTTGCTGCACAAAATTACTTTCATAGCCACAAGGGAGCAGGAACAAGGAGGTTATACTAGGCATTAAGGCAGTTGGTTGTTACAAGGTTACTTTCCTTTAGAGGATGGCAATAGGGGAGGGGGTGCCTATCAAGCAAATCACCTAACTAGTGCTGATCAGGCAATTCCTGATTGGTCTAAATTTCCATTTCTGAGAGAGATGAAATTGTAATTAAGTCTTGGTTTGGTGATGTGAGGCTTAGCACAAGCATTCCATTTGGGGCCTGTTTTCTTGTGTTTTAATACCCCAGTATTTCATAATGTAACTGTATTTGAAGATAGGCCTTTAAAGAAGTAATTAAGTTAAAATGATGCCAACAGCCAATGGTTCAATCAATCGTGCCTAAGTAATGAAGTCTACATAAAACCTCAAAAGGACCATGTTCAGAGAGCTTCCAGTTTGATGAACATGTGGAGATTTGGGAAGAGTGGAACACCCGGACAGCAGGCACTCTCCGTGCCCTACCCCCATACCTTGCCCTACACATCTCTCCCATCTGACTGTTCCTGAGTGATATGCTTTCCTGGTCAACCAGTGTTCTAGTCAGTAAAATGTTTCTTTAAGTTCTATGAGCCACTCTAGCCACTCTAAATTAATCGAACCGAAGGAGGGGGTCATTCAAACCTCCGATCTATAGTCACGTTGGTCAGAAGCACAGGTGACCACTTGGACTTTGGCAGTTGGCATCTAGAGGATGAAGGGATTGGGCAGTCTCATAGGACTGAGCCCTGAACCTGTAGGATCTGGTGGTGTTTACTCCAGGTAAACAGTTCAGAACTGAGTTAATTGCTTAGTGATATAGGGAACAAAACACGTATCCTACAAGCTCTAGCAAACCAATAGAGTTGCTTAAAAGAGCCGAACATAATCTGGCTTCCCACTAATCTTAGATGCCATTCTCTCTTGCTCACTGCCCTCTGCTGCCATTCTCTCTTGCTCACTACCCTCCAGCCAGGCTGGCCTTCTCTAGTTCCTGTAACAGATGAGCCTTGCTCCAGGCTCTGGGCCTTTGCATGCACTGTTCCTTCTCTCTAAGCTCTACACACTGCTTTTTTTGTTTTTTTAAGCCTTTTGAGAAAGCAATGTTTATTATTTTTTTAAGATTATTTATTTATTTATCTGACAGAGAGAGAGATCACAAGCAGGCAGAGAGGCAGGCAGAGAGAAAGATGGAAGCAGGCTCCCCCGCTAAGCAGAGAGCCCAATGCGAGTCTTGATCCCAGGACCCTGAGACCATGACCTGAGCCAAAGGCAGAGGCTTTAACCCACTGAGCCACCCAGGCACCCCTAGATGATGGTTTCTTAGATATGACACCAAACATAACAAAAGAAAAAAATTGATAAATTGGACTTCATCAAAATTTAAAGTTTTAGTACTTCAAAGGACATCATTAAGAAACTAAAAGACAACTCACAGAATACAAGAAAATATCTGCAAGTCATGTACTAATAGGGACTTGTGTATCTAGACTATATTAAAAAAAAAAACAAAAAACCTTTATAGCTAAGTAAAAAAAGACAAATGACCCAATTTAAAAATGAGGAAAGGATCTGAACAGACATTTCTCCAAGGAAGATAGACAAATCCATAAGTGTATGAAATGATGCTTAACGTTACTGGTCATCAGGGAAATGCAAATCAAAATCACAATGAAAAGCTAATCTGCCTAAAAACAGCATTATGACAACCTCTTATTTACTGACAAAGAAGTATCCCTTTTTGTTGGCAGATGAAATAAAAAGCATCCCAAAAATACACAAAGAAGAAGCATTTCATATCTGTTAGAATGGCTATAATAAAAATGGAGGGCACATGGGTGGCTCAGTCCATTCAGCATCTGGCTCTTGGTTTCAGCTCAGGTCATGATCTTGGGGTTGTGGGATCAAGCCCTATGTCGGGCTCTGCGCTCAGCAGGGAGTCTACTTGAGCTTTTCTCCCTCTCTCTCTGCCCCTCCCCCCCTCAAATAAATAAATCTTTTCAGAAAACAGAAGATAACATATGTTGGTGGAAATGTAGGAAATTGGGGCGCCTGGGTGGCTCAGTGGGTTAAGCCGCTGCCTTCGGCTCAGGTCATGATCTCAGGGTCCTGGGATCGAGCCCCACATCGGGCTCTCTGCTCGGCAGGGAGCCTGCTTCCTCCTCTCTCTCTACCTGCCTCTCTGCCTGCTTGTGATCTCTCTCTGTCAAATAAATAAATAAAATCTTTAAAAAAAAAAAAAAAGAAAGAAATGTAGGAAATTGGAACACTTGTTCATTGCTGGTGGGAATATAAAATAGTATAGCTGCTATGGAAATAGTTTGGAGATGTCATAAAAAGTTAAACACAGAAATAACCATATGATCAGCATTCATTTGTCCCACTCCTAGGTATAGAACCCAAAGAATTAAAAACAGGTATTCAAACAAATACAAGTGCATGAATGTTCAAAGCCACATTGTTCACAATAGCTGAATGGTGAAAACAATCCAAATGTTCATCAACAAATGAAGATAAGTAAAATGGGGTAAACCCATACAACTGAATGTTATTTGACAAAAAAACTAATGAAGGACAGATATATTGTACAGAGTGGATGAACCTCAGAAACATTATGCGAAGTGAAAGAGGCAGTCACAAACATCACGTGTTGTATCGCTGTTTATATGGAACATCCAGATTAGGCAAACTGATAGAAAGCAAAGTGATTAGTAGCTGTCTAGAACTGGCAAAGGAGAGAGAAGTTGGAGGTCAATGGCTCCAGGGAGGTGATTTCTTTTGGGACAATGAAAATTTTTATAAAATTGATTGCAGTCATAGTTGCACAACTCTGTGAATATTATAAAGGCCATACACTTTAAATGTGTGAACTGACCCCAAATAGAATAGCCAAAGCAATCTTGAAAAAGGAAAGCAAAACGGGAGGTATCACAATTCTGGATTCAAGTTATATTACAAAGCTGTAGTCATCAAGACAGTATGATATCAGCACAAAAACATACATAGATCAATGGAACAGAATAGAAAACCCAGAAATGAACCCACAATTATATGGTCAACTAATCTTCAACAAAAGAAGAAAAAATATCCACTTGGGTGCCTGGGCGGCTCAGTGGGTTAAGCCTCTGCCTTCAGCTCAGGTCATGATCTCAGGGTCCTGGAATCGAGTCCCGCATCGGGCTGTCTGCTCAGCAGAGAGCCTGCTTCCCCCTCTCTCTCTGCCTGCGTCTCTGCCTACTTGTGATTTCTGTCTGTGTGTCAAATAAGTAAATAAAATCTTTTAAAAAATCCACTGGAAAAAGACAGCCTTTTCTTTCTTTTTTTTTTTTTAAAGATTTATTTACTTATTAGACACACAGAGAGAGAAATCACAAGTAGGCAGAGAGGCAGGCAGAGAGAAAGGGGGAAGCAGTGAGCAGAGAGCCCGATGCGGGACTCGATCCCAGGACCCTGAGATCATGACCTGAGCCGAAGGCAGAGGCTTAACCCACTGAGCCACCCAGGCACCCAAAGACAGCCTTTTCAACAAATGGTGTTGGAAAAACTGGACAGCAACATGCAGAAGAATGAAAGTGGACCACTTTCTTACACCAGATACAAAAATAAATTCAAAATGGTTGAAAAGACCTTAATCTGAGGTAAGAAACCATCAGAATACTAGAGGAAAACAGAGGCAGCAACCTCTTTGATCACGACTATAGAAACTTCTTACCAGACATACTGCCAGAGGCAGGGAAACAAAAGCAAAAATGAACTACTGGGTCTTCATCAAGATAAAAAGCTTCTGTACAGCTAAGGAAACTGTCAACAAAACTAAAAAGCAGCCTATGGAATGGGAGAAGATATTTGCAAACTACATATCTGATAAAGTATTAGAATCCAAAATCTATAAAGAACTTACCAAACTCAACACACACACAAAAATAATCCAGTTAAGAAATGGGCAGAAGACATGAATAGACATTTTTCAAAAGACATCCAGATGGCCAACACATGAAAACATGTTCAACATCACTCATCATCAGGGAAATACCAATCAAAACCATGATGAGACACCACCTCACACCTGTCAGAAGGTCTAAAATTAACAACACAGGAAACAGCAGAGGTTGGCAAGGATGCAGAGAAAGGGAAACGCTCTTACACTGTTGGTAGGAATCCAACCTGGTGTAGCCACTCTGTAAAACAGTATGTAGGTGCCTCAAAAAGTTAAAAATAGAATTGTCGGGGCGCCTGGGTGGTTCAGTGGATTAAAGCCTCTGCTTTCAGCTCAGGTCATGGTCTCAGGGTCCTGGGATCGAGCCCCACATTGGGCTCTCTGCTCAGCAGGGAGCCTGCTTCCCTCTCTCTCTCTCTCTCTCTGCCTGCCTCTCTGCCTGCTTGTGATCTGTCAAATAAATAAATAAATAAATCTTTTAAAAAAAAAAAAAGAATTGTCTTGTAATCCAGCAATTGCAATAGTAGGTATTTATGGAAAGGAGACAAATATACAGATTTGTGGGGGTACATGCACCCGATGTTTATAGCAGCATTATCAACAATAACCAAACTATGGAAAGAGCCCAAGTGTCCATCAGCTAATGAATGGATAAAGATGTAGTATATATACACAATATATATACACATATATATGTATATATATTATCTATATGTAATATTCCACTGCCTATATATGCATTGAGAGATTACTCAGCCATCATAAACATGAGATCTTACCATTTGCAACAATATGGATGGAGTTAGGGACGCCTGGGTGGCTCAGTTGGTTGGATGACTGCCTTCGGCTCAGGTCGTGATCCCGGAGTCCAGGGATCGAGTCCCGCGTCGGGCTCCCAGCTCCGTGAGGAGTCTGCTTCTCCCTCTGACCTTCTCCTCGCTCATGCTCTCTCTCACTGTCTCTCTCTCAAATAAATAAATAAATAAAATCTTTAAAAAATATATGGATGGAGTTAGAGAGTATTATTCTAAGCGAAATAAGCCAGTAAGAGAAAGACAAATACCATATAATTTCACTCATATGAGGAGTTTAGGGAACAAAACAGATGACATGTGGGAAGGGGGAAAAAGGAGAGAAAGAGAGAGGGGGAGGCAAACCATAAGAGACAGTTTTTTAAAAAGATTTATTTCTTTGAGAGAGAGAGAGCAAAGAGAAGCAGAGCGAGAGGGACAAGCAGACTGCACTGAGCGCGGAGCCTGACACGGGCCTCGATCTCACAAGCCTGAGATCATGACCTGAGCTGAAATCAAGAATTGGAGACTTAAACTGAGCCACCCAGGTGCCCTCATAAGACACTTAATGACAGGCATACCTGGGTGGCTCAGTCAGTTAACTGTCTGCCTTCGGCTCAGGTCATGATCCCAGGGTCCCAGGATTGAGTCCCAAGCACCTTGGACTCCCTGCTCAGCAGGAAGTCCGAGGGAGGGAGAGTCTTCCTCTGCTCCTCCCCTCACTCATGTTCTCTCTCTCTCTCTCTCAAATAAATAAATAAAATCTTTAAAAAGAGAGAGAGAGAGATGTTTCTCCTACAGATGTTTATAAAGAGGATCCTTTACAATGTAGTAAATGACAGTCCCAATGATATCCTTCAATAAATGCAGCAACTTAAATGAGGATATTCTTAGAATACGCTTTAACACAGGTTGGGATACCAAAATAAATGCAACCCACCCTCTGGCTTAGTCAAAGAATACACTCTGGGAAAACAGACTGCACATCTTGCAGAAGAACTTCCGTAATTGTTTCTCTCAGCCTATTTTTTTTTCCTTCCCCCTCTTATTTACAAAATACAAAGCATGTCTATTGAGGGAAACAGCGACAAATGAAAAGAGGAAATTAAAATCACTCATAAGCTCACCACCTAGAAACAATCACTGTTAGCATTTGGGTCCTTGAAATTGGAGAGAACTAGAATTGGAAATAAAAGTTTTATTAAAGGAAATCCACTTAAAACAAGAACAAATATTTCGTAGTAAATAATATTTGGGGTGGGGAGGAAAAGGTTTTGAATTCTGTCTGGGAAATAAAACTAACAATTATACATTTTATATATAAAATTTATATTGTTTTTGCAAGTTTGAGTGAATCACACTTTTAGAGATGTGTGATTTATGACTATATTTGATAGCCTGAGTAGATAGCTTTCATTTCATTGCTTGCCCTTACAGCACAATTCCAGTGTTTGTCCTCACAATATATTGAGTATTTCACCCATTTTCCAAGGGCCTACCTTATTGTTGCTAAATGCAGAATGACAGTGAGTTCAAGATTACACTCACTAGTATATCCATACAATGGAATAGTATTCAGCCATAAAAAGGAGGAAAGTACAGACACATGCTATAACACGAATGAACCTTATGCAAAGTGAAAGGCCAATCACAAAAGACACGTGCTGTATCATTCCACTTATGTGAGATTTCCAGAATAGGCAGATCCATAGAGACAGAGAGTAGAATAGTCAGAGATGGAAAGAATGAGAAGTGACGGCTAATGGACTGCTAATTACCACAAGAAGAAATCCCTTATTAATGGATAAGGGATATCTTCTTGGGGTTATTAAAACATTCTGGAATTAGATAGCGGTGATGGTTGCACAACTCTGTAAATGCACTAAAACCATTGAGGGGCGTACGTTGAAAGGGTGAATATGATGAAATCTCAATAAAGATTATATTTCCTGACAACTTCATGAAGAACAGCCATGCTCTGCTCCTAGTAAATGACCCGTCTTCTGGTACAAATTGAGGACCTTGAGGATGACAAGGGCTAGAAAGTAGCCCACACCACATTCCCTGGAGGTGACAGGCAACCACAGACAACAGCTTGAGGACCCCTTCTTGGGGAGTTGTGTGTCACTCCTATCCATTTTGTGCCCCTCCCATGGCATGAAAACTGCCAATAAGTTCCTCGGCTAATCACCCTACATATACTACTCTTTTACATAAGAAACTGTTAATTAATGATATGTTTTATTGAGTTAAAATGCCACGAAGTTTTATAGTATGAAAATTATGCCTGACCTGGCAATTCCAGAAGCTTATAGGCAAGGGCTGAAGGAGATCATGGAAGAACGAAAGCAGCAGTTTCTTGACGGTGCGATGTTTATTCCTTCTCCTTCTCTCTCTCCTTCTTCCTCCTTTTCCTCCTCCTCCTCTTTCTGTTGCTTTATTGTCCTTAAGATTGCACAATAATTATAATTAATGATATAACTTAGTCCTCTAACACACTTTCCAGTTGTACAATTGCATGTTTTATCTGGGTTAAAACCCTGGTGGGTATCATTTGAAATCACTCTTACTACTTTTTTTTTTTTTTTTTTTTACCATAGCACATACCCTCCCCAATATCCATAACCCCACCCCCCTCTCCCAACCCCCTCCCCCCATCAACCCTCAGTTTGTTTTGTGAGATTAAGAGTCACTTATGGTTTGTCTCCCTCCCAATCCCATCTTGTTTCATTTACTCTTCTCCTACCCCCTCAACCCCCCATGTTGCATCTCCTCTCCCTCATATCAGGGAGATCATATGATAGTTGTCTTTCTCCGATTGACTTATTTCGCTAAGCATGATACCCTCTAGTTCCATCCACGTCGTCGCAAATGGCAAGATTTCCTTTCTTTTGATGGCTGCATAGTATTCCATTGTGTATATATACCACTTCTTCTTTATCCATTCGTCTGTTGATGGACATCTAGGTTCTTTCCATAGTTTGGCTATTGTAGACATTGCTGCTATAAACATTCGGGTGCACGTGCCCCTTCGGATCACTACGTTTGTATCTTTAGGGTAAATACCCAGCAGTGCAATTGCTGGGTCATAGGGTAGTTCTATTTTCAACATTTTGAGGAACCTCCATGCTGTTTTCCAGAGTGGTTGCACCAGCTTGCATTCCCACCAACAGTGTAGGAGGGTTCCCCTTTCTCCGCATCCTCGCCAGCATCTGTCATTTCCTGACTTGTTAATTTTAGCCATTCTGACTGGTGTGAGGTGATATCTCATGGTGGTTTTGATTTGTATTTCCCTGATGCCGAGTGATATGGAGCACTTTTTCATGTGTCTGTTGGCCATCTGGATGTCTTCTTTGCAGAAATGTCTGTTCATGTCCTCTGCCCATTTCTTGATTGGATTATTTGTTCTTTGGGTGTTGAGTTTGCTAAATTCTTTATAGATTTTGGACACTAGCCCTTTATCTGATATGTCATTTGCAAATATCTTCTCCCATTCTGTCAGTTGTCTTTTGGTTTTATTAACTGTTTCCTTTGCTGTGCAAAAGCTTTTGATCTTGATAAAATCCCAAAAGTTCGTTTTTGCCCTTGCTTCCCTTGCCTTTGGTGATGTTCCTAGGAAGATGTTGCTGCGGCTGAGGTCGAAGAGGTTGCTGCCTGTGTTCTCCTCGAGGATTTTGATGGATTCCTTTCTCACATTGAGATCCTTCATCCATTTTGAGTCTATTTTCGTGTGTGGTGTAAGGAAATGATCCAATTTCATTTTTCTGCATGTGGCTGTCCAATTTTCCCAACACCATTTATTGAAGAGGCTGTCTTTTTTCCAGTGGACATTCTTTCCTGCTTTGTCGAAGATGAGTTGACCATAGAGTTGAGGGTCCATTTCTGGGCTCTCTATTCTGTTCCATTGATCTATGTGTCTGTTTTTGTGCCAGTACCATGCTGTCTTGATGATGACAGCTTTGTAATAGAGCTTGAAGTCCGGAATTGTGATGCCACCAACTTTGGCTTTCTTTTTCAATATTCTTTTGGCTATTCGAGGTCTTTCTGGTTCCATATAAATTTTAGGATTATTTGTTCCATTTCTTTGAAAAAAAATGGATGGTACTTTGATAGGAATTGCATTAAATGTGTAGATTGCTTTAGGTAGCATAGACATTTTCACAATATTTATTCTTCCAATCCAGGAGCATGGAACAGTTTTCCATTTCTTTGTGTCTTCCTCAATTTCTTTCATGAGTACTTTATAGTTTTCTGAGTATAGATTCTTAGTCTCTTTGGTTAGGTTTATTCCTAGGTATCTTATAGTTTTGGGTGCAATTGTAAATGGGATGGACTCCTTAATTTCTCTTTCTTCTGTCTTGTTGTTGGTGTAGAGAAATGCAACTGATTTCTGTGCATTGATTTTATATCCTGACACTTGACTGAATTCCTGTACAAGTTCTAGCAGTTTTGGAGTGGAGTCTTTTGGGTTTTCCACATATAGTATCATATCATCTGCGAAGAGTGATAGTTTGACTTCTTCTTTGCCGATTTGGATGCCTTTAATTTCCTTTATTGTCTGATTGCTGAGGCTAGGACTTCTAGTACTATGTTGAATAGCAGTGGTGATAACGGACATCCCTGCCGTGTTCCTGACCTTAGCGGAAAAGCTTTCAGTTTTTCTCCATTGAGAATGATATTTGCGGTGGGTTTTTCATAGATGGCTTTGATAATATTGAGGTATGTGCCCTCTATCCCTACACTTTGAAGAGTTTTGATCAGGAAGGGATGCTGTACTTTGTCAAATGCTTTTTCAGCATCTATGGAGAGTATCATATGGTTCTTGTTCTTTCTTTTATTAATGTGTTGTATCACATTGATTGATTTGCAGATGTTGAACCAACCTTGCAGCCCTGGAATAAATCCCACTTGGTCGTGGTGAATAATCCTTTTAATGTACTGTTGAATCCTATTGGCTAGTATTTTGGCGAGAATTTTTGCATCTGTGTTCATCAAGGATATTGGTCTGTAGTTCTCTTTTTTGTTGGGATCCTTGTCTGGTTTTGGGATCAAGGTGATGCTGGCTTCATCAAATGAGTTTGGAAGTTTTCCTTCTATTTCTATTTTTTGGAACAGTTTCAGGAGAATAGGAATTAGTTCTTCTTTAAATGTTTGGTAGAATTCCCCCGGGTATGACCATACTGGTTATGACCCATAACCAGTGAGGAGATTGAAACAGTCATCAAAAATCTCCAAACAAACAAAAGCCCAGGGCCAGACGGCTTCCCGGGGGAATTCTACCAAACATTTAAAGAGAACTAATTCCTATTCTCCTGAAACTGTTCCAAAAAATAGAAATAGAAGGAAGACTCTTACTACTTTTAAATGGACAGATACTACTTTTAAATGGACAGAAGCAGGTAAGTGCTGAAGAATCCCCCTCATGTTTATTTTTAACATGTGCTCACGCTTTGTATACACTGATTATAGAAGATGTCATTTGACTGAAGGAAGAGAACACATCTTTCCTACCCCAGCCTTTCAAGGAATACTTGAATGTTTTCTGAGTGCCTATTGTTAAACTCAGACTTAATAGGAAAAAGAAATCAATTGCCTTACAAATTAGTGCAAATTACTACAGTTTGTTTATAATCTGGATTTGTATTTCCTCAATAATTTGCTTTGAGAGACCAAAGGCACAAGTTTGGTTTCAGTTCCATCTAGTCGTAGTTGTTATTCACATTCGTAGGAAATGTGTTTATAAAGAAAGGTAAAAAAAACAAACAAACTCAACAACCACCAAAAAGAACTTAGAAGTTGATCATTTTCCAATCCCTCAATGTCCCACTATTAAAAGGTTAGACGAAACCAAAACTCTTTTCCATCTAACATTCACTCGTTGGTTATATTTATGACTGACATTTCAGAGAATAAGTATAATCTCTTTTCTTCCTGATTATTTGCCAGGTGTCTGGAGACAACTATTACACCCTTAATTCATCCATCTTACATTTCCCAAAGACTTTGGGCTGGCAGGTCCCAGTTCCTGGAATGCACTCCCCCAGATTTTTTTTTTAAGATTTTTATTTATTTATTTGACAGAGAGAAATCACAAGTAGGCAGAGAGGCAGGCAGAGAGGCAGGCAGAGAGAGAGGAGGAAGCAGGCTCCCCGCTGAGCAGAAAGCCCGATGTGGGGCTCGAACCCAGGACCTGGGATCATGACCTGAGCCGAAGGCAGAGGCCCAACCCACTGAGCCACCCAGGCGCCCCTCCCCCAGATCTTCACACTGCTTTCTCCCCAACATTCAGAACTCAGTTCAACTCCTGTGTCACCTTTACAGAGAGATCTTTTCTTGTCGTTCTAGTTAAGAGAGATCCTTCTGAGTCACTCTTCACCTACTCTGTTTTATTGTCCTTTTACCAGTAATCACTTTCTTTTTTTTTTTTTAAGATTTTATTTATTTATTTGACAGACAGAGATCACAAGCAGGCAGAGAGGCAGGCAGAGAGAGAGGAGAAAGCAGGCTCCCCGCGGAGCAGAGAACCTGATGTGGGGCTCGATCCCAGGACCCTGGGATCATGACCTGAGCCGAAGGCAGAGGCTTAACCCACTGAGCCACCCAGGTGCCCCTGTAATCACTTTCTAAACTTATCCTGTTTACATGTTCTACTGACTCCTTCCCTTAAGTAGAATATGAGCTCCATGGCATCTGGGAACCTCTCTTATTCATTCAGTTCCTAATGGAACTGTATGTCCAATATAAGCAGCCATTCCACTCCTGGTAGCTACCCAAAAGCAATGAAAACATTTGTCCACAGAAACTTGTAACATGAATGTTCATAACAGCTTTGTTCATAATAGCCAAAAACTGGAAACAACCCACATGTCCACAAACAGAAGCAAAACATGTGGTACATCCATACAAGGGAATACTACTCAGCAGTGAACTCTTGAGAGATAAGCAAGATGTATGAACTCAAAAGCTTCATGCTGAGTTAGAGAAGCCAGTCACAAGAGTTGTCCTTTTCTATTCTATTTACTATATAAAATTCCAGAAAATCTTCATTAACCTGTAGTGACAGAAAGGAGATCAGTGGTTGCCTGGACGTGGGGTAAAGAGATAATGAACTACAAAGAAGTATGAAGAACCTTTGGGGAGTAACGAAAATGTTCCCATCTTTAATGTGCTAGTGCTTTCATGGGTATATACAAATGTCAAAACTCATCAAACCACATATTTTAAATGGAGGTACTTTAAGAAAAAGAAAAAAGATTAATTAGTTTATTTTTAAGAGAGAGAGGGACTGGGGGTGGAGGGGGTGGGGAGGAACAGAGGAAGAAGGTGAGAGAGAATCTCAAGCAGACTCTGCACCAAGCGTGGAGCCCAACACGGGGCTCAATCTCAAGACCCTGAGATTATGACCTGAGCCAAAACCAAGTCAGACAGACACTCACTCCCCTGCACCACACAGGTGCCCCTAAATGGATGTACTTTACTATACATAAATTATGTTTCAATTAAGCTGATAAAATATGAGTTCTGTTCAGTGAATGCTTTTCTTCCCCTGGGAAACTATTTCCACCCCTGGTGAGGTTTGAAGATTGTCATCACCCTCATCATCATCTTCTGAACACCTTCCAGGTAGCTCAGGTTCCTCCAAGGGTGGTGCCCAGAACTGGAAGCAATACTGTAGTTGTGGTTTGGGCAAATTTGAGACATCCAGTCTCTGTTACCTCTACACTATTGCTAATTTTCCTATCAGGCAGTGCCATTTTCAGACTTCCTTGTCTATCTCATGTATACTATTTCAATGTTCTGTCAGTGCCACTTCTAATGTCTGTGGACCTTTCTGGAAGTCTGCTCACATTGATGACCAACAATAGGTTTGTCCCCTGGGTCATTTCCCAACTGTGGAACCATGTCTTCCTTATCCTATGTTTGTCAGTTTAAGTAATCTCTACCCCCCAGCATGGGGCTTGAGCTCACAACCCCAAGACCAAGAGTCACATGCTTTACTACTGAACCAACCAGGAGCCCCTACCCCAACTATGTTTATATTTCCCCCTCTAAATACTGAATTTCTCACTTATCTAACTAAATCTCTCCTTTTGGGTCTAGTCCACCTTCCCCACCCTCATCCTACCAAGATATTTTATATCCCAAGATACTTTACTTTTTTGTCATCTAATATTCTCATTGCTTTATGGCATCCACAGATTTAATAAGTGTATCATCTTTGTCTTCACTCAAGTGGAAGATAAAATTGCTTAGGAGACAAAGGCCAAAGACAGAGCCCTGTGGCTTGCCAATAAAGATTTTCTTTGCAGATGCCACAGATTTATTCATCATTCATCAATGTTCTTCAAATTGCTAGCAAGCAGCCTAAATGTTCTAGTTACATCACATTTCTCCATTTGATTCACAAGAATACTTTGAGAGTCTTAGATGTCTTGTTGAGAATCCACTAGACTAGAGATGAGAAGACAGGGCATCTAGGACAGCTTTACTTCTTTCAGCTGTGTAACTTCAAACAAGTTAGTCAATCTCTCTGGGCCAGTTTACTCAACTGGAAATTATATGTAATACCAACTGCACTATACATCTTTACAGGATATTTTCAATAACAAAGAAAATGAACATATGAAAATGCTTTCTAAAACTATTTCTGCCCTTGCCTGGAATTGAGACTCCGGGTCATTTCAATTGGCCAGGTACTTCCCATACCACATCTCACCCACCTTGACAGTAGGAGGATTATTCTCTGGAACCCTGCTTCTCAACCATGATGGCTCTACTTCTCTTATATTCTAAGCATGGAAATAACCTAAGAATTCTGTCAGCTACTATCATACCAGCTGCCTTATTGGGCACTTTAAAAAGTCATACTTTATCATTCTACTATCACCACAAAACAAAACCTCATTTGTTTCCTCCGTATTTCTGGGAAAATGCTGGGAACTAACGACTCTAACACTACTCTTAGAGAACCAGACCACTAACTGGTGATGACCATGGGTTTTTGATGTCCTTAATTGGATCCTTGACCTTTTAAATCTCAGCTGAGCTCTCAGACAGCAACCGCAGAGGGTGTCAGCTTCTTTTAACGCCACAACTCCCCCTGCCCCCCAATAGCACAATGCCTGCTGTCCTTCCCTCCCATGTTTTCCACAGTCACAATTCTGCTTTTGCTGAGCAACCATCTCTTTTGGCTTTGTTTTCTGATTTTTTAAGATTTCATCTAATCCTTCCCCGAGGTCTCCCTATACGGAGGAATGTGCTGGGAGTAAACCTCAAACCATTTGTGACCTGGACTAGACTTAAGTGACGAGTCAAATGAAAAGAAATGCAGCTAGTGGGGACAGCAATGAATTCTCATGTTCTTCCCCCAAGAGCCCCAAACCCCAGAGCTGCCTGTGAGAGGCTGAACCACAGGTGCTGTCACAGTTTGTCATCTAAAGTGACGTCTCTAATCTGTTGGGTCACCTTGCCATCTGCTTTGTCAGGTGACTCTGGGGAACTAGCTAAGGACTTGAGGTAATAAGCTTCTCACATTGGCAAATGTGAATCTTCCAAATTCTCTACCAAACACACTAATGAAATACCTTGTACTTTATTTCCAGGAACCACTGAGCCCACTTGCAGTGTTTCGAGAGGGACAGACCTGAATACAGCCGCAACTTTTTCTCAGTCCTAACTCCTGTTCCAAGTCCCTTTCCCTGCTCCAGCATCCAGAGGCGGTCCTCTGAAGCCCTCGGCTCCCGCTGAGTGGAAGGGCTTGCCTCACAGTGCTAACTTCTGCCACTCTGCTTCTTGCTAAGCCCTCAAAAAACCCAGTTTTGAGTTTGAAGAATCAAACCAAATCCAGGAAAGTAAAGTTCAGGGACTCTGATCTTTGCTTAGCAAAAGCCCTGACTGCTAAGTTCTAGAAGTTTTGCTATTTCCCCATTATCTGCCTTTTTTCATACTGGCCCCAGGCCTGCTCAGCAGGAAGATGCAGTTGGACCTTTCTCCCTGTGTTTGGAACCTATTTTCTGATGCCCAGATTGTGTGTGAAGGGCGCAGGTGGGGGTGAATTGGGTTGGGGGAGGGAGGAGGGAAAGTTGTTTAAAGGAAGAAGCAGAACAAGAACAGATTTAAAATGCATGTTGGTTATCTTTAAAAGAAAAAAAAAAAAGCCTACCTTTTTTATCCCTTATTTTGCAACTTTTCCCCAAAGGGCTTTGAAATGGAAAAGTGCAAATGGCTCCATTCTAACCAAGGCAGTTAAAATTCCTAACATGGACCACTCTGGGGGATACAGAAAACACACAGTGATAGCTTTGCTGTTTTAAACTTGAATAACTCAAGTTGTCAGTTTGAGAGAAAAACAGTATACATTAAAAAGCAAGTTGACTGGGATCCCTGGAGGGCTCTGTCCATTAAGCCACTCAGTCTGCTTTTGGCTCAGGTCATGATCCCAGGGTCCTCGTGATGGGCTCTCTGCTTGGCAGGGAGTTTGCTTCTCTCTCTCCCTCCAATACGTAAATAAAACCTTTAAAAATAAATAAAAGTAAGTTGACTTTCTTGTCACAGCTAACGTAAACCTCAAGCCAGCTAGCTCATTTTACCTTCTGGTTCATAGTAGCTTATTTTAATGGATGTGAAGAATATTCTTTTTTTTTTTTTTTTTTTGAAAAATGTTTTTTTTTTTTAATTTTATTAATTTTATTTTTTATAAACATATATTTTTATCCCCAGGGGTACAGGTCTGTGAATCACCAGGTTTACACACTTCACAGCACTCACCATAGCACATACCCTCCCCAGTGTCCATAATCCCACCCCCCTCCCAAGCCCCCCTCCCCCCATCAACCCTCAGTTTGTTTTGTGAGATTAAGAGTCACTTATGGTTTGTCTCCCTCCCAATTCCATCTTATTTCATTTACTCTTCTCCTATCCCCTTAACCCCCCATGTTGCATCTCCTATCCCTCATATCAGGGAGATCATATGATAGTTGTCTTTCTCCGATTGACTTATTTCGCTAAGCATGATACCCTCTAGTTCCATCCACGTCATCGCAAATGGCAAGATTTCATTTCTTTTGATGGCTGCATAGTATTCCATTGTGTATATATACCACATCTTCTTTATCCATTCGTCTGTTGATGGACATCTAGGTTCTTTCCATAGTTTGGCTATTGTAGACATTGCTGCTATAAACATTCGGGTGCACGTGCCCCTTCAGATCACTACGTTTGTATCTTTAGGGTAAATACCCAGCAGTGCAATTGCTGGGTCATAGGGTAGTTCTATTTTCAACATTTTGAGGAACCTCCATGCTGTTTTCCAGAGTGGTTGCACCAACTTGCATTCCCACCAACAGTGTAGGAGGGTTCCCCTTTCTCTGCATCCTCACCAGCATCTGTCATTTCCTGACTGGTTAATTTTAGCCATTCTGACTGGTGTGAGGTGATATCTCATTGTGGTTTTGATGTGAAGAATATTCTACTCAATTTCATATATGCTAGGATATACCCACATTTAATGCAGTTATGAGGTATTGCGACCATGTTGATGATCTGTTAAAAGTGCTCTAAGGACATAATGAAGACCCTGTATATTTGCAGGCTCTTAATTTTATGATAGACAACGCAACCAACAACTGAAATTCAATTAAAAAAACAAGCCTTCCTGAGTGCCTGGGTGGCTCAGTGGGTTAAGCATCTGCTTTCAGCTCAGATTATAATCCCAGGGTCCTGGAGTTAGGTCCCACATAGGGCTCCTTGCTCAGTGAGGAGCCTTGTTCTCCCTCTCCCTCTCCCCCCCCCTCTGTTCATACTCTCTCTCTCTCAAATAAATGAATAAAAATCTTTAAAAAACAAGTCTTCTCTTGTTGGTCAAATGTTAGCAGTGGTTTGAACTTACTTCGCACAGTTTCTTTCCTGGCCCCACCTGAGGGAAGGAGGGGATTTAAAATGGCTAAAAATATAAAGAAAAGGAAGGAGAGATCACAAGCTAGATGTTCAGATAACTGAAAACTGACTTGGGGTAAGTTCTTTTTTTCCTCTTCTTCTCTTGAGTAATGACAACTCTACTTTGGATTATGTTCAACACCAAGAAAACTAATAGCAGCATTTAGGTTATAAAAGGGAACTAAATTTCATTAAATTATACATAGCTTGGTATCAGTATTAACATCCTAGGGGGGAAAAAAAAAGCAATTTGGTATTTAAAACCAAAAAATCTGTTTTCTTCATCTATCAAAATCCAGAGTTAATAAAACTTCATTAAGTAAAAATTAAAGTAGTTTACCACTTCTGTTGAAATGAATATACATTCTCCAAATTATGTATGTTGTCTCCTAAAGTTCAAGGGCAAGTGGAAATTAAAATGCCCTTCCCACAAAACTGGTGATATAAATGGTGGATCAAAGGTTCCAGAGAGCTCAACAACTCCAGTGAAGTTTTCTTAAAAATAATAATAATAATAATAATAATAATAATAATAGTAATTCCAACTAGATCTAATACTTTATAATACTTCTCTTATTGAAGAGGATGCATTCAAATACCTATTAGACAACCCATAACCTTGAGATAAAAATTAACAGAGGAAACAAAAGAATACATTACCAAATCTCAAAGACGATTGATTAAAACAAACACCCTGGGGCACCTGGGTGGTTCAGTTAAGCATCTGCCTTTGGCTCAGGTTATGATCCTAGGGTCCTGTGATGGAGCCCCACATCAGGGTCCCTGCTCAGTGGGGAGCCTGCTTCTCCCTCTAATCCTCTCCCTGCTTGTTTTCTCTCAAATAAATAAAATCATAGATAGATAGGTAACAGATAGATTAAAAAAACACTCCAAGGGGCCCCTGGCTGGCTTAGTCGGCAGAGCATGTGACCCTTGACCCCCAGAGCTATTAAGTTTGAGCCCCACACTAGGTGTAGCAATTACCTAAAAATAAATTTTTAAACAAACACCCTAACCCAATGCCCCGCAAACCAAAAATGTGGTCATCTCTGTCAGTTGAATCGCTGGGAGAGGTCTTCCTAATAGAGGTCAAGGTATGGCAGGGTCCTTTCTGTAAGTGGCTAGTAAGACCCATTGCATTGCTGAATCACTATTTCCCTAAGTGTTAGCTGAACGTAGAGGACCAAGCCCTGGGTAAGAACTCTGCATTCATTGTTTCTGATGTACCTTTCATGGCTCCTCTTCGCCCCAACTATTGTCCATTTACTTGTAGATGGCTGGATATGAATTATTTTAGCCTTTTCTTTGCATCTAGACGTAAAATGCCTGCTTCAGATCTAAAACTCTGTCGTCTTTGGGTAAATGTACAATCAAGCAACAAGTCCAAATAATAATACCAGCTCCCTTTTTATGAGAGGTATTAACCATCTGGAGAGGGATGGGGAGAGGGAAAGCTAAGGAATGGGTTTATCAGAGAAAGGACAAGATATGGAAAGTAAATTGAGGCTCTAGCTTTTGCTTAGTGTCCGCAAAATCACGTAAACGTATGCACACACAGGCATAAGGGAGCTCCTTGACATGAAATTAAAAACAAAAGCATTCCCACCTCAGACAACAAATTATAGTTTATGTATGTTTGTGTTTTTGCTACATGGTTGGTTTGCACTTGTATAAAGGAGCTTCTTTACCAGGAACCTAAATTTGGACATTTAAGGAAAACAAGTATGCATCACTAGGAGGAAGTAGAAAGCTTCTTCCCATTTTCCTAGGCATTTTTAAGACAATTTCAAAATAAGCTTTTTGGCTTTGGCTCACTCCTACTTGGTATGAACACTACCCAGGGCCCTCATGGGACCTTTAGTTACCTAGAGCTCCTTAGTACCTTAAGTGCATTTTGTCCTAAACCTTACCCAGTCTCTCCCTTCTAGCCCTACCAAAACTGCTTTTCTCTCACAGAAGAGGGAACAGAGCTTAGTGGCAGCATCTCTTAAAATAACCAGTGGTATGGAGACACCTAGGTGGCTCAATTGGTTAAGTGTCTGCCTTCAGCTCAGGTCATGATCCCAAGCTCCTGGGATCCTTGCTAAGCGGGGAGCCTGCTTCTCCTTCTGCCTGCCACGCCTGCTGCTTGTGCTCTCTCTTTCTCTCTGACAAATAAATAAAATCTTAAAGAAAAAGAAAGATAACAATATGGTAGGTAGTATGTCAATGATCAAGTAGTAGCCTTTTTTTTTTTTTTGCTACTGCTACTTACTCATTTTCATTTAAGCTTTATGATTTATAAATTTATAAATTGATTTGTGAAAAAAACCCACAAAGCATATATCTGATTATTTTAGAACATACTGCTTCCTTCTGCTTATATGTCTCTCTTAATAAGACTCTGTTCAAAGATAATTCAATATATTCTTGGACTTGTGATCTTTTGTTATCATTATAATGAAAATCTTTCTTTTTGAGACATATGTTAAAGTTTTTATATGCATGTATCAGCCCCTTTACTATTATTAGTAGATTGCACAAAGGCATTTGGACTAATGGCTAATGAAGAGATGATGTGCTACCAACATCCCTGCCCCTTGTTCATGCGTAACTGAATTAAACGTTGCTAACCACAACCTTCTTTTTAAAAAAGTTCTCTAGTGTTATACAAAAATCAATGGAATGAAACAAATTGAGTAAATATTTAATTCCCTCATTCCCCCACCCCTGCTCAATGGTAGGCTCCTTTCAAGGCCTCTTGAAGTCTTCCTAGCAAGGGACAGAATCAGCAATTGGCACAGTGAGAGTAGTTACTTTTAGTGGAGTTAATGGTTGTTAGTTATTTGCTAACTGGCTTTTTCTTTTTTAAGATTTTATTTATTTGACAGAGAGATAGCACAAGTAAGCAGAGCAGCAGGCAGAGGCAGAGGGAGAAGCAGGCTCTCCGCTGAGCAGGGAGACTGATGTGGGGCTCGATCCCAAGATCCTGGGATCATGACCTGAGCCGAAGGCAGCCACTTAACCGACCGAGCCACCCAAGTGCCCCTAACTGGCTTCTTCTTACTGGGAAAGTCTTTGGATTAAATTCAGTTTAAAAACATCTGAACAGGGGCGCCTGGGTGGCTCAGTGGGTTAAAGCCTCTGCCTTTGGCTCGGGTCATGATCCCAGGGTCCTGGGATCGAGTCCCGCATCGGGCTCTCTGCTCACTGGGGAGCCTGCTTCCCTTCCCCTCTCTCTGCCTACTTGTGATCTCTGTCAAATAAATAAATAAAAGCTTTAAAAAAAAAAAAGCCATCTGAACAAAGGTTAGTATCGTAGCCCACAGTGTCAATGGCCGTGATTCTTTCTCTCCCTCATAATACCGCCAGGTCCTGTGCAGAAGGCAACTCTTGATTGGTCCGTTTCCTCCATGCCTGATCGTGGAGTCAGAAAGAAGCATGCTTCTAAATTATTAGCTTACCTCTTCTTAAGTCAAGTTGGAAGCCAGAGAGAGGATGCAGTTCCTGCAAGTTTGAACACTTCATCATACTTAGGTGAGAATTGAAGCAGTGAAAGAAAAAAAGCGTTTTTGCCAGAGTCTGCAGTGAATACATAGCTCAGATCCAGACACATTCAGGCTTTAAATCATCTCCATGGTTGGCGTTATTTGTTTCCTACTCCAAGACAGTGTCATACAAACTTTAAGGCCTTTTCTTGATCCTGTGAAGCCACACGGGGTGGTGAATCTCCCTTTTGTTTGCTCTCTCTAGGGCAGTGCTGACTGAATCTGTGTGATCTCTCCCAGTCCGGGAGAACGGGACTGCTTTCTGCACACGTCCGCTAGCCACTCCCAGAAGCTTACTCGTGTTGCCCTCCTCGTGTGCTGGTGGCAGGCCACGGGGTGGGATGACATATGGCACTGAGAGTGGTGTGCACCATGGACCATCAGTGGGGGTGGTCTGCGGGCAAGCCACTTCTAGTGGCTCACGGGCAGATTCCTAATGGAGGCTATGCTGTGGTTTCCATGGTCCACGTTGGTTGTACTGCCCTCTGAGAGCCCTGGGTGCTGTCAGGCCAGGTGCAGTCCACTCCCCGGCTGCGCAGTACATCTCAGTATTCTGGGTGGGACTAGAAAGAGGGTTCTCTCTGACAGCATCCTGCAGGGCTAGGGGAGCCATGTGTTCCCTCACATCTTCTCCCTCCCCTCCCTGGGGAAACTGCAGGCTGTAAGGTTTCTCTTGGCAGAGAGCTGTGTCACAGGGGCAGGGCTGATGAGGTTAAAGTGAAAACTGTTCTTTGTGCCCTCCTCAGTCTGCCAGTTTCCGATTTGTTTTGCTCCACAGTGTGCTGTATCTTCTCTGCTGGACTTCGTCAGAGGCACGTTCTTTAGTGTATGACCATGAATATCAGTGGGTTTTTGGGGAGGTGGAGGTGGTAGAAAATTAGTGGACATGCTCTTAAGAGAAATGTTTTAACACACAAAGTTAAAAATCTCAAATGAATCTCTAACTGGAAGAATTTCAGGCAGAGTAACAGAAGAGTGAAAAACAAAAGTCAGGTTGTAGGTATGTGTTGGGAGATGGGGTTAACTTTCCAGGTAACTCATAGTAAGTGTGTATACAGTTCCTTTGGGCCATTTCTACTTTCCATGGCTTTCTTCCTTTATTGAAAGCTTAACCCAGAAGTCTGGTTGTTCTGGAGATCCCTCCTCACCTACCAACTCAATGAGACTTGTTGGGGGGTGGAGGTTGTGGCAGAGGGAATACCATAACATAGAGAGAAAATGACCCACCAGGATATATCTCAAAGAGGCTTAATTTCGAGGCACCTGGGGGGGCTCAGTTGTTAAGTGTCTGCCTTCGGCTCAGGTCATGATCCCAGAGTCCTGGGATTGAGCCCTGCATTGGCCTCTCTGCTCAGTGAGAAGCCGGCTTCTCCCTCTTCCACTCCCCCTGCTTGTGTTCCCTCTATGGCTGTCTCTCTCTCTGTCAAATAAAAAAATCTTTAAAAACAAAACAAAATGAAGAAACAAAGAGGCTTAATTCAACCTAATACCAGTAGATTAGTGTTCATAATATATATAATATATAGTTTAGGTAAATTACCATACTATAAAAACATTTAATAAAATCTTTTATAAGAAACTTACAAATGCCTGATGATTGATAATACTCTTAAGTAAACAGACTACAATAACATTATAGTCACTGGCTAAGTTCCATCAGTTTTTTTTAATTCTCTTTGATTTTTTCTCCTGGTCTTCTGTTATCCTTTCTGCAGGTCGCTTCTTCAACCCCTTCATTTTCCTGGTTTGTAGTTTGCTTAGGTCTTGCTTCTGCATATGAATCCTTCCATAAGTTGTACCAAAAGTATCATGGGAGACATTTTTCTTCTTCTTTGGCTATGAAACAAGAATATATATATATATATAAACACATAATTATATATATTCATTATATATATAATGCTATCTAGTGTATAAACTGGTAAAAATCTAGTGTACATTAACTATTTTACTAACAATTTCCATTAGTGATCACCTATTCAATATAATCTATAACCCTATAGACCTTTCTTCTCAAACTTAAGTACATTCAAATCACATGGGAATCTTGTTAAAATGCATATTATAATTCAACACATCTGGGTGGGACCTGAGATTTAGCATTTCTAACAATTCCCAGTAAACTGTCAGACCACACTTCAAAAATCAACACTATAGACTATGCTACCCATTATCATGCACTGAGATAATTTCTTGTGTTTAGCTTAAGGAATTGCGACTATCATTTAATCTTTACTAGCATTCCAGAGATGCCACTTCTACTTGTTTTTTAAAACCATTCAAAAATCAAAATAGGTTTTATGTAAGTATGGGTTACATACACATCCTGTACTCTAAATCCCCAATCTCCACAATACCCCAATTTTCTTTCTTGCTGAAAACCAGCAGTCTTGGCTATTAGAAAGCTCTTAGCCATAGTTGATGTTGGTTTCTACAATCTTTTATTACCCTTTATGGTTGCCTTATTTGCTTCTTCCTCCTTTTCTTTGTTCTTAGTCTAATTTTATCTATATTATTGATCTCTTTCCATATGTTTTTTAGTGTCCTATGCTGCAAACCCTTTTGGAAAGAAGAGTGGAATATACAAATAAATACGGCACCGATCTGCAAGTTACAAACCTTGAGGGCTTTTGGCATTTTCAAAGATAATTTATAAAGATCATCTGATGCCAGATGTGTCCTCCTCAGAACCAGATCCAATGAGGGTCCCATCTCTTCCAATTCAATCCTTGGTGTTCTGCAACCAGATTTCTTCAACAGCAACCTTTACGAAGCAGGAAAAAAAGAAATGTTGCTTTGACTTTGATGGAAGTCCTATCCCCTCAAATATTTTTGTTCAAGAGAATTACAGTCCATAAAATAACAGCCTTTAGGAGGTTAAGCTTCTTAAATACTTTCTGCATTTAGACCAAGTATATTCTTTGGTTTGCTGCTTTTTAAAAATCAAAAACAAGGGGCGCCTGGGTGGCTCAGTGGGTTAAGCCGCTGCCTTCGGCTCAGGTCATGATCTCAGGTCCCTGGGATTGAGTCCCGCATCAGGCTCTCTGCTCAGCAGGGAGCCTGCTTCCCTCTCTCTCTCTCTCTCTCTCTGCCTGCCTCTCCGTCTACTTGTGATCTCTGTCAAATAAATAAAATCTTTAAAAAAAAAAAAAAAAAAAAAAAAAAAAAAAAAAAAAAAAAAATCAAAAACAAAAGAATACTACATTGTTGGGCACCTGGGTAGCTCCGTCAGTTAAGTGTCTGCCTTCAGCTCAGGTCATGATCTCAGGATCCTGGGATCAAACCCTGCATCTGGCTCCCTGCTCAGTGAGGAGTCTGCTTCTCCCTTCCCTTCTAACCCAACCCTACTCATGCTCTCTTTCTTTCACCTAAATAAAATCTTAAAAAAAAAATGGGCGCCTGGGTGGCTCAGTCAGTTGGGCGACTGCCTTCGGCTCAGGTCATGGTCCCGGAGTCCCGGGATCGAGTCCCACATCCGGCTCCCAGCTCTGCAGAGAGCCTGCTTCTCCCTCTGACCTTCTCCCCTCTTATGCTCTCACTCTCTCTCTCAAATAAATAAATAAAATCTTAAAAAAAAAAAAAACCACAATATTATTGAAAAACAGGAAGTGAGGGAGGCCTGGGTGGCTCAGTTGGTTGGACGACTGCTTTCGGCTCAGGTCATGATCTCGGAGTCCCGGGATCGAGTCCCGCATCAGGCTCCCAGCTCCACGGGGAGTCTGCTTCTCCCTCTGACCTTCTCCTCGCTCATGCTCTCTCTCACTGCCTCTCTTTCAAATAAATAAATAAAATCTTTAAAAAAAAAACAAAAACAGGAAGTGAGACAGACAATTCTCCTAAGAAATTAACCCCCCCTTTTTAAAGATTTTATTTACTTGAGAGAGAAGAAGAGGGGCGCCTGGGTGGCTCAGTGGGTTAAGCCTCTGCCTTCAGCTCAGGTCATAATCTCAGGGTCCTGGGATTGAGCCCCGTATCATTCCCTCTGCCCAGCAGGGAGTCTGCTTCCCTCTCTCTCTGCCTGCCTCTCTGCCTACTTGTGATCTCTATCAAATAAATAAATAAATAGATAAATAGATAAATAAATAAATAAATAAAATTTACAAAAGAAAAAAAAGGTTTGAGAGAGAAGAGTACAAGCTGGGGAGCAGGGAAGCAGGGTCCCTCCTGAGCAGGGAGCCTGACAATGTAGGGCTTGATACCAGGACCCTGGGATCATGACCTGAGCCAAAGGCAGATGCTTAGCTGAGCCATCCAGGTGTCCCAGAAATGGAATCCTTTGACTTCTTCATCTTATTTATAGATTTACATAATTATAAAAACAATTTCAACTGGGCCCTTGAAACATTACATTTACATGATTAACAAATTCTTATTTCTCTAAGACCCATTCAGAATCTACTTCTGAGTATAGTATAGACACATACTGATCTCTATAGATTGGAATGAACTTTAAAACCCTAATATAACAAAACCACAACCTTCTAGATTCCATATGTCAAAACAGTTCTGGATCTGGAAACAGATGAGCAACACAGACAGAAAGAGAGGAGACTAACAAATTCTTTTTGTGAATGATACCACAAGAACAGCTCAAAGACCTGAAGGTTATTTGAGCTAACTCAATTTGTTATAGTGGGCAGATCTCTACTTGGAATAAAAGAATTAAATGAATAACAATGTTTATAAAAGATCAAACTTTTCGAAAAAAATAAAATAAGATCAAACTTTTCACACCAAAGGTAGAATATGAGAGAGGCCAACAAATGACATGAGAGAAGAGACAGAACATAAGAGTACAAACACAATAAGGAATACCTAAGAACAACAAACTCCAGAAAGCAGAAGTGAGTATGCAAAAGCTCATTAACAGCCTTTTGGGCATCACATGCAGACGGTCTCCCCATGGGAGGTGCATCTAGTGGCTGTAAGGAGAGTCTTAATGATAGATACGCTGTACCAGACACAGTTATTTACACCAAACTGAACAAGGCAAAAACAAAACAAAACAAACACCGACCTAGGATATGTAAAAAGCAGACATGTTCAACAATAAAAAAGATCTACTAACAATAAAAGATCACATGAGTATTAGTATGGGACTTGAAGAGAGCAAGCAGAGGGGAAATAAGCCAAAACAAGGGTGCTTAGCCCACTCTCTTCATAGTGGTTCCAGGAGAAGAGCGTTGAGAGTACACCAGTCTCAGGCCCACAGTGGAGGAATAGAAGATGAAGTTGGTAATATCAGGGTTTATTCCCTAAAAGCTGATTGAAGGCATATGGCAGCAGTGATAATTTCACTCTGCTGTAACTCACTTATTTCTGCTTTTGCATCCACATATTCAATACCTCCAAATAAATGACATTTATAAAGCTGAACTCATAACAAGATGAGTATCTTGATTAACATCTTGTGTCCAATAGACTACTAAAAAAATCGGGGAAACTCTACATATAAAAATAGCCGAGTAAAAGTGTTTCTACCACTTAAAATGCTTATTTTCAGCTAAATGGAAAAGTTGTAGATCTAGACAGGTCATGGCATGCCTAATGGATTCACATTACCCAAGTACCCTTTTAACTATGCAAGTATCCTCCTACCTAAGTAATTTTTTGAGTATATAATTAAGATTATTTCCAAATAACTACATATATATATCGTGTATGTGTGTGTATATATAGTACATATATCTACATATGCTGTTATTTACCAAAGAATTAAGTTACAGTGCCATACTGTCTGTGCAGATGATCTTTTTTAAAGATTTTATTTATCTGAGAGTGAGCGAGAGAGCATAAGCTGGAGTGCGGGGTGGGGGTGCAGGACAGAGGGAGAGGGAGAAGCAGACTCCCCACTGAGCAGGTAGCCCAACATGGGACTCAGTCCCAAGACTCAGAGATCATGACCTGAACTGAAGGCCAGACGCTTAACTGAATGAGCCACCCAGGTGCCCCTGTGTAAATGATCTTGCCTGAATTACTTCACTGGGCAGGTTTATTGGCAGATCAAATTGACAGAAACAGAAGAAAATTTTCTCCAATTTTCAGTTTTCTACGTATGGTTTCTGGTGACAGACCTATAATTCATTTTCTTTATTAAACTTTTAACAGTGAAATCTAAAATCTAAAATTATTATCATTTTGAGCATTCTTAGTTTTTTTTTTACAATTTTGCCAAACTTCCTTGAATTTTTTAATTTTTTTTCAGTGTTCCAAGATTCATTGTTTATGTACCACACCCAGTGTTCCATGGAATACGTGCCCTCTTTAAAACCCACCACCAGGCTCACCTATCCCACCACTCCCCTCCCCTCAGTTTGTTTCTCAGGGTCCACAGTTTCTCATGCTTCATCTCCCCGATTTCCCCCAACTCACTTCTCCTCTCCAACTCCCAATGTCCTCCGTGTTACTGCTTATGCTCCACAAGTGAAACCATATGGTAATTGACTTTCTCTGCTTATTTCACTCAGCCTAATCTCCTCCAGTCCCGTCCATGTTGATACAAAAGTTGGGTATTCATGCTTTCTGGTGGAGGCATACCATTCCATTGTATATATGGACCACATCTTCTTTATCCATTCATCTCTTGACGGGCATCTTGGTTCTCTCCAGTTTGGCAACTGTTGCTATGTGGACACTGGGGTACAGATGGCCCTTCTTTTCACTACATCTGTATCTTTGGGGCAAATGGTACTGCAATTGCAGGGTCATAGAGTAACTCTATTTTGAATTTCTTAAGGAATCTCCACAGTTTTCCAAAGTGGCTGCACCAACTTGCACTTCTACTAACAGTGCAAGAAGGTTCCCCTTTCTCCACATCCTCTCCAACACTTGTTGTTTACTGCCTTGTTAATTTTGTTCATTCTAACTGGTGCAAGGTGGTATCTCAATGTGTGTTTTTTTTTAAGATTTTATTTATTTATTTGACACAGAGAGATCACAAGCAGGCAGAGAGAGAGGGAAGCAGGCTCCCCACTAAGCAGAGAGCCCCATGCGGGGCTTAATCCCAGGACCCTGAGACAATGACCTGAGCTTAAGGCAGAAGCTCAACCCTCTGAGCCACCCAGGCACCCCCTCAATGTGGTTTTGATTAGAATCTCCCTGATGGCTATTTTTCATGTGTCTGTTAGCCATTTGTATGTCTTCTTTGGAGACATACATGTTCATGTCTTCTGCCCATTTTTTGACATGATTATCTGCCTGGTATGTATTGAGTCTGAGAAGTTTCTTATAGATCTTGGATATCAGCCCTTTGCCTGTAGTGTCATTTGCGAATATCTTCTATTCTGTGGGTCGCCTCTTTGTTTTGCTGTTTCCTTTGCTGTGAAGAAGGTTTTAATTTTTTTTTAAAGATTTTATTTATTTATTTGACACACAAAGAAAGATCACAAATAGGCAGAGAGGCAGACAGAGAGAGGGGGAAGCGGGCTCCATGGTGAGCAGAGAGCCCGATGTGGGGCTTGACCCCAGGACCCTAAGATCATGACCTGAGCAAAAGGCAGAGGCCCAATCCAAAGAGTCACCCAGGCACCCCCAGAAGCTTTTGATCTTGATCAAGTCCCAAAAATTCACTGTCGCTTTTGTTTCCTTTGCCTTTGGGGACATGTCTTAAAAGAAGTTACTGTGGCCGATGTTGAAGAGGTTACTGCCTATGTTCTCCTCTAGGAGTTTGATAGATTCCTGCCTCACGTTGAGGTCTATTAACCATTTCGAGTTTATCTTTGTAAGCTATGGTGTAAGAGAATGGTCAAGTTTCATTCTTCTATACATAGCTGCCCAATTTTCCCAGCACCATTTATTGAAGAGACTGTCTTTTTTCCACTGGTTATTCCCACTTTGTCGAACATTATTTGACCATAGAGTTGAGGGTCTATATCTGGGCTCTCTATTCTGTTCCACTGGTCTATGTGTCTATTTTTGTGCCAGTACCATGCTTAGTGATCACAGCTTTGTGGTAAAGCTTGAAATCAGGCAACATGATGCCCCCAGTTTTTTCTTTTTTAACATTTCCTTAGCAATTCAGGGTTTGATCGGGATGGTATTCAAAGTATAGATGGCTCTAGGCAATATGGACATTTTAACAATGTTTATTCTTCCAATCCACGAGCATGGAATGCTTTTCCATGTTTTTGCGTCTTCTTCAATTTCTTTCATGAGTGTTCTGTAGTTCCTCAGGTACAGATCCTTTACCTCTTTGGTTAGATTTATTCTCACATATCTTATGGTTCTTGGTGCTACAGTAGATAGAATCGATTCTCTAATTTCCCTTTGTATATTTTCATTGTTAGTGTATAAGAAAGCAATGGATTTCTGTACATTGATTTTGTATCCTGCCACATTACTGAATTGCTGTATGAGTTCTAGTAGTTTGGGGGTGGAGTCTTTTGGGTTTTCCATATAAAGTATCATGTCATCTTCGAAGAGAGAGAATTTGACTTCTTCTTTGCCAACCTGAGTACCTTTTATTTCTTTTTGTTGTCTGCTGTCGCTAGGACTTCCAGTACTATGTTGAACAACAGTGGCGAAAGTAGACATCCTTGTCATGTTCTGATCTCAAAGGGAAGGCTGTCAGCTTTTCCCCATTGAGGATGATACTCACTGTAGGTTTTTCATAGACTTTATGAAGTTGAGGAATGTTCCCTCTATCCCTATACTTTGAAGCGTTTTAATCAGGAACGGATGCTGTAACTTGTCCACTGGTTTTTCTGCATCAATTGAGAAGACCAGATGGTTCTTCTCTCTTCTCTTATTGACTTGTTCTATCACATCAATTGATTTGCAAGTGTTGAACCACCCTTACATCCCAGGGATAAATCCCACCTGGTCATGGTGGATAATCTTTTTAACGTACTGTTGGATCCTATTAGCTAGGATCTTGTTATCCATATTCATCAGGATATTGGTCTGAAATTCTTCCTTTTTGATAGGGTCTTTGCCTGGTCTGGGAATCAGGGTAATGCTGGCTTCACAGAAAGAGTCTGGAAGTTTCCCTTCTGTTTCTATTTTTTTAAACAGCTTCAGAAGAATAGGTATTATTTCTCCTCTGAATGTTGGTAGAATTCTCCAGGGAATTCGTCAGATCTTGGGCTCCTGTTTTTTTTTTTTTAAAGATTTTATTTATTTATTTGACAGAGATCACAAGCAGGCAGAGAGGCAGGCAGAGAGAGAGGAAGGGAAGCAGGCTCCCTGCTGAGCAGAGAGCCCGATGTGGGACTCGATCCCAGGACCCTGAGATCATGACCTGAGCCGAAGGCAGCGGCTTAACCCACTGAGCCACCCAGGCGCCCCTGGGCTCCTGTTTTTTCGGAAGTTTTTGATCACTGCTTCAATCTCAATACTAGATATTGTCTATTCAGGTTGTCAATTTCTTCCTGATTTAGTTTTGGAAGTTTATAGGTTTCCAGGAATGCATCCATTTCTTCTAGGTTGCTTAACCTATTGGCAAATAACTGTTGATAATAATTTCTGATGATTGTTTCCATTTCCTAGGTGTTAGTCATGCTCTCTCCCCTTTCATTCATAATTCGATTAATTTGGGCCCTCTCTCATTTCTTTTGCATTAGTTTGGCCAGTGGTTTATTGATCCTATTGATTCTTTCAAAAAACCAGCTTCTAATTTCGTTGATGTGTTCTACTGTATCTCTAGTATCTAGCTCATTGATCTCTGTTCTAATTTTGTTTTTTTTGTTTTGTTTTGTTTTGTTTTTTTAAAGATTTTATTTATTTATTTGACTGAGAGAAATCACAAGTAGGCAGAGAGGCAGGCAGAGAGAGAGGAGGAAGCAGGCTCCCTGCTGAGCAGAAAGCCCAATGTGGGGCTTGAACCCAGGACCTGGGATCATGACCTGAGCCGAAGGCAGCGGCTTAACCCACTGAGCCACCCAGGCGCCCCTCTGTTCTAATTTTGATTATTTCCCTTCTTGTGTGTGGGGTTGTCTTAATTTGTTGTTGACTTTCCAGTTCTTTATGGTATAAAGAGATACGGCGTATTCTGGATTTTTCAATTTTTCTGAGTGAGGCTTGGATGGCTACGTATCTCCCCCTTAGGACCACATTTGCTGTATCCCATAGGTTTTGGGACCAATGTGTCTTCATTCTCATTGGTTTCCATGAATTGTTTAAGTTTTTCTTTGATTTCCTGGTTTAGAATCTAAAATTATTATTAATCTTTTTTAAAAAAACATCTGTTTACTTTTCCTCAGAGGGAATGTATTAATAAAGAACTTATAGGGGCGCCTGGGTGGCTCAGTGGGTTAAAACCTCTGCCTTCAGCTCGGGTCATGATCTCAGGGTCCTGGGATCGAGCCCCGCATCGGACTCTCTGCTCAGCAGGAAGCCTGCTTCCCTCTCTCTCTCTCTACCTGCTTCTCTGCCTGCTTGTGATCTCTGTCAAATAAATAAATAAAATCTTTTAAAAAAACAAAAAAAGAACTTACAAATGGTCTTTGTGATCACACTAAGCAAAAATAAGAGACTGACATTGACTCATTAAAAACAAAATTAAGGGGCACCTGGGTGGCTCAGTTGGTTAAGCCTCTTCCTTCAGCTCAGGTCATGATCTCAGGGTCCTGGCATCCAGCACCGCACCAGGCTCTCGCTCAACAGGGAGCCTGCTTCCCCTTCCCCGTCCCCTGCCTGCTTCTCTGCCTACTTGTGATCTCTGTCAAATAAATAAGTAAAATCTTTTCAAAATAAATAAATAAATAAGTAAAAAGAAAATTAAAACCATTTCCTTCACCCCCATCCCACCATATACACCACAATTTTTTTTTTAAGATAGACATTTCATTTCCAGGCCATCATGTCTCCAGCCTACACCCAGAACTGTTACATCATACGCCTATCAATCTCCATCTCAGATCCTAACCTCAAGCTTTGTTTTGTTTTGTTTTGTCTCCCTGTAAGCTCTAAATCAAAAGAGACATTCAATTCTGCAAGGCTCTATGGTACATCAGGATGCAGGGATGAAAAGACATCCCAACTCTTTCCTTCTCAAATGGGCTCAGGCTATTAGCTATGTTGATGGGTAATTTCCATATATTTTAAAACAATATTTGCAGGGTGCCTGGGTGGCTCAGTCCGTTAAGTTTCTGCCTTCAGCTCAGGTCATGATCCTGTGGTCCCGGGATCGAGCCCCACACTGGGTTCTCTGCTCACTGGGGAGCCTGCCTCTCCCTCGCTCTTTGCCTGCCACTCCTCCTTCTTGTGCATGCGCTAATAAATAAAATCAATCAATTAATCAATAAAAATAAAACATTATTTGCCTATTCCTGGAAGAAGACTGCCATTACCACTCTTGTTCAAGTTGTAATTTCCCTATTTTTCTCCCTTCCCTATCCCTCTCTTCTGCTGATGTTCTGTTTTTCATTACTTAAACTCCTTGCCTACAATGCTGTTTGCTTTTTAAGGTATGCTAATACTTCCTTGTTTTGTATATTTCTCCCCATAGAACCTAACCAATGTCATGGCAAAGGCAAATGTGGCAGTTACTAAAAATTTCCTGTTTTATATGCATGGCTTTGACTTTATAGTGAATAAAATTCTCCAAGGAATATAAATGGTCACTCACATATGAGGAATTATTATATGATACATGGGAAGAGGTCATTAACAATGATTTATTCCCCCCAAAAGGTCAAATCAAAGGTTATATTAATATAATTTCATGTTTACACTTTCCTTCATCCAAAAAATTCAAAGCCATTTTCTAAGATTAACCTTATTAACTTCACAAATGTGCACCAATGGTAACTATTACTTTTTACCAACTGCTTAAGGGCTGGTTCCAAGTAAAAGAAGAGGGCAGGACACCTAAGTGTAGCTTGCAAGAGTGCCTAAGGAACCACACTAAGTGAGACACACTTCTCCAGCATCTTCCCACCTCTACCCACAACCCCTCTCCCCTTTATAAAGGAATTACTATTGATCTTTTAGGGACTGAAGAATCACATGAATGGTATCACTCACTACGTTTTGCAGAGGAAAAACGGAGGCCCTAAGAAGTGACCTGCCTAGGTCACGCAGCCAAGCCTGGTCCAGAGCCAGCTTACTGGGCTCAGAGGTGATGCTCAACCCTCGGACCAATTCCTCCTTCCTCTTCCAAGGGCGGCACAGCCTCTGCAGACTAAGCTAATCTACATTTGATGATTTGTTTTTTTCCACTAGCAGCTTGCTCTCAATCACACAGTCCATTTTCTATTATAAATCAATAGCTAGCATGTATACTGGGCCTGTATAAAACAACTGGGATTACATTTACACTAGGGTCTCTGCTCTCAAAAGCTCACACTTTTTTTTTTCATTGTGGGACATGCCATGCTAACCTAATGTGATTCCAGCAATTCTTCTTAAAGTAAGTAGACGGGTAGATATGTGTAATTACACTGCTTAATTTATCCATGTTCTGAAGTCTGATTTGCTAATTTTCTGTCCATTTTATTTTCTCTGCATTTCTTTCTTTACAAATTAATCTTTTTTTCACTAAATAAAAGTTCTGATACAAGTGAATACTTTGACACTGTTTACAATGAAAGAGTTTAGATTACTGTCATTCATTTCTCATTCTCAAAGATGTTGGTCTTTATATTTTTAGCTCCTTTATATCTCCAGGTGGGCTGATCACAGTAAGTTTTCAAAAATATTTTTCTTATGTTAGTGATTGTCTTTCTAATTCTATAAATTGGAGTCATCTACTTTATATATTCTTCATAGCACCAAAGTTAAGTTTGGAAACTCAAACAGACATAAGGCTTTCAATCTCAGCAAGTTCGAAATGATTATAAAATCCTTCTTGCTTTAAAAAAATAAAATAAAAATAAAAATGAGTATCGATCATGTGGTTATTTTATTGCATTTTGCCTATTATTATTATTATTATTACTATCTAAACAAAAGGAAAATAAACAGAAGTGATGATACGAATCATGGTAAAAAGAACGAAGTATCTCTAATTCAATACAGTTGAGGCAAAGATGGGAATTATTGGGAAGAGGTGAGTATTTAAATTCATTTGGACATTCATTAACATGAGCTGGTCAACCAGGTATTCCATCGTGAAGAAAAGAACAAAATTAGGGGCCTGGCTGGCTTAGCCAGTAGAGCACAAGACTCTTGATTTTGGGGTCATAGGTTCGAGCCAGACATTGTTGGTAGAGTTCACTGAAAAAAAAAAAATGTAAGGGCACCTGGGTGACTTGGTTAAGCATCTGACTCTTGATTTCAACATGGATCACGATCTCAGAATTGTGAGATTGGGCCCATGTTGGGCTCTGCGCTAACCAGGGAGCCTACTTGAGATTTTCTGTCTCTCCCTCTCCTTCTGCCTCTCCCCCGCTCTGCACCTGGGCACATACACACTCTCTCTCTCTCTCTCCCCTTAAAAAAATAATTAATTAGGGGCGCCTGGGTGGCTCAGTGGGTTAAGCCTCTGCCTTCGGCTCAGGTCATGATCCCGGGGTCCTGGGATCGAGCCCCACGTCGTGCTTTCTACTCTGCAGGGAGCCTGCTTCCTCCTCTCTCTCTCTCTCTGCCTGCCTCTCTGCCTAATTGTGATCTCTGTCTGTCAAATAAATAAATAAAATCTTAAAAAAAAAATTAAAAAAATGTAAAACTGGATGAAATGCTGAAGTCCACAAATGGTTGCACATACAGCTAACACAAAGAAGTCACTGTCAACACTGAACAGTCAGTGGCTCCAGGCGGCACTGCCATGCCGTAACTCAAAAACAGACATTAGTCTCAATCCTATGTACAAAGGCAGGCACTTTGTGGGAACTAATATATTCTCCAGGAGAGTGTGGGCTTGATCAGCCAGTGCCAATGCTTTATTTTTAAAAAGAATGTATGGGGGCGCCTGGGTGGATCAGTGGGTTAAAGCCTCTGCCTTCGGCTCAGGTCATGATCCCAGGGTCCTGGGATGGAGCCCCGCATCAGGCTCTTTGCTCAGCAGGGAACCTGCTTCCCCCCACCCCTGGCCTACCTCTCTGCCTACCTGTGATTTCTGTCTGTCAAATAAATAAATAAAATCTTAAAAAAAAAAAATGTATGTAATAAAATATATATATGTATGTACACACACACACACACACACACACACATATGGATATATATATCTCATGATTACCCCAAAAGGCTTGACAATTGCAGCATATCATTAAGCTTTTTAATGAAAACAAAATCAGTGTTAGGATTTACATTTATACTGTGGCAAGAATAGAACTGGAAGGTCTAGGCTAGAGAAAGAGGAAAATGAATCTAGCCACTGAATCTTCTCATTCCTTTCAGACTCCAGTTTTTAGATTCAGAGTTTTGAGATTTGCTTTGGCTGGCCTAAGACTTGTGTCTTCGTGTTCTAAACCCAGTCATGAAAAAGAAGGAGCTGGAGGGTGCCTGGGTGGCTCATGGGTTAAGCAACTGCCTTCAACCCAGGTCATGATCCCAGGGTCCTGGGATCGAGCGCTGCATGGGGCTCCTTGTTCAGCAGGAGCCTGCTTCTCCCTTCCCATCTGCTTGCCACTTCCCCTGCTTGTTCTTTCTAAATAAAATCTTAAAAAAAAAGCGGGGGTGGGGGAAGGGGCACCTGGATGGCTTAGTTAGTTAAATGTCCAATTCCTGGTTTGGGATCAGGTCGTGATCTCATGGCTCATGGGATCAAGCCCTGAGTCAGGCTCCGTGAGGCATCTGCTTGGAACTTTCTCTCCTTCCTCTCCCCTTACGCCCACTCTCTCTCTCAAATAAATAACAGATCTTTAAAAAAAAAGAAAAGAAAAAAAAAAGATACCGCATAAAGTAGGGTCAAGACTGAATTAGTGTTCTAAGCTCAGAGGAATGTCGCATCAGATGCTCTGGGGCCCTGGAAAAGCAGGGTTTCAGAGGCAGAAGAGAGTAGGGGAATGACAGATGTGAGGAACAGCACAGACCTGCTGTGCCACTACGAGTTTGCAAACTCTCCAAACAAACTTTTGACCAAACACCAATTCTAAGTTTGAGCTCTACAAAGGTCAAACTAAAATGCTAACCCTGGATTCAAAAATATCCTACAAAGTGTACTTACTTATAGCTCCGAAAATAAATCTTCCCGTTCAGTGCAGTGAAGTGCAGAACATACTCTAAACCAGCCAGGCGGATATTTGCTACTGTGGGGCCTCTGAAGAAATCTGAAAACAAATTCAAGGTTGTTAAAACAAAACAAAAAAACTAACACGCTTTTAAATTCAGTTACAGAAAGCCAGACTGTAAAATGCTCTATACTGAATCAATACACACCTAAACACATCAACAGGAGGCACAAAAACCAATCCCTGAGAATGTCTGAGAGACCCACCACCCCTCTACCATGTAAGCTCATGACTTTATTTCTGTGTTTAGTTCACTGACCCATGCAGTTTTTCAGTTTTGAAATTCTCACTCTAGGGACACCTGGGTGGCTCAGTTCGTTGAGTGTTTGCCTTCGGCTCAGGTCATGATCCTAAGGTCCTGGGATGGAGTCCCACATCAGGCTCCTTGCTCAGCGAGGAGTCTGCTTCTCCCTCTCCCTCTGCCTGCCGCTCCCCCCTGCTTGTGCTGTCAAATGAATAAATAAAACCTTAAAAAAAAATTTTCTCTCTCGCTTTCCCTCTGCCCCTGCCCCCACATACTTTCTCTCTCTCTCATAAAGTTGTTTTTTTTTTTTTTTTAAGATGGCAAATTTCTATAAAAACAGCTGTTCAAGAGTGCCTGGGTGGCTTAGCTGGTTAAGTTCTGACCCTTGGTTTCAGCTCGGTTCATGATCTTAGGGTTGTGGTTGATTCAAGTCCTGCATAGGGCTCCACACTCTAACATAGAGTCTGTTTGTCCTTTTCCCTCTACTACTCCCCCTGAATTCTCTCAGATAAATAAAATCTTAAACACACACAGCCCAAATAGCTGTTTAAACTTTGACTATTAAATCAAATTAGCCTTTGTTTTATGTAGAGGCCAACACGAAAGAAATTCTAATGGAAATCTCAATTATATAAGCAAAGATAATAAATTGTTAACACCAGAAAAGAACCACTGAGATCCACGAGTAGGCTATTTTCCCCATAGTGTGGTAGTCATACCACTGGTGGCACATGACATGATCTTAACACAACCAAAAGAAGCATATACTGCATGATTTATCTAAAGTTCTACAGGGACGCCTGGGTGGCTCAGTTGGTTGGACGACTGCCTTCGGCTCAGGTCATGATCCCCGGGTCCCGGGATCGAGTCCCACATCGGGCTCCCAGCTCCATGGGGAGTCTGCTTCTCCCTCTGACCTTCTCCTCGCTCATGCTCTCTCTCACTGTCTCTCTCTCAAATAAATAAATAAAATCTTTAAAAAAAAATTAAAAAAAAAAAATAAAGTTCTACAAAATGCAAATAATCCATAATGACAGAAAGCAAACTAATGTTTAGTTAAAATACAGAAATAGGATAGACTGCAAAGGGACACAGGCTAATTTTTGGGTGTAATAGGTTCTATAACTTGACTGCAGTGGTGTTTTCACAGGTGTATATATATGTCAAAATCCATCAAATTTTAAAAACTTTTTTTTTTTAAAGATTTTATTTATTTATTTGACAGACAGAAATCACAAGTAGGCAGAGAGGCAGGCAGAGAGAGACAGGGAGAAGCAGGCATCCCGCTGAGCAGAGAGCCCGATGCGGGGCTCGATCCCAGGACCCTGGGATCATGACCTGAGCCGAAGGCAGAGGCTTTAACCCACTGAGCCACCCAGGCGCCCCAAATTTTAAAAACTTTAAGTATATAGACTTGCCATAGACCTGTACCCCGGAAACAAACAGTATATTATATGTTAATTTAAAAAAAATTTAGGAAATTTTAAAAACCCCTGAAAAAAAAAAGGAGACTTGCTTACATGTAAATTATATCTCAAAAGTTGTTTAGAATATAATTTAAAATGAAAAAAAATTTAAAGTAATCCCTAAAAATAAAAATCAAATGAACCTGTGTACTGAGCATTATCATACAGAAAAGAACTATTTTAAGTGACTTCAAAACACAGTGATTTGGGGGCACCTAGGTGGCTCAGTCAGTTTAGCATTTGACTCTTAATTTCTGTTCAGGTCATGATCTCAGGGTCCTGGGAACCCCAAGCTGGACTCCACACCAGTGAAGTCTGCTTGAGATCCTCTCTCCCTCTCCCCCGCCCCATGCTTGTGGTCTATAAATAAATAAATAAACAAACAAATCTATCATAAAACACACACACACACACACACAGAGTGAGTTGACCACATATTCTTTTTCTTTTCTTTTTTTAAGGGGTAGAGAGCAAGAGCGAGAGTGGGGGCAGGGAGGGGAGGCAGAGAGAGAATCCAAAGCAGGCTCCGTACTCAACGCAGAGCTCGAGTTCATGACCCCAAGACCATGACCCAAGTCAAAATCAAAATCAACAATCAAAGGTTTAACCTACTGAGCCACCCAGGTGCCCCTGACCATATTCTCAACAGGGTATATTTTATAGACAAAACCACAAAACTTTCAATGCACTCAATATTCATATTATCAGTAGTAACACTGGTATTTTATTCTGAGACTACTGTATGGTTAGTACAGTATAAAATAAACACATAATTGTTTGGATTATGGAGAACCCGTATTTTTGTCATGGATGAAAGAAGATTCATATGTGAAGTCAATGAAGTTAAGATCCTAATGTCCTAAATGTGAATTAGAAGTTTCAGTATGAACTCAGGATACATTTCATCTGAACAAACAAATTTCAAAATTTTGTTCACTAAAAAAGCCTACAAACAGGGCGCCTGGGTGGCTCAGTGGGTTAAGCCACTGCCTTCGGCTCAGGTCATGATCTCAGGGTCCTGGGATCGAGTCCCACATCGGGCTCTCTGCTCAGCAGGAAGCCTGCTTCCCTCTCTCTCTCTCTGCCTTCCTCTCTGTCTACTTGTGATCTCTCTCTGTCAAATAAATAAATAAAATCTTTAAAAAAAAAAAGCCTACAAACAATGGCCAACCATGAAACAATTCCTAGCACCCAGACTATAATTTCTAAAATAATTCCTCAATTTAAAAAAGTTCAGGGCTCCTTAGAGAAACAACTGATACCAGGAATGGAGCAATGAAGGTATAAGAGGAGTCTGAAACATCAAAGGGGCAATGAATTAAAATGTGTCGAAACTCACACTACCAAAAAGACTGACCCTAAAATGGGCAAGAATGATGGCTGAGATAAAGAGAGATATTAAGGAGTAAGGATATAGATGAAAAGCCTGGTTAAATATAAGGGGGTATATGAGGTAGAAGTTAAACTGATTATGGTCAGAAGGAAAGCCTCAGCTTGGACCTTTATTCAATGGATCAATTCCAAGTAAAAATAAGGCCTCAAACATGGCTATGTCCATGAATAAATATACTGAGAAAGGGCACAGAAGGCTGACCAGGGTGTTGATGGGAAAGATCAAGGGACCTGGAGGTAAGAAAACAGATCAGATCCTGATTCTACCACTTACTAGCTCTTTACTCTGGACAAATGAATTAACTGATCTCGTACTATTATCCTTAATAAACTGAATGTTTTCCCCTTCTACCCCCCAATCCCTGCCAAATTCAGATGTTAAAGTCCTAACCCCTAATGAAGCTGTATTTGGGTCTCTAAGGAAGAAATTAAGGTTCAATGAGGCAGGTCGTAAGGCTGGGGTTCTGGTCCCACAGGATAGTGTCCTTAAGAGACTGTACAAAGCTGACACCCTCCATTCTTCCCTTCCTCCCACGCACAGACATGAAGGAAAAGCCAGGTGAGCACTTGGCAAAAGGCAGTAAGAGTCCTCATCAGAAATTCTGATCTTGGACTTTCAGCCACCACAACTGGGAGAAAATAAAGTTCTGTTTTAAGCCACCCAGTGTATGCTATTTTTTATACCAGTCCAAATAAACTAATATGATTGCGATTGCCTTTGTAAGGCTGCAGATTACTGGACCTAAACAATGCCAGTTGTTTTCATCATTATATATTTTTCAAGTGGAGTTAAGAATTAGGAAATGAAAAAGGTTAAAAAAATTTAAACGATGGCTGATAAAGGGAAAGAGTAAGAAAAAGTAACCCATTTAAGGAGTTAAATTTTAAGACAGATTTAAAGGAACATTTAATAAAACTAACTTATTACTTGATTTACTATCATCTTTGTATGTAAGAAATAGTAATATTAAAAAGGAACCATAAAAATTAGGATACATTAAATCTAAAAATAGATCTTTACTAATTTTCTATAAAGAAAAGCAAGGCCACTAAGAATAACTCAAATCTACACCATATTTAAGAAAGCAAAAAAGAGGGTGCCTGGGTGGCTCAGTGGGTTAAGCTGCTGCCTTCGGCTCGGGTCATGATCTCAGGGTCCTGGGATCGAGTCCCGCATTGGGCTCTCTGCTCAGCAGGGAGTCTGCTTCCCTCTCTCTCTCTCTCTGCCTGCCTCTCTGCCTACTTGTGATCTCTCTCTGTCAAATAAATAAATAAAATCTTAAAAAAAAAAAAGAAAGAAAGAAAGAAAGCAAAAAAGAAGCAAAATTCAGAATGAACAAAATGGGTACCTGGCATAAAAACACAGAAGTTATTATGTTAACTTTTCTTTCTGGCCAATTACCAAAAAAAAAAAAAACAAAAAAACAAAAAAACAAAAACCCTTCCTAAAAGGAAGCAGCCCTTGATAAAATTCTCTTTCCCTACTGTTCTACTTTATTTCATATAAACACAAAACATACACCAAGGAGTGTGCAGCTGGTCTTACTTTATATTTATGTTAAAAACTCAACTTCCCTTGGGACCCCGGGATCACAACTAGAGCTGAAGGCAGCCACTTAACTGACTAAGCCACACAGGCGCCCCTAAAAAATAGTCATTTTTTAAAAGTAATTCCTACATTCAACATGGGGCTTGAACTCATGACCCTGAGATCAAGAGTCTGATGCTCTACTGCAAATAACCCAGCCACGTGCTCCCAAAATAGCCATTATTAAAAAGAGAAATGAAAAGTTTTGAAAATTGCAATCCCAACAATAAGCCCATAAATAATCACGAATAATCACAAGGAAAAATGAAAGCAATGTGTCTGCCCACAAATGTTTTTCAGTTGTCTCATATTTATTTTTGTTTTGTTTTTTAAGAGTTATTTATTTTAGAGAAAGAAAGAACACAAGTCGGAGGAGCAGAGGGAGAGACAAAATCCTCAGGCAGACACCCAGCTGAGCACAGAGCCCAACACAGGGCTCAATACCAAGACTCTGAGATCATGACCCGAGCTTAAACTGAGAGTCAGGCGCTTAACTCACTGAGCCACCAGGCACTCCACTGGCTCAGATTTGAATAAATTATTATTTATATTATTATATCTAATATAATTATATATAATTATATAATACTAATATATAATAATTATAAATAAAATATATCTTAATATATAATATATGTATCTCTTATTTATTATTATTATTTATTTACTTATAACATATACTCCATCAACTTCCAAAAGTGATCTAGGGCAAAGTATATAAAAATATAAAAAATATAAAAAAAAAAGTATATAAAAAAAAAAAAAGAAGGGCAACTAAAAAACTAAAGCAAAGCTTGTTAAGAATGGTGCAGGAAGGGCTCCTGGGTGGCTCAGTGGGTTAAGCCGCTGCCTTCGGCTCAGGTCATGATCTTGGGGTCCTGGGATTGAGTCCCGCATCAGGCTCTCTGCTCAGGAGGGAGCTTGCTTCCCTCTCTCTCTCTCTCTCTCTCTCTGCCTGCCTCTCCGTCTACTTGTGATCTCTCTCTGTCAAATAAATAAATAAAATCTTAAAAAAAAAAAGAATGGTGCAGGGTCACCTGAGTGGCTCAGTCGGTTATGTAGCCCTGCACTGGCTCCCTACTCAGTGGGGAGTCTGCTTCCCCCTCTAACCCTCCCCCATCTCATGCTCTCTCTCTCTAATAAATAAAATCTTAAAAAAAATTTTAAAAAGAGGGGCGCCTGGGTGGCTCAGTGGGTTAAAGCCTCTGCCTTCGGCTCAGGTCATGGTCTCAGGGTCCTGGGATCGAGCCCCACATCGGGCTCTCTGCTCGGCGGGGTGCCTGCTTCCCTTCCTCTCTCTCTCTGCCCGCCTCTCTGTCTACTTGTGATCTCTGTCAAATAACTAAATGAGATCTTTAAAAAAAAAAAAAAAAAATTTTTTTTTTTAAAGAAATTAGAACAGGGGCGCCTGGGTGGCTCAGTGGGTTAAGCCGCTGCCTTCGGCTCAGGTCATGATCTCGGGGTCCTGGGATCGAGCCCCGCGTCGGGCTCTCTGCTCAGCGGGGAGCCTGCTTCCTCCTCTCTCTCTGCCTGCCTCTCTGCCTGCTTGTGCTCTCTCTCTGTCAAATAAATAAATTTAAAAAAAAAAAAAAAAAGAAATTAGAACAATAATGCCAGCTTTTCAGAAAAGGGAAGAAAGGGGTGCCTGGGTGGCTCAGTAGGTTGGGGCCTCTGCCTCTGGCTCAGGTCATGGTCTCAGTGTCATGGGATTGAGCCCCACATCGGGCTCTCTGCTCAGCGGGGAGCCTGCTTCCTGCCCCCCGCCGAGCAGAGAGCCCGATGTGGGGCTCGATCCCAGGGACCTGAGATTGTGACCTGAGTCCTGGGATGGAGGCCTGCCATCGGGCTCTCTGCTCAGCGGGGGGCCTGCTTCCCTTCCTCTCTCTCTGCCTGCCTCTCTGCCTACTTATGATCTCTGTCTATCAAGTAAATAAATAAAATCTTTAAAAAAGGGGGGGAGAGAAAGTGATTTTTTAATTTTTTTTTTTTTTTAGATTTTATTTATTTGACAGACAGAGATCACAAGTAGGCAGAGAGGCAGGCAGAGAGAGAGGAGAAAGCAGGCTCCCTGCTGAGCAGAGAGCCCGATGCGGGGCTCGATCCCAGGACCCTGGGATCATGACCTGAGCCGAAGGCAGAGGCTTTAACCCACTGAGCCACCCAGGCGCCCCGAGAAAGTGATTTAAAATAGGTAAATTTAATGTCAATCCCAGATAATGACAATAACTGTACACTGAGTTTTAAGAAGGTAACTCTTGAACACACAGGAAAAGAAGTAGTCATTACATAAATCATTAGGAACTAATATACTTCACTAAGAATGAGTCATCTGTAAGACAACTTTACAAGGTCGTGAGAATAAATACATATGAAGTACCTAGTACATGCTTGGCACTTTAGGATGACAACGAAAATGAGATCAAAGGAGCTGGGAAGTCACTAAAGGTTTCCTCAGAAAGAAACTTGATCTGAAATTTGCAAGAACGAAAGAAACTAGGTAAATAAGAATGAAATCAGAAAAGACAATAGGAATGTGCACAATATATTTTCAATAAACCACTTTTTTAATGGAAAAAGGAGGAAAATTGGAAGAGATAAAAAACAAAATAAACCAAATTATAAGGGGTTATAGTGTAAAAAGCCTTGCATACCAGCCTAAGAAAAATTAATAGAGGTTTTTGAGTTCAAAGTGGATGAGGTGTAACCATTTTTTTTAAAGATTTTATTTATTTGACAGAGAGAGAGAGATCACAAGTAGGCAGAGCAGCAGGCAGAGAGGGGGAAGCAGGCTCCCTGCTGAGCAGAGAGCCTGATGCAGGGCTTGATCCCAGGACCCTGAGATCATGACCCGAGCCGAAGGCAGAGGCTTAACCCACTGAGCCACCCAGGCGCCCCAAGGTGTAACAACCTTGAAAATTAAACTTTTCAATTTTCTAAATTTAATGATGCCATAATGACAGGAAATGGGTATAAGCCTTTTATAATTTATAAAATACTTTATAAATAAGCTGATACAGAAGTTACTATAGCATCAAAAAATTATAATGATTTATGCAATAGAGCATCCTTAACCTCTCCCCTGCTAGTGGGGAATAAAAAAATGAAAAGGACGGAAAAAAGAAAGATCAAAAAGAAAAAGCTGTGTACCTACAGTGAAGTGGCCAAGTGTCACCAATGACGTCCTAGATTGCCCACCTCAGCTACCCTGAGGATAGTAAGTATTAAAATGCTTACCAATAAGAAGACTTTTTAGCCTTCTGTAGTCTTCTGTTACATCAAAATCATCACCAGCAAATATTAACATGGGTTTTGTTCCCTCAGGACATTTACTATTCTATGAAATGGAAAAAAAAATTATAATGATATAATTATCAATTCTCAACTGTTTATAAGCTGATTTTACAGTAGTCAATACTTACATACATTGATTAGTTTTCATATTTTGACTGTCCCAAAACTCTGATACTGGTAAAATCTAAAGACGTGGGGTACCTGGGTGGCTCAGTGGGTTAAGCATCTGCCTTTGACTCAGGTCACAATCCCAGGGGGGCTGGGATGGAGCCCCACATCAGGCTCCCTGCTCAGTGGGGAGTCTGCTTCTCCCTCTACCCCTTCCCCCTGCTCATGATCCCTGTGTCTTTGGCATAAATAAAATATATTTTTAAAAAAATCTATGGGGTGCCTGGGTGGCTCAGTGGGTTAAGCCTTTGCCTTCGGCTCAGGTCATAATCTTAGGGTCCTGGGATTGAGCCCTGCATCAGGCTCTCTGCTCAGGAGGAAACCTGCTTCCCCCTCCCTCTCTCTCTCTGCCTGCCTCTCTGCCTACTTGTGATCTCTGTTAAATAAATAAAATCTTTAAAAAAAAAACCTAAAAACTAAAAACTACAGTTGCAACTTTTTATTTTTATTTTTAAAGATTTTATTTTTTTGACAGAGAGAAATCACAAGTAGGCAGAGAGGCAAGCAGAGAGAGAGAGAGGAGGAAGCAGGCTCCCTGCAGAGCAGAGAGCCCGATGAGGGGCTCGATCCCAGGACCCTGAGATCATGACCTGAGCTGAAGGCAGAGGCCTAACCCACTGAGCCACCCAGGCGCCCCCAGTTGCAACTTTTAAACTATAGTTTTTTGCTTCATTCCCTCACATTTTCAAATAAGCAAAGAATGATGCAAGCTACTTTTTAACATTATTCTAGTCAAAGAATAAAAAAAAGCTAAAATTGCTGCAAAACATACATAGCCCTTTAATCAACAGCATCTCAGAGTCTAAACAAAGTTAATTTCTTTGGATTATTTACTACCACTGTGCCTTTCCTACTGTACCACATAAAAAACAGTATTTTTAGGGGTGCCTGGACAGCTCAGTCTCTTCAGTGATGCCTTCAGTCAGGATCCTGGGGTCCTCTCCTTTTGCCCCCCTCTTGGTGCATGTGGTATGTGCTCTCTCTTTCACTTGCTTTCTCAAATACATTTTTAAGAACTTTAATAAACAGTATTTTAAATGAAAACTAATCTAAACTACCAACTAAACATTCAAATGGGAAGAAACAGAATTTCATACAAGCTACAGAAAGTATGAGGAAACCTCACCAGAATGATTGGAGCTCTTACTATAAAACTATTTTGTCCACTTTTGGATTTTTTTTTTTTTAATACAAAGAAGAACATGATATGAATAATAAGAACCTTTAAAAGCCACCAGAATAGGGCACCTGGGTGGCTCAGTGGGTTAAGCCTCTGCCTTCCACTCAGGTCATGATCTCAGGGTCCTGGGATCGAGCCCTGCATTGGGCTCTCTGCTCAGCGGGGAGCCTGCTTCCCCCTCTCTCTCTCTGCCTGCCTCTCTGCTTCTTTGTGATCTCTGTCAAATAAATAAATAAAATCTTAAAAAAAAAAAGCCACCAGAATAAAAGAAAAAAATCTAATTAAAAAAAAATTCTTTAACTGAATGATTTTCCTTTTTTTTTTTTAAGATTTTATTTATTTATTTGACAGAGAGAGATCACAAGTAGATGGAGAGGCAGGCAGAGAGAGAGAGAGAGGGAAGCAGGCTTCCTGCAGAGCAGAGAGCCCGATGTGGGACTCGATCCCAGGACCCTGAGATCATGACCTGAGCCGAAGGCAGCGGCTTAACCCACTGAGCCACCCAGGCGCCCCGAATGATTAATTTCTGAAGGCAAACAGGTGTTAAGTCTGAGCTTTCCATTTATTCTAGCACCACCACTCTGGTTCCAGTCAAGAACTGTACAAATCTACAAATCTAGAAATAAACAAACAAACAAACAGACAAGAAAACAAACATCCTCTGCCCCAGGACCAGAGGTCACCTGTTGCTTCCCTGTTCACCATGACCACTTTTGTTGACACTCTGTTTCCAAACTCTGAATCTTAACTGTCTATCCTTAGGAGGTGTGCCTAAGATCTATCTGTGTGATCGAGGGCCTGAAGAGACCTACCAGACCCAATGACTCTTCCACCTTCTGTCTGTGCTGACCCCTATGTCTATGGGGTTGTTTAAGTATACAGAAGGTAGGAGAAAGTGATGTGACATCCTGACCACAATGCATAGTAATAAAAAAAATATCATGAGGGGCGCCTGGGTGGCTCGGTGGGTTAAAGCCTCTGCCTTCAGCTCAGGTCATGATCCCAGGGTCCTGGGATCGAGCCCCGCATCGGGCTCTCTGCTCAGCAGGAAGCCTGCTTCCTCCTGACTTCCTCTCTGCCTACTTGTAATCTCTGTCTGTCAAATAAATAAATAAAAAAATCTTAAAAAAAAAATATCATGACAAGTCATGACCCAGTATACACATCATAAAAATGTAACTGAATGAGGGGGCACCTGGGTGGCTCAGTTGGTTAAGCATCTACCTTCCATTCAGGTCATGATCCCAGGGTCCTAGGACTGAGCGCCCCCCATCGGGCTCCCTGCTCAGGGAGAGCCTGCTTCTCCCTCTCCCTCTGCCCTTGCCCCTGCTTGTGCTCTCTCTCTCTGTCTCACAGAGTTATATGAAACAGTACTTAACATTTAGATTGCTGATAGTTTTCACAATGTGAAAACCCAGAGCAAGAAGAAACTATAACACATGAGCTTTATTTGAATAGTGTGAAAGGCATAAAAATTCAAAACATTATATAAGTACTATGATTATAATATACTAAAAACATCATAATTATGTGACATCCTTGAACTAACCTTCTGAATTATTACTTTTCTTAAGACATATTTATTTGAGAGAGAGAGAGGAAGAGCACGACCCCAGGGAGGGGCAGAGGGAGGGAAAAGCTTTAGCAAACTCTTCACTGAGTACGGAGCCCCATGTGGGGGTCCATCTTACGACCATCAGAGATCATGACCTGAACTGAAACCAAGGATTGGACGCTTAACCTACTGTGCCAGCCAGGGGCCCCTGAATTAAGTTTTGTTTTTTTTTTTTAAACAAAGTGAAAAAAGGGAAGTAATTCTTATAAATCACACATAAAATTCCCAAATAAAATATCCCCTGGCACCTGGAATGTATCTTACCCTATCTAAAATAAAACCAACTAGCCTTAAATTTTATCATCTCATTCATTAAGGCTTATGTTATATAAAATAACCATCCCTAGAAGTTTGGCCACATCTTAGAAAAGAGAGTCCTAGAACAGTCACTCAATTTCCTGGTAGAATCGAATCACCTGTTGCTTGAGAGTAAACAGAAGGATAAGACAAGTAAAAAAAGAAATACTGTTGAAAAGGTCTTAAAAATAAAAAGGTAGGGCGCCTGGGTGGCTCAGTGGGTTAAGCCACTGCCTTCGGCTCAGGTCATGATCTCAGGGTCCTGGGATCGAGTCCCGCATCGGGCTCCCTGCTGAGCAGAGAGCCTGCTTCCCTCTCTCTCTCTCTGCCTGCCTCTCTGCCTACTTGTGATCTCTCTCTGTCAAATAAATAAATAAAATCTTAAAAAAAAAAAAATAAAAAGGTAGACATAAAAAGGAAATATGAAAAGTATAAAAAACATGCAATTCCAAAACAAACTAAAAATAGGTTATAATGGAATAATGAGGTAAAAGTCAAGGTCTGGCTAATAGTCCCTGTAGACTCAATCTCAGATGAGTGTCTGCCTCCGGCTCAGGTTACGATCCTGGGGTCCTGGGACTGAGCTCTGAATCCAGCTCCCTGATCAGCAGAGAGCCTGCTTCTCCCTCTCCCTCTCTCCCCTGTTCATGTTCTGTCTCTCAAATAAATTAAATATATATTTTTTTAAACTTAAAAAAAATAGTCTATGTAGGAACTACCAATGTAAGCAGATCATCATCATCAATTAGTGACTTTTACAGTTATGGATATGCTCCATGAGTGAAAATTGAGTATTTAATTTTTAAATGGTTCTTGTTAGGAAAGATCTCACAATAATAATTTTCTGGTCTGGTATAGAAGCTACACAGTAACAGAAGAATCTCTTTGCTTAGAAAGTAAAAATGCAAAGAGTGAAGGAGTTGGCATGCTCGCATCAGCCAGTGCGCACACCCACTAAGAGGTAACCAAACAGCAGCAGTGATAAAGGTGAGATGGGGATATGCTGCTCATCTCCAAAGGTTCATGCGTTGCAAAGACAAACTGAAATAAATCGCTTCCACCATAATAAAGCACCACAGTTTATACACTTCCCCAAACACCTTCCAAAATACTATCTTCACTGATTAGCACTTTCACATATTACCTCATTTGATACTGTTATACCTATTTAATTTTTTAAAGATTTATGTATGTATTTTAGAGAGGGAGAGAGTAAGAGCAGGGTGAGAGGCAGAGGGAAAGGATCTCAAGCTAACTCCCTGCTGAGCACAGAAGCCAACAAGGCTTGATCTCACAATCCTCGGATCATGACCTGAGCAGAAATCAAGAGTCAAACACTGACTGAATAAGCCATCCAGGTGCCCCCGATATTGTTTTATCTGTTTAATACTTGACTGTAAGTGAAGGTCAAGACTTGTCCCATTACAAGCCATCTAAATGGCCAACACAAGCCACAAGCCAAATGTTCTGCCTCGAAATCCAGTCTCGGGCCACTGTTCTACCTTGTACCCGGTACCCAGGGAAGCTACTGTAGCTAAGTCCGGATCTGGTAAGAGCCTTTTTCAAACCCACACAAAACTTGGGAAGGCACATCATATATTTTACAATTCTTTCAACTATACCACTGGTGACTCTCAAAGACCCATAAACTAAGAACAATTATGTAACTGTCCATTACAAACTTCAATATGATTCTTTCAATGTTTGATTATACTATTTACTATATGTATGACTCCAGATCACCAATAAAGTCCCTCTGGATCCTGCTCTCCAACTCTACACAACAGAGAAAGTAATTTCAGGATTACATAGGGTAGCCATGAAGTCTAAATAAAATAACTATTTGATGGAATATTTGATGGAACAGATTAAGCCAGAAACAGAATTCTGAAGGAGAAGAAGCCCAATCTGGACACAAGAATGGAATTAGGACAGTTTTCTTGCCTTTCTATTTTAGAATCCCATTCAAACAAAGGAGACACAAAGATGAAAGTCCTAAAGGGAAGGGCTGAACCAGCATTTTGGTGGCCAGCAGCCTAAACGCTGTAGGGTCACCTAGAGCATCCTAGGTTTAGAACGGGGTTCACTTTGAAAACTCTGATACTGAGGTGCCTGGGTGGCTCAGTCAGTTAAAAATCTGCCTTCCGGGGCGCCTGGGTGGCTTAGTGGTTAAAGCCTCTGCCTTCGGCTCAGGTCATGATCCCAGGGTCCTGGGATCGAGTCCCGCATTCGGGCTCTCTGCTCAGCGGGGAGCCTGCCTCCTCCTCCTCCTCTCTCTCTCTGCCTACTTGTGATCTGTCAAATAAATTAAAAAAAAAAAATATATATATATATATATAAAAAAAAAAAATCTGCCTTCCAATCAGGTCATGATCCCAGGGTCCTGGGATCAAGCCCCACATTGGGCTCCTTGCTCAGTGGGGAGCCTGCTTCTCCCTCTGCCTCTCCCCCAATCCCCACTTGTGCTCTCTCTCACTCACCCTCTCTCTCAAATAAATAAAATCTTTAAAAAGAAAGAAAGAAAGAAAGAAAGAAAGCAAGCAAACTCTTGGTATTTCTGAGGTTCCATAAAATAGGTGCTATGACAATTCAGAGGGAGAGGATAGCATTTAAACTATGGGCCCAGACAAGAGTTAATAATCACTCTGTAGTCTAACTGCCAGAAGATCCACCTTTGTGTTATATGCGGTACGACTTCTTTTTAAAGTAAAGTAAAATTTGCTTTTATCTCAGAGAACACCAGGATAAAAATAAAGTTCTTTCTCTTTAAACTACAAAACTGTAACAGTACTCTTCACCACAAGATGTCACTATTGCCCAAGAGCAATAATACAAAATGCCCTTTTTTTTCTTTTTTTGAAGATTTTATTTATTTGACAGACAGAGATCACAAGTAGACAGAGAGGCGGGCAGAGAGAGAGAAAGGGAAGTAGGCTCCCCGCCGAACAGAGAGCCCGATGCGGGGCTCGAACCCAGGACTCTGGGATCATGACCTGAGCCAAAGACAGAGGCTTAACCCACTGAGCCACCCAGGCGTCCCCAAAATGCCTTTTATTTTTATGCTTAGTATCTTACCTTAATATCTTTCAGAGAGACAAATTTCTCAATACCCAATTCAATCATATCCAGCACATGATAGTCATACATACGACCTAGAAGGAAAATACATTTTCTTTTAAGTATTTATTTTTCCCAAACAGCCATCTTATATGTACCCACTTATCTGCACGTTCAAAGTGTTAGTCTCTGTCTCTTTTTTCCTCTCATACCCCACCAAACATGTCCCCTCTTTCTTAAACTTTCAACTCTACCTAGAACAGATTGTTGCAATCCTGGCCCTGGAAGAATCTTGGAAATTTAGCCAAACTCCCTTATTTTATATAAGAGGAAATAAAGGCTCACAGAAGGAAAAGGACTTGCCTACACCAGTGACCATGCCAGACCAAGTGCAATACTTACAAGGGAAGGGTTCATTTATGTGGTAGGTATGCTACTTTGTGTTTTTCTCCTCTAACACTGATTTAAGGTACATGTATTTTACAGTAGGAAAATATCTGCAACTTTAGGTAAAGTGATATTTACATGCCTATTGTTTACCTGCAATCTGGTGGATAAAAAAGTTTATTCAAAATCACAAGGAAAATTTTTTTAAAAACTAGCTTAGAGCTTACTTGATACTCCTGAATCCTCAACACCATCAATTAACCTGAGTCACAAAACTGACTCTGTAAATAACAATATTAGAAAGTAAGTGACTGGGGCGCCTGGGTGGCTCAGATGGTTAAGCATCCGCCTTGTGCTCGGGTCATGATCCTGGAGGCCCAGGATCAGGGTCCCCGCTGGGTGGGGAGTCTACTTCTCCCTCTCCCTTTGCCCCTCCCTTTGCTCCTCCTCCTTCTCACTCTCTCTCTCCCTCCCTCCTTCTTGCGCACTCCCTACCTCAAATAAATAAATAAAAATCTTAAAAAAGAAAAGAAGTAAGTAAATGGTATTTACCTATTACTAGATTATTTGGCCGCTTCTTATTATGGGAGCCAAACATAAATAAAGAGCAATCTGACTTCTTTGAAAAGAATTCCTGTAAAACCAAAAAAACCTCTAATTAATGCATTAATATAAGCACTTTAAGAATCTGAACTTTAAAAAAAGTAATGAATACTTAATGAACTAGATAGGAATAAGCAGAGAGAAAGGGACTTTATTTCTAGCTTTTTACTACAATTTTCTGATTCGGGTGTACCTAAGGAAAAGAAATAAGTTCAGGACTAAAATGTGCTGGCTGCTTGGGTGGCTCAGTCATTAAGCATCTACCTTCAGCTCAGGTCATGGTCCCAGGGTCCTAGGATCGAACCCCACGAACCCCACATCCGGCTCCCTGCTCAGCAGGAAGCCTGTGTCTCACTCTCCCATTCCCCCTGCTTGTGTTCCCTCTCTTGCTGTCTCTCTGTCAAATAAAGAAAATCTTTAAAAAAAAAAAAAAAAAGACTAAAAACATGCTGAAGTTTAGATTACTAAATAAAATGAGAGTATTTATTCTCAGCTATGCAGTTTTGGAACAGCACACAGAGTATTTCATTTACTGAACAAAGGCCTTTATTCACTAGACATTACTACTACCATCAATGGTACATCTTACCATCCATTTAAAATACATATGAATAGGGCCATCTGGGTGGCTCAGTTGGTTAAGCCCACAACTGTTTTTTTAAAGATTTGAGAGAGAGAGCACGTGCACAAGTATGGGCCAGGCGAGGAAGGAGAGGGAGAAGCAGACTCCCTGCTGAGAGCAGAGCTCAACTCCGGACTCAATCCCAGGACCCTGAGATCAAGACCTGAGCCAAAGGCAGCAGCCGCTTAACCAACTGAGTCACCCAGGGACCTCTAAGCCTCCAATTCTTGATTTCAGCTCAGGTCATGATCTCATGGTTGTGGGATCAAGCCCTGTGTTGAACTCTGTGCTCTGCAGAATGTGGGCACAGAGCCTACTTTAAAAAAAAAAAAAAATTTTTTTAAGTGTCCAAAGAAATGAAAATGCTTTCTTAAAATGTTTTTTTTTTTACATTCTCTTACTATGACTAACACCCCAAAGCTATCCATAAACTACCTTTCACATATATATAGTACTCATTTCTGTTGTTGTTCTACATAAAAAGTCTACCTTTTGTTAAAATTCTAAAGCAAGCATAGTCAAATTATCTGCAAAAGGCCATAGAGTAACTATTTTTAGGCCTTTTATAAAGAAACCCTTTAAAAAAAAAAAAAAAGAAAGAAATCCTTTAAAAATACAAAATCAGGGTGCCTGAGTGGCTTAGTCGATTAACCGTCTGCCTTCAGCTCAGATCATGATTCCAGGGTTCTGGGATCGAGTCCCACATTTGCCTCTGCCTCTCTGTCTCTCAGGAATAAATAAGTAAAATCTTTTTTTTTTTTTAATTTTAAAATTAAAAAAAAAATAAAAATACAAAGATCATTCTTAGTTTATGGGTCTCACAGAAACAGGGATTTAACCCACAGGAGGTATATTTGCTAACTCTTGTTCTAATGCACAGTTCCAAAATTATAGTATAAGAAATGTGCTTGGAAAAAAAAAAAAAAGTCCTACTGGGAGGATATATAGTCAGGAGGAGGAATTCAACCACATTTCCAACTTGGCCACTGTTTCCACAGCCATTTTGAGCTCTACTAGTCTGAGATTTTCTACATCCAATGAAATATCTCCTGTCTCTGGAGATGGACTATCCAAGAGAGGAAAGGCACAATATCAAGCGTAAGAAAAACCATCATATCAAAATAGGATTGAAAAAGAAGTACAGGGGCGCCTGGGTGGCTCAGTGGGTTAAGCCGCTGCCTTCGGCTCAGGTCATGATCTCAGGTCCTGGGTTCGAGCCCCACATCGGGCTTTCTGCTCAGCAGGGAGCCTGCTTCCTCCTCTCTGTCTGCCTCTCTGTTTACTTGTGATTTCTCTCTGTCAAATAAATAAATAAAATCTTTAAAAAAAAAAAAGAAAAGAAAAGAAAAAGAAGTACAGAGGGATGCCTGGGTGGCTCAGGTGGTTAAGCATTTGCCTTCGGATCAGGTCATTGTCCCAGGGTCCTGGGGTTGGGCTCCACATCAGGCTCCCTGCTCAATGAGGAGTCTTGTTCCTCCCTTGGCTCCTTCCCCCCACCTCACTCATTGTTCTCTCTCTCCTTCTCAAATAAAATCTTTTTTTAAAAAATTTTTAAAGGGGTACCTGGGTGGCTCAGTTGGTTAAGTGTCTGCCTTTAGCTCAGGTCATGATCCCAGAGTCCTGGGATCAAGCACCGCATCAGGCTCCTTGCTCAGTGGGGAGTCTGCTTCTCCCCCTGCCCCTCCCCCTACTCACGCTATCTCCCTCTCCCTCTCTCTCTCTCTCTCAAATAAAATCTTTAAAAAACAATTTTTAAAAACACTAAATACTGATTTTTCTAAATATGTTATAATCTTCAATGCAGTTAGTTGCTACATTAGGAGAAGTTCAATTTTAGTTTTCTAATTAATTACTGAAATTCTACTGAAAAGTTCTTTCTTTTAAATTCACTGAGAGGGGCGCCTGGGTGGCTCAGTAGGTTAAGCCTCTGCTTTCAGCTCAGGTCATGATCTCAGGGTCCTGGGATCCAGCCCCCCATCGGGCTCTCTGCTCAGCTGAGAGCCTGCTTTCCCCCCATCTCTCTGCCTGCCTCTCTGCCTGCTTTTGATCTCTGTCAAATAAATAAATAAATAAAATCTTTTATAATTAATTAATTAATTCACTAAGAGAGCTGGGTGGCTCAGAGAGTTAAGCATCTGGGTCTTGATTTCACCTCAGATCATGATCTCAGGATTCCAGGATCAAGCCCCGTGTTGGGCACCGCTCAGTTAGCGGGGAATCTGCTTAGGGATTCTCTCCATCTCCTTCTGCTCTTTCCCCGCTGCTCATGTGCACAGACACGCATGTTCTCTTTCACTCTAAAATAAATAAATCTTTAAAAAATAAATTCACTAACTAAAAGGGAAAAACAAGTACTGGTGTTCCCCTCAATAGAACATAATTCCATTCCAATTTTTTTTTTCCAGTATCTTTTAATCTTTTTTTTTTTTTTAAATAAGGTCTACACCCAAGGTGGTGCTTAAACTCAAAACCCAGAGATCAAGAGCCACATACTATACTGACTGAGCCAGCCAGGCATCCCCCATTCTGAGTTTTTTAAAGTCAATTTATTTATCTATTTATTTATCTATTTATTAAAGATTTTATTTATTTATTTGACAGAGAGAGACACAGTGAGAAAGGGAACACAAGCAGGAGGACTAGGAGAAGGAAAGCAGGCTTCCAATTCCCACCAAGCAGGGAGCCCAATGCAGGACTTGATCCCAGGATGCTGGGATCATGACCAGAGCCTAAGGCAGAGGATTAACAACTGAGCCACTAGATGCCCCTTTTTAAGCTGATTTAGTTTAAACCACTTATTTTCTTAAGATTTTTAGAAAAAAAAAATATATATATATACCATCACATACCCAAAGTCCATTCAACATTCTCCAATTACTAAATACCATCCTTTATCTTCTGATTTCATTCACTAGCCTTTTTCATTTAGTTTAGTTGCCAATACACTCAACTAGGGATTTGATTAGTAAAGCAACTGACAATTGTTAGAAACAATTCAGGTAGCATTCCTTGTTCTAAAATTACTCAAAGAAAGAAGTCGGATTTTTAAAAATCAAACATGCTTTATAAGAAGACTTATAGAGGCGCCTGGGTGGCTTAGTGGGTTAAAGCCTCTGCCTTCAGCTCAGGTCATGATCTCAGGGTCTTTGGATTGAGCCCCACATGGGGCTTTCTGCTCAGCGGGGAGCCTGCTTACCACGCGCCCCCCCCCCCCCCCGCCTGCCTCTCTGCCTAGTTTTGATCTCTGTCTGTCAAATAAATAAATTTTTAAAATAAATAAATAAATAAAATTAAAAAAATAAAAAGACTTATAACAAGCTTCCTCTGGATAATCTATTAATTATGCATATAAAATATAATTCAGCTTTTAAAAATTCTGTCAATATACTTGCAAGCAGTGAATGATACTGGTCATAGTGAGATACAAGATCTATAGTTATATTTTGAAAATATAAAGGTTCTTATTTCAAAATAATAAATAAATGTCTTATTTCCCTTCTACTCCACATTAAAATTCCCTCATATAGGATGATTTCTAATTCAGAAACATCACAGATTAGAAGTACTCAAAGAGTACAATTAGTCTGAGTAATCATTTACATATTCTCTTAAATCAGAAAGATTCTTGGGGTGCCTGGGTGGCAGAGTCAGTTAAGTGACAGATTCTTAGTTTCGGCTGAGGTAGTGATCTCAGGGTCTGAGTCTGTATGGAGTCTGCTTAAGATTCTCTCTCCTTCACCCTTTGCCCCTCCCCTCCCTGCGTGCACGCTCTCTCTCTAAATAAACTAAAAAGAAAAAAAAAGATTCTTGTACTCACCAATGACGTCTGATCCTCAAATGGTCTTGTAATGTTTTTCCTAAGAATATTTTTAAAAGGTGACCTTAATTTTAACAATATTAATAGCAATTCACCCATAACAATTAAGTAATATATTAAATAAGGATAACTTTATATTCAGATAATCAAAAATAAAGCTGGAGGGATAGTCATTCATTCAAATATATATTTAGTGCCTATTATGTGCCAGGCACTGTTGTAAGAGCTAAGGATCCTAGAAAACAATCAAGATCCTTGCTTTCCTTGCTTTCATGGAGCCCACATTCTAGTGGGAAAATAAAAATTTCAATAATAAATGCAGTGATGAAAATAAAATAGGGTATTCTATTAGTATGAAGAGTAGAAAATGACTATTTGAGCTGAGATAATGAATAAGTCATTGAAAAATTCTGAGGCTAAGAGTATTCAAGGAAGAAGGAACAAAATAAACAAAGATCCTGAGATGGAAACAAGCTTAAACTATTCAAGAAATGGAAAGAAGGCAAGTGTCACTGAAGCTTAGTGTGCAAAGGGAAAATGGTGGGGCATGAGGTCAACGATGAGGACATGGCCCAGATTATGTAGGGCCTTGTTGTTCAAGGTAAGTAATGTAGATATTAACAGAGTAATGGGAAGAACTGAAGAGTTTCAGGCAGGAGTGGTAACACTGGACTCAAATTCTTTTTAATTTTTTTTTTAAAGATTTTTATTTATTTATTTGACAGACAGAGATCACAAGTAGGCAGAGAGGCAGGCGGGGGGGGGGGGAGCAGGCTCCCCGCTGAGCAGAGAGCCCGATGCGGGGCTTGATCCCAGGACCCTGAGATCATGACCTGAGCCGAAGGCAGAGGCTTTAACCCACTGAGCCACCCAGGCGCCCCTCAAATTCTCTTTTTAAAGGACTGCTCTGTGCACTATGTAAGAATGTAATATAGTATGGTGAAACTGAAAAGAGTTAGTAAGAAGCTATTGCAATAATCCAGAAGGGAAAGAAAAAAATGGTGCACTGGATTAGGAACATTAGTAGTAGAGCTGGAGAAGCAGTGGGCAAAACATGCCATCTTTCTTTCTTTTTTTTTTTTTTTAAGATTTTATTTATTTATTTGACAGAGAGAGAGAGATCACAAACAGGCAGAGAGGCAGGCAGAGGGGGAGAGGGAGGAAGGCTCCCTGCTGAGCAGAGAGCTCGACACAGGGCTCAATCCCAGGACCCTGAGATCATGACCTGAGCCGAAAGCAGAGGCTTAACCCACTGAGCCACCCAGGTGCCCAAAACATGCTATCTTTCATGCAAAAGGGAAAGAAATACAAATAAATATTTGTCTTTGTTTAAATATACATAAACAAATTCTGGTAAAATATGTAAGAAACTAATGAGAGGGGGTTGTTCTAGGAAGAGTGTTTATATTTTCACTTATAATTTCTGATTTCTAATTATGTAAATGAAGTTTCTATAAAATAGCTCATAATTTTTATGAACCAAAATCTATATACAACATGATCTCAATTTTGCTTAAAGAATAAAATAGGGACTCCTGGGTGGCTCTGTTGGTTGAACAGCCCACTCTGGATTTTGGCTCAGATCATGATCTCAGGGTCCTGGAATTAAGCCCCACCTCCCGCTCTATGCTCAATGGGGAGTCTAAGGATTCTCTCTCTCTCCCTCTGCTCCACCCCCCTTCACACACTTATTTTTAAAATAAATAAATCTTTAAAAAAAAAAGAATAAAATAAATGTGAAAGTGTGAAATGTGTGTGAAAATGGGTGAAGGGGAGTGGGAGATACAGGCTTCCCATTATGGAACCAATAAGTCATGGGAATAAAAGATACAGTATAAGGAATATAGTCAGTATCATAATAGTGACAGCAGATAGCTACAGTTCTAGTAAGCAGAGCATACTGTACAGACTTATCAAATCACTATGTTTTACACTTGGAACTAATGTAACATTGTGTGTCAACTATACTCAAAAAATATATATATACATACAGGGGAAAAATATGTCAGAATGTACATAGTGATTATTTACTCCATTATCCATTATCCCGATTATCTAAGAGAAATACGTACTACCTTCATAGTCAGTAAAAAAAAAAAAAAGAATATTACTTTTAATGATGCAAGGCAAACAGAACAAGAAAAATTATTGCAGCATTTATGGTTAATAGCTAACTGTAATTCACAAATAAGCAAATATGGCCTGTTGGAAACACAGAAAATTCAAATTAAACAAAGTATGATTTTCACTTCTTAAAAATATAAACCAAAGAAGGTAATGGTCCATGGAACTTGTATATTACACTCTGCCAAAAGGACAATCTTTTCAAAAAGCAATGTAATTAATATGCACTACTGAGAGGAGGAATCTCATTTAAGAACTAATTCAAAAGGATAATTCATGGGACGCCTGGGTGGCTCAGTTGGTTAGGCAGCTGCCTTCGGCTCAGGTCATGATCCCGGGGTCCTGGGATCAAGTCCCGCATTGGGCTCCTTGCTTGGCAGGGAGCCTGCTTCTCCCTCTGCCTCTGCCTGACACTCTGTCTGCCTCTGCTCCCACGTACTCTCTCTCTCTCTCTCTCTCTCTGGCAAATAAATAAAATCTTAAAAAAAAAAAAAAAGAAAAAAAAAGGATAATTCATTTGTGTAAAATGGCCATTTTGGCATTATTTATAACAGCAAAAAAGGAAAACCTAAATTCCCCCAAATTAAGTTACAAGTAAGTTTTAATATAACCATTTAATAGGCATTATACTAGCCATGAAAATAATATCTAAAGGATCACCTATCAATAGAAAAACATTTATAATAAGAGAAAGGCTTGATGGGGCGCCTGGGTGGCTCAGTGGGTTAAGCCGCTGCCTTCGGCTCAGGTCATGATCCCAGGTCCTGGGTTCGAGCCCCACATCGGGCTTTCTGCTCAGCAGGGAGCCTGCTTCCTCCTCTCTCTCTGCCTGCCTCTCTGCTTACTTGTGATTTCTCTCTGTCAAATAAATAAATAAAAATCTTTAATAAAAAAAAAAAAAAAAAAAAAAGAGAAAGGCTTGATATAAAATTTAATGTATGGCAACAACACAGAAAATTTTTAGGTATTTTGGTAATGAAAGAAAACAGACTCCAAGGGCTACCTGTTGTATGATTCCATTTATGTGACATTCAGAAAAAGGAAAAACTTTAAGTATGAAAAGCAGTTCATTGGTCAAAGGGGTAGGGGAGGGGTGGACTACAAGCACACACTGCACAAAGGTTCACGATGATGGAACTATCTGTATCACGAACTGTAGTGCCAGACACAATTCAATGCATTTCTCAAAACCCACAAAACTGTACACCACAAAGAGTAAATTTTACACACGTAAATTAAAACCACCACCAGGATGTGGAGAAAAACCCAAAACAGAATACAAACTGTAATAAACAACCCTAATTGTCGTTTGAAGGAGTAACAATCACATTAAAGAGGCAGAAAAAAACCAAACCTGTATTAGATTGGGGACCAGTATTTGAACTGGATATTCTAAAGCTACAGACAGAAAAATTACACACACATTCTGAACTCTAGTTAATTTGTTTCTTATAGGACGAGAAATTCTGCAACTATGTATGTATTAGAATCACACAATTAAATAAATATGTATACTATCAATAATGAAAGCCAGGTTTCTTGAGTCCAGAACAGAAAAGTTACAAGTAAGGAAGTGAGTAAAGAAGAAAGGCTGGAATGAGGTCTGTGGCACTGGGCTGGAACTGGAAGTATCAGTATGAATGCATGATTTTTAGTATCGATAATAACTGAGGGTCTTTAAAATATATAAATATAAATTTAGATGTGCATGCATGCATAGATTAATATGCATAATACATATTTTAAGCTCTGTCTGCTGAAGGGATCTAGAGACAATGACACTCCCATAGCAACAGAGCATACTTAGTGCCCAGATCCTTGTTTCTAAATTATCCAATGTATGTCTCCAATATATGGAAACAGGGCTCCATACAGAAGGGGCTGATTCCAGGGCTGTTGTAAGGAAAAATAAAAGATGAGCATGAGGCATCCTGTGGCGCCAGAAAGGAAGTACTCAAACACCTGCTGAAAAAGCACAGGTACCAACCTGAAAGAGACCCCAGTGGCCAAAGGCAGAATTTGAGCAACAAAATAATGATAGCATTGGATTTTTAAGTCCAAAGAATATAATAAATATCTGTAAGTCCACACTAACATAAATGAGCAATTCAACAGAGGAAGAGAGAGAGATTTTCCTCACAAAACTCCAATTAATAAATGAAGAAGGAATGAGGAAGATAGAAACCACCAGCAGAACACCAGAGTAATCAAATCTGTAGACAAATCCACTGATGGGTGCCAAAATGAGTAAGTAAAATGTAAGGAGAAAGAGGACTATCTGCATAATCTTTGCAGAGTCTCAAAGTATTTCCTCCAAATATTTATTAATTACAAAGGGAAAAACAGTAAATTTATAGTGGAGAAACCAAGGAGACACCACTTTAACTGAGGTTAATGCTCCCAGCATTAATACATCCTGTACTCCCTGGTATGATTTATGGAGAAAAGCACATCACTTTTGTGATATTCCAGCCAAAAATGCGTAAGTCTCAATCTACTCATGAGAAACTGACAACAAATCCAAAGTGAGGGACATTTACAAAATAATTAACAAGTACTCATCGAAAGTGTCAAAGTCATCAAAAAAGGAAAGACTGGGGAACTGTCACAAATGGGAGAGTACGGAGACATGACAACTAAATGCAATGTAGGATCCTGGAAGAGAAAAAGGATATTACTGGAAAAACTGGTACAACCAAATCACGTCTACAGTCCAGTTAACATTATTGTACCAATGTTAATCTCTTACTTTTGGTAACTATACTATGGTTATGTATGATGCAACATTAAGAGAAACTGGGTGAAGGTTATGAAAAATCTACAAATTTCTGCAACTCTTCTCTAAGTCCATAATTACTTCAAAATAATACATATATGCTAAAATTACAACTATGTGAGTATTCAATACAAACGAAAACACACAGGAAAAAAATAAATTTTAAAAATACTAATAGCTATATATATGTAAGGAACCGTCATGTTTTTTAAACAAAATACTTTTCTAAATTTCCCATAATGTAATTGTTTGTTACTTTTATAATAGAACAATGTAAGTCAAAATAAAACAAGTCATTACTTACTTTTTATACAGAACGCCATATGGTTTTTTCAGGGCATACTGTAAAACATAATTTATAGCTTTCAAAACAAATTACATTCTGAAAAGCAGATGGAAAAATTAAATTGCATTGTATCCATCATTACACAAGATTACCTGGTCCCTGAATCCTATTCTGATGTCTCCTGCCTGGCTCCCTTTTAATCACCTACTAAAACCTGCAACATAAGTTCAATAACCTAACTTAGACTGGACTTTCTTAATCTAAAGTTTCTAGGCCCTTTCAAAAATCTATCCAACGTATAGGATTCCTTTCATTTCTTTAGAGTCTACTGATTCCAAACTATTTGAGAGTAGAAAGAAAACATAAAAATAAATCCTATCAGAAAAGGCTGACAGAGTTGAAATAATGCTGTCTGGAGATAAGAGAACGGAGAAAGAATGCCTGTAATACCAGAATTCTAGTCGGCAGTTTAAACACAGCCCTTTAAAAAATTCCTGTCATTCGACCCTCTTTTCATTTTTTTTTTTAGTTCTTTCCACTCATTCACTAATAATCACTTGTTCCCTATATGGTTAGTTCTGCTCTACCATAAGGAATAACAAAGATCTAAGGCCTTCCCTTGCATTAGGGGAAAGGGTAAATGAAAACAATGAAAAGAAAAATGATCACTCATCAACAATCAGAGCTGATGAACAAAGGAAATTCAGCAATAAAACCTATCTTTTTAAGTACTAAAACTTTTTTTAAAGTTTATTTATTTGCTTTATTAATCTCTACAGCCAAAGTGGGACTCAAACTCGTGAATGTCTTCCGAAGGAGCCAGCCAGGTACCCCTTCAGTACTAAAACTTTTAATAATTCTTGACCAAATGTTTCCCTGCCTTGGTGTAATGCACATGACCACAGTGACAACTCAGGAATCATCAATATAAATATTAAACTACCGCAATTACCTGTAATATTGTGCTATTCTTAGAGCTTACTTAAATACAGGGCCAGGATCCTACCAACACAATGACACTGAGACAGAAAGGATGAGCATCTTTTAAAGTTTTTTTCTTTTAAAGATTTTATTTATTTGACAGACAGAAATCACAAATAGGCAGAGAGGCAGGCAGAGAGAGGAAGAAGCAGGCTCCCTGCTGAGCAGAGAGCCCGATGCAGGGCTTGATCCCAGGACCCTGGAATCATCACCTGAGCCAAAGGCTCAGGCACCCTAGATGAGCATCTTTTAAGACATTTAGATATCTGGACTACTGTATTTAACAAGCAAGCATAGAGAGTTTAGTCAAATTTTAAAATCTATTCAATTACTTAGTTGATTTAACTCAAAGAAACTATCTGCTATATTTAGGGCCTAAATATTCAACCACCAGGTAGGTATCTCCATAGACTATGCCTTTCATTCACTGATTAAACATTTACTGAGCATATACTATGTGCCACACACTGGGCTAAACATCAGACTACAGAGGCAGAAAAAAACATAAAGCTTTTATCATCACACTTATATTATAGATCCTAAACTGAACACACCACCTCTGTCCAAACCTGCTATAGCTGGTAAGTCTCTTGTCATTAGCACTCATCAAGAATCCAACCCAGTGGGCGCCTGGGTGGCTCAGTGGGTTAAGCCGCTGCCTTCGGCTCAGGTCGTGATCTCAGGGTCCTGGGATCGAGTCCCGCATCGGGCTCTCTGCTCAGCAGGGAGCCTGCTTCCCTCTCTCTCTCTCTCTGCCTGCCTCTCTGCCTACTTGTGATCTCTCTCTCTGTCAAATAAATAAATAAATAAATAAATAAAAACTTAAAAAAAAAAAAAAAAAAGAATCCAACCCAGAAACCATGCCTAAACCCTTCTACACCCAACATCTAGTCTCTCTGATCATCTCTCATTTTCACCAGCACTACTACACTCCAGATACTCGTTACCTGCCTCACAACAATGGCAGAATTAGTTTCCCGTATTTGCTCTCAATTTTCTCTGGTCAAACCGATTAAAGGAGCTGATCATGTCTGTCACCTCCAATCTTTCGATGGTTCCTTAGAGCTTTCCGAACAAAGCTCAAACTCCATGTTACTATCTGATCTCTGTCTGTTCTTCTACCTCCAGTGAGCCCATTTCCCCTTTAGCCATCCACAATTATCTACAGTTCCCCAAATGCAACACGCTCCTTCACATTCCCTTTTGCACAAGTATTGTCATCAGCCTTGGAAGACTTCCTCCTCTCCCTCCTCTCCTCCTACTTGCTGTGACTCCTCCTTCAAAATGAAGTTTAAGTGTCTCCTCTGGGAAGCCCACTCTGTACATGGCTACCCTTATGGGATTTTAGCTCTGCCTCCCAGCCTACCCTGCCCATGCCTCCAACACAGCACTTAATTCACAATGCTATAAAGCCTTACTTGCCTGTCTCTCTTTTTAAGCTCCCTGAAGGGATAGATGTGTCTTACGTAACTATTAACCCTCAGCACCTAGCATAGTACTTGGTATTGCTGAAGGAATCGACAGTAATATGCAGTTACTTCACTTTACAAACTAGCTATTTCCTTAAATGCAAGTAAACCAAATTCTAGTAATTGAAACCAGCTGAAATTTACTAAGGGACCTACAGTAGCTGCTTTAAGGAAAACCAGTGGTTAATGGCTTGCCAAGGCAAATAACCTCCAACCTGAGCCTAAGGCTAGCAGTTCTTAAGGCAAAGCAAACTTATCCATGTATTTCTGCAGCAGCCTAAACAGGCATGCAGAAAAGGTCCTAAAATAATTTCAATACCATTTGAAAAATAAGTGTGCAGGGGTGCCTGGCTGGCTCAGTTGGTAGAGCATGCAACTTATGATCTCAGGGTTGTAAGCTCGAACTTCACAGTGGGTGTAAAGATTACTTAAAAACAAAATCTTTTTTAAAAATTAAAAAATAAGGGGCACCTGGGTGGCTCAGTGGGTTAAGTCTCTGCCTTTGGCTCAGGTCATAATCCCAGAGTCCTGGGATCGAGCCCCGCATCGGGTTCTCTACTCAGCGGGGAGCCTGCTTCTCCCTCTCCCTGCCTCTCTGCCTACTTGTGATCTCTGTCTGTCAAATAAATAAAATTTTTTAAAAAAATAAAAATAAAAAATAAAGGTATACACATATACATACCACATCTTTAAGTACTTGTGTCACCATGGAATTTGCATTTCCCCCTTTAATCAGCATAGCATTTTTAATATTTTCACTGAGTTTCGGTTCCCTCTTCTCAAGGAATCTCTTGGCTCTTTTCGTTTTGGGCTTTCTGTTCAGAAAATCAAAATTCATACAACTTAAAAAGTCTTGCTCATAGTACGAAACCATGACTTGGTAAACGTGCAAATTCTTAAAAACCAACAGTTATTACATAACATTTATCAGTTAGGATTCCACCATTAACCAAAATCTCACTTTTTAGGAAGATAATAGTAAAAGGTGTTCAGTTATTACTATAAAGTAAATTAATTTTATTAGCTTTTAATTTTTTAAGAGGCTTTCATTTTTTTAATATCCCCAGCATTCTTTTATTACTGCTTTTTTCTAAATCTTTATTTTAAAAAAAGACTCAATGAATATTGTTGCTATTTTTATTCCATTATTTTTTCTTCAGTCTAAAGCAAGCAGTATTCTTACCCTAACACAAAGAATTGCACACCAACTAGTGATCAATCTGTGGACAGTTACTAAACACAGATAGATAATTATTAACTGCCATATCTTTCATCCAGGTTTAAGACCACAACGCCCACCAGGACATATACCCTATCCCACTCCAACATCACAGCTGAGAAAGTCAGATATTATTGCCACCAACGGGAGATAGTAATGACTGACAATTTTACAGAGTCACTCTATTAAGGCTTATCTTCACCAAAATCCCAAAACACCGGTAAAATTATTATCTTCATTTTTGAGACCAGGAAGGTAATGTGGCCAAGGTCACACAACTTACAAGTAGGCCAATCTTCAAAATGAGTTAGATTTAAAAACTCATCTAGACCAACAACTCTGCAAAATATGAAGGGAAAACAAATTCATTATTCTGATTTTATGATGTGATAGCAGGAGCAGAATGTTTTTGTACATTTCTGTTCAGAAAAAGGGCTTCACTTCTGCTTCCGCTATATATTGCTTTTCCGACAGTTCTCTGCCATCTACTGCAAGAATTCCTCCTCTCTTAAGTACTATGACCTTCCATCCTCTTTTCAGTCCTATGGACACTTTGGGCAGGAAAAGAAAAATAGAATATACACATACTCAACTTATCATGCAGAGTCTAAAAATTCTCCTCCAGATAAAATGTCAATCAATATAAAGCTTCCCATCATTTATTATTTGATAAAGGTACACATTTGTTAAATCAAATTAAGAAATATTTAGTATGTCTATACTAAAAAAAAAAAAAAAGTGCTCTATGCTTTATATTCCATGTGGTTTGTCACTTCTCACTAGCCTGCAACTAATATAAATAACATCGTTTATGTTTGTTCCCCAATCAGATCATCTTACTCATCTTTGCAGTTCCCGTACCTGAAGGAATATATAGCAGATGCGCAAAAATCTCTGAATTAATGACTAAAAGAACTTTTTATTTTGATTGGCTGTTAACCCAGGCAAATCTCAAGAAATAACAGCAGGACTATTTAGGAGACCAATAAATATTTTCTGAACGCATTTAAAACATCACCTCAAGAAAAAGAAAAAGCTAAGAACATTCTACATGCTGTAGCAAAGGCTTTACATACATTCTCCCCGATAATCCTCACAATTTTATAAAGTACGATTATTACGAACGCTATTTTACAAAGTAAACTGAGGTTTAGGGGGGTTATATGGCCCAAAATCACAAAGCGTTGCGAACGCGCCCGGATTGTCACCTACACCTGTCAGATTCCGAGGCCTAGTGCTGGTGACCGCTCATTCCCTCACACTTCTTGAGAAGCCCAGTGCGTCTCTCACTGGCCAAGCTAAAAGGGACCAACGTCTCCGAGCTACCACCTGGCTACTCCCACAAGTGGACTTCCGAGCTCTCAGTCTCCCGCCGAGCGGCACCAACAGAGGGAGACCCAGGCTACTGGATACACTGACCCACTGCAGGCCCCACTTACAGGGTGGGAGGAACGAGGGGAAACCAGGCGGAGCGGAGACTTTTTCACTCCTCCGCACTACAGGAGTCCCACTCTCCAACGTCCCCCAAAGAGAGGACCCAGCGCACTTACACAATTCGATCCAAAGCGTCCATGGCTACCGCAACATGAACCCGAGGAACGCACGTGTGCCTCCCGGTCTCGCGAGATAGGCCCGTGCTCTGGGACAGGCGGAAACGGAACTTGCGCTTGACGCCACTTCCTGGGACCGCCATGTTGGCAGCGCCTCGCCATTGCCGCGTTTTCTTGGTTACAGATTTTTGCCTTGTCTCTTGGCCGGAAGTTAACACTCTAGGTAATACTGCCTTTACCAGCTTGATGGACATGGCTGTGTGTATACCCGGAATAAGACATTCAGGGACCTTAGGGCGCCTGGGTGGCTCAGTGGGTTAAAGCCTCTGCCTTCAGCTCAGGTCATGGTCCCGGGGTCCTGGGATCGAGCCCCGCATCGGGCTCTCTGCTCAGCGGGGAGCCTGCTTCCCCCTCTCTCTGTGCCTGCCTCTCTGCCTACTTGTGATCTCTCTCTCTCTCTCTCTGTTAAATAAATAAATGAAATCTTTAAAAAAAAAAAAAAAAAAGACATTCGGGGACCAGATGTTATTCTGGGAATCTCCCAAAATGCTAAATGTCATAGTAGCATGCTTTCTGTATGAAGAATAAGGATCATAGTTACAGTTACAGATTCTATCAGATTCTTTTTTCATGAAAGTAAAACATTTCCAATGCCCCATTTGAAACTTTTAGGGTTTGTAGTGTTGAAATGTTTTGCAAATATACAGCAGTGACATAGACTAATCCTTCCTCGTGGGAAATTTATGTTGTTTTAAGTTACCCATGAAAGTAAAACACTTAAAATGCTATATGTATTATATTTCCTGAACTTTCTGTACTGAATCTCAATGACATTAGATCAGAATACTATAATCATATTTTAATGACTAGAGTTCATTGTGCATTAAATTGGGCAAGAAAAATTTTATTTTCACTGATACTATTTTCACCCGTGTAACAGAAATTTACAGGTTCTAATCTCTTAGTTTGTGAATCCTACCCATTCTTTTTTTTTCTTTTTTAAAATTTTTATTAATCCTACCTATTCTTAACATTACCAATTATATGCAGTGACTCCACAGTTGTAGTTTCTTAAAAGGAAAATTAAAACAAGTTGGTGTTCTGTTTTTTTTTTTTTTTTCTTTTTTCCAAAGAAGTAAAATAACATAAAGATGTCAGTAGGGGGGCGCCTTGGTGGCTCAGTGGGTTAAAGCCTCTGCCTTCAGCTCAGGTCATGATCCCAGGGTCGTGGGATCGAGCCCCGCATCGGGCTCTCTGCTCAGCGGGGAGCCTGCTTCCTCCTCTCTCTCTGCCTGCCTCTCTGACTACTTTGTAATCTCTGTCTACCAAATAAATAAATAAAATCTTTAAGAAAAAAAAAAAAAGATGTCAGTAGGGCTGCATTCCCCTGGAAGCTCCAGGGGAGAAACTGTTTCTTTGCCTTTTCCAACTTCTAGAAGCTGTCTGCATTCCTTGGTATTCCTCCATCTTAAAAAGGCATCGCTTGAACTTCTGTTCCCATTGTCACATCTTTCTGACTCTGATACTCCTGAATCCTTCTTATAAGAGCCTTGTAAAAACAGGTGGCCCACCAAGATAATCCACAATCATCCCCCATTACAAGATCCTTAACTTAATCATAGAGCAAAATCCCTTTGGCCAGATAAGGTAACATATTCACAGATCCCTAAGTTTAGGACACGGACATCTTTCCAGGGCAGCACTATTCTATCAACAAGTCCCAATTTCTCCACTCTTTAGCAAAATTTGCTTAACTTTATCCATCCTTTTTTATTAAGCCATCCCTGGGTGTGAAGTGGTTTTCATTTGTATTTCCCTGAGGGCAAACGATGTTGAAATCTTTTCATGGGCTCACTGGCCATTTATATGTATACCTTCATTAGGAAAATGTTTATTAAAATTACTTGCTCAGTTTTAAAGTTGTGTTGTCTTTTTATCGTGGATTATATGTAAATTCTTTTTTTTTTAAGATTTTATTTATTTATTTGACAGACACAGCCTACCACAAGTAGGCAGGGAGGCAGGCAGAGAGAGAGAGGAGGAAGCAGGCTCCCCGCTGAGCAGAGAGCCCTATGCGGGGCTCGATCCCAGGACTCTGGGATCATGACCTGAGCCAAAGGCAGAGGCTTTAACCCACTGAGCCACCCAGGTGCCCCTATACGTAAATTCTTTACACATTCTAGACATGAGACCCTTTTCTGTTATACAACTTGCAAATATTTTCTCCCACTGAGTGTCTTCTCATTTTCTAGATAGTGTTTTTTTTTTAAATTTTATTTATTTAGGCCGCCATCTTGGTTCCGCGTCCCCCGCACAAAAATGCCTGGTGAAGCCACAGAAACCGTCCCTGCTACAGAGCAGGAGTTGCCACAGCCCCAAGCTGAGACAGGGTCTGGAACAGAATCTGACAGTGATGAATCAGTACCAGAGCTTGAGGAACAGGATTCCACACAGGCAACCACACAGCAAGCCCAGCTGGCAGCAGCCGCTGAAATTGACGAAGAACCAGTCAGTAAAGCAAAACAGAGCCGGAGTGAAAAGAAGGCACGGAAGGCTATGTCCAAACTGGGTCTTCGACAGGTTACAGGGGTTACAAGAGTCACTATCCGGAAATCTAAGAATATCCTCTTTGTCATCACAAAACCAGATGTCTACAAGAGCCCAGCTTCAGATACCTACATAGTTTTTGGGGAAGCCAAGATCGAGGATTTATCTCAGCAAGCACAACTGGCAGCTGCTGAGAAATTCAAAGTTCAAGGTGAAGCTGTCTCAAACATTCAAGAAAACACACAGACTCCAACTGTACAAGAGGAGAGTGAAGAGGAAGAGGTTGATGAAACCGGTGTAGAGGTTAAGGACATAGAATTGGTCATGTCACAAGCAAATGTGTCAAGAGCAAAGGCAGTCCGAGCCCTGAAGAACAACAGTAATGACATTGTAAATGCTATTATGGAATTAACAATGTAACCATCTGAAAACGAGGACTTTTTTTTGGTGTTTCAAAAGAATAACTGCAGCTTGGTTTGAAATTTGTACTGTTTCTATCATTAATAAAGTTATGGCTTCTTGTTGGATGAAAAAAAAATTTATTTATTTATTTGACAGACAGAAATCACAAGTAGGCAGAGAGGCAGGCAGAGAGAGAGAGAGGAAGGGAAGCAGGCTCCCTGTCAAGGAGAGCCTGACTCAGGGTTCGATCCCAGGATATTCTATTGCTGTATGAAGTAGCCTATAGATATCCCCTATGTCCAGTTGACTGATGGAGTTGCTGATTTTCTTGTTGATTTTCTGCCTACTGGATCTGCCCATTTCTGACAGAGTTGCTGAAGTCCCCAACTATTAGAGGACTCATCTATATCTCCTTGAAATTCTATCAGTTTTTGCCTCAAGTATTTCAACACTTTCATTGTTAGACACACACATTAATGACTGTTATGTCTTCTTGGAGAATTGACCACCTTATCAATACATAATGCCCCCCTTTATCCCTGATAACTTTCCTTGATCTGAAGTTGGCTCTGTCTGAATTAATACAGCTACTCCTACTTTGTTTGGATTAGTGTTACAATGATATTGTTCTCCATCATTTTTAATCTTTATGTGTCTTTATATATAGTGTAGGTTTCATGTTGACAATAACTAGTTGGATCTTGTCTCCTGATCTACTCTGATAATCTCTGTTTTAGTTGGTGCATTTAGAGCACTGCAATTCAAAATTATTGCTGATATAGTAGGATTCTTATCTATCAGGTATATTAGTTTTCTATTTGTTGCCCTTGTTCTTTATTGGTATTTTGTAATAAAGGTTTTATTTATTTGACAGACAGAGATCACAAGTAGGCAGAGAGCCAGGCAGAGAGAGGGGGCTGGGGAAGCAGGCTCCCCACTGAGCAGAGAACCCGATGTGGTGCTCGATCCCAGGGCCCTGAGATCATGACCTAAGCCAAAGGCAGAGGCTTAACCCACTGAGCCACTCAGGTGCCCTCTTTATTGGTATTTTTGTCTTCTATTATTTTTCTGTCTTTTTTGGGCTTCTAGAATATTTTTAAATTTTTAGAAGATTTTGTTTATCTATCTATCTATCTATTTATTTTAGAGAGACTGACAGAGAGTGGTAGGGGGAGGAGCAGTAAGAGAGGAACAAGCAGACTCCTTGCCGAGCATGGAGTCCAGTGGGGGGCTGAATCCCATGCCCTGAGGGACACAGGAGTGTAAGAATTAGAGATGTGATGACAGAACCAGGTGAGAGAGAAATCTGAAGATGTTACATTGGGGCCTCAAGCCAAGGAATTCTAGTAGCTGGAAAAGATAAGAAAATGGATTCTTCCCTGGAGTCTCCACAAGGAATGCAACCCTATCAACATCTTGATTTTAACCCCATAAAACTTAATCTTGGAAGTTGACTTCCAGAACGATAAATTTAATGTGTTTTAAGCCACTAAATGTGTAGTAATTTGTTATAGCAGCAATAGCAAACTAATACAATCACCAAATGGGAGCATGGAATATGAATAGAAAATAAGAGTTTATAAAAACATGATAGTGAAAGAACTCTTATGTTGGATATGAGCAAACTAGGACTTTTGCTATCTTGACATCCTTATTCATGATACGCAATTATGGGTACATTAAACCCAAAACAAAGTACCAGTTGTCCCACCCCCAAAAAAGAAAAAAAAATTAAGATTTTATTCATTTACTCATGTGAGAGAGGGGAGAGAGGAAGTGAGAGAGGCAGAGGCAGAAGTAGGCTCCCCATGGAACAGGCAGCCCAACATGGGAATCGATCCCAGGACCCTGGAATCATGACCTGAACCAAAGTCAGAGGCTTAACTAACTGAGCCACCCAGTTGCCCAAAAGAAAATTTTAAAAGAAAAAATATACATAGCGGTATCTAGAAACCACAGAACCCTTTTTGTTTAAAAAAAAAAAAATTTGTAAAAAAAAAAATCATTTTGTAAAATGATAATTTAAAATTATCATTTAAATGACAACATGTGGTCATTAAGAAAGGTGTATATTCACTCTGTATTGAGTCAATAATGTGTACTTCTAGATAATTTTACAAAAAGGATTCTCTTGGGATCCCTGGGTGGCTCCACCAGTTAAGCATCTGCCTTCAGCTCAGGTCATGATCCTAGGGTCCTGGGATGAGCTCCACATCAGGCTCCCTGCTCAGCGGGGAGTCTGCTTCTCCCTCTGCCTGCCACTCCCTCTGCTTATGTTCTTTTCTCTCCCTCTCTCTCTCTACCCAATAAATAAAATCTTAAAACAAACAAACAACAACAACAACAAAAAACCCCAGGATTCTCTTATTCCATAAGAATATAATGGTGGAAGTCATAAAAGAGAGACAGCATACCCATTTTGAGAATCAATGACATTTCTGGAAGAAAATACTATGCATGCCTGACATATAATTAGGAAACTTGTGTGGTTTTGTATGGGAACAGAATGAAATGAAAACAGATTCTAAAAAATTATCAGCTGCTACTGAATAGCTAACCACATGATATCATCAATAATTTCACTCAGCTGGCCATATCTGTCAATAAATTGTTATGATCAACTATATAGTTTGTAATGAACAAGTGCCTGGATTTCCTAACATTTCCATAATGGCCTTAAGGAATAATTCCCCACGGCACACCTTAGCAATATAATCCTATTAAATAGAATATCGTTATTTGTAAGCAAAAGCCAACCACTGCATTAGGTGTCAGTAGTACTGTGACAGCTACATGGAGACTGTAGTTCCAAGATTCTTTGTAAGTAATTCTAGTAAGTCAGTAAGGCAGATCAATGGTGAAGAAATTCATCTGTGAAGTTCTAGTCTTACAAAATATTTCATAGTTGAAAAATAAGATTTATTTTACTAAATTCCAAACATTTATTCTCACTTACAGGTAAAGAACTAAAACACATTATCTTCTCTCCAGAATGTAAGACTTCATTATCCTCTTCAAGTTAGAACTACATCAGTCTAGATCAGTTTCTTTAGCAAGATTACACATCTCAAGAATCTTGCGTTCTACTTCCTTGTACTTTTCTCTACTTTTCAAAATGGGTAAGGTAGTAATAGGATTAAGTGTGGCTATTACAGAGTGACTCTGACAAGAGACAAGTTATTTCTCGCACGTAAAGGCCGGAGGTAGGTAGCTGCAGTGTCTTCTCTGCCCGAATAGAAGTCGTCACAGGTTTGGAAGGACATTCACACTCACAGGACCCAACAGGCCTTATGGGAATGAACCCAGCACCAGACTCACTAAACTTCATAGGAAACAGCACAGCAGCACAACCCTTGTTTCAACAGGAGGCTCTACTCTGGCCCCCAAGTGTCAGCTCAGGTGTAAGGAGACAAGATCGTTTGAGTGCATGCAGAAGCCATGCTGGCTTAGATACTTCAGCTTCCCAAGAACTAACATCTCTTGAAACAGCCATGAGTGCTGCTTTCAGGAATCTTTGTAATAAGAAACATAGTGCTTGGGGCACCTGGCTGGCTCAGTCAGCAGACCATGCAACTCCTGATCTCAGGGTCATGAGTTCAATCCCCACGATGGGCATGGAGCCTACTTAAAAATACAAACAAACAAAGTCTGTATTTTCCAATGGGCATTTATAGCTGTCGTAGTCTTTCAGGTCTAGACACAATTTACCCATAAGGGGTCTTTTTTTTTTTTTTTAGCAGGCTCCATGCCCAGTGTGGAGCCCAACACAGGGCTTGAACTCATGACCCTGAGATCAAGACCTGAGCTGAGATCAAGAGTCAGACACTTAACCAACTAAGCCACCCAGGCACCCCAATAAAGAGTCATTTTTAATCACAAACAACACTGCCTCACATCACAGTTGACATTCAATTATTACCTTGTCTAGATTTCCAGAGAAACAATGCCAAAGGTAAACTTGAAGCCATTTCACCATGGGGAAAAAAGAAAAGAGTTATTAATCTTTACTCCTAGCAGTCCAGGGCAGCATCACATCAGGATCCAACCTTCTATCTTGTCGCTCTGCCACTCATGGCTTCTATTTCCGAAGTTTCTTTACAGTCCAAAGAGCCTGCTGAAGCTCTAGCCACCATGTTCCAGTAGAAAAAAAAAAGAGAAGTTGAACTGGCCCATCTCTCTTTATGCCTTAAAGTTTAAGGAAACTTTCCAGAAGCATCCATCACTCAACACTTATAATTCCGTATCACTGGCCAGAACTTAGTCATACGGCCACATATTTACACATATATGGATACGCTATGGATAACATATATGGATACACACGAATAATTCTCAGATTAGAATTAGGGAAAGAACAGGTACTGGGTCAGGTAATTAGCAAGGTGGGTCAGAGATAGGATGAAGCAAAAGAAGCAAGAGATTTACCAGCTTTGAAGAGAAGAGGACCCTAAGCCAAAGAATGCAGGCAGCCTCTAGAAGCTGGAAATGGCCCTCAGATGACAGAAAGAAAATGGGATGCTGATCCATCAATGGCAAAGAGTTGAAATCTTCCAACAACTAAATGAACAAGGAAACAGCCTCCCCTACCCCTCAACCTTGAAAAAGGAATGAAGTCCTGCCAACATCTTGATTTTAGCCCAGCTCATGTCAGATAGCTGATTTACAAAACTATATAATAATACATTTGTGTCATTTTAAGCCACTAAGTTTGTAGTAATTTGTGACGGATGCAATAAAAAAACTTATATACTTACCTTAATAAAACTTCCAATTTAAAGAAATTTAAAGAAGGGTCCCTATAGTCATTTATACTGGATTTTTAAAAATTCAATTCATATCTGGTCCTTAACAACTCTGGTCTATGAAACTGTGCTATAATCAGAAATGCACATATAGCCAACAAAACCAGTAATATAGTGAACTGAAAGCTACACAATTATTTTATATAAAAACTCCAAAAAGTTCATTATTAGTTATAATGAGAAACATTTCATCTAGGAGTGATTTCCTAGACAGTATCTTGAGTTTCCATAAAAACATAACCTTCTGTCTCAGAAGAAGGGATATCAATTAGAGGACCAGAATTCTCTACTTCCAAGTTCAGTGATTTCTCTTGTTCATAACTCAGGTTTGAATTATTTTTCGTTGGAATCTCTTGGTCTTCCAACTCCAAAGATTTATCTGAGGCTGGAGTTACATCGTCATCTTCATTTTCATGCAGAAAGCTACAAATCATGTTGGGTCTATAGGAGAACTCATTGTCCTTGATTTGCAGCCATTCCACACCACCTAGTGAGGGATGGGAGGACAAATCAAGAAAGAAATATGTAAAAGGAATTTCAGTTACTTACATATATTTCTATTTTTTTATTTTTAATTTTTTTTTAAAGTAGGCTCCATGCCCAGTGTTGGGCCCAATATGGGGCTTGAACTCAACAATGCTGTGATCAAGACCCGAACTGAGATCAAGAGTCAGACACTCAACCAACTGAGCCACCCAGGCACCCCTCTCTTTAATTTAGTATTTCATCCTTTGAATACATGTCAAACTAAAGCCTCAACATAAACCAATGAACATGGTGCCATGACTACTGATAAACAATCACATTATTTCCATCTTACATGGAAACCCTGGAATGCCTGTACTATATGCAACATCAAAATCACTGTAAGTGAAATAGAGTCAATAATATTGCAGAAGCTATATGGTGACTACATTCATGGTGAGCATTTTGTAATGTATATAATTACCAAATCACTATGTGTACACCTGAAACTAATATTGTGTATCAACTATATTTCAATTAAAAAATTTTTTAAAGATTTTATTTATTCATTAGAAAGAGAGAGCATGAGCAAGAGAGCACACAAGCAGGGAGAGGCGCAAAGGGAGAGGGAGAAGCAGACTCCTCGATGAACAGGGAGCCCAACCCGGGGCTTGATCCCAGAACCCAGAGATGATGACCTGAGCTGAAGGCAGACGCTTAACTGACTGAACCACCCAGGTGCTCCTCCAATTAAAATTTTTTAAAAATAATTGAGACAGGGACGCCTGGGTGGCTCAGTTGGTTAAGCAGCTGCCTTCGGCTCAGGTCATGATCCCAGCGTCCTGGGATCGAGTCCCACATCGGGCTCCTTGCTCAGCGGGGAGCCTGCTTTCTCCCTCTGCCTCTGCCTGCCATTCTGTCTGCCTGCACTCGCTCTCTCTCCCTCTCTGACAAATAAATAAAATCTTTAAAAAAAATAATAATAATTGAGACACCACACACAACACACACACACACACACACACACAAAATCACTAAAACTAATCAACTTCAGTTACTATTCAAGACCCTTTCCCTGAGTCCAATTCCTAACTCACTGAGATAATTTGAGTTCTCACTGCCACCTCATGCCTTATAGAAGTCTTTCACTTCCCTACAATTTTCTCCTCAGTTTCCATAATAGATGATACTACCCTATCATCTTTCAACTCAACACTCACATGTCATTTTGAGTTGGAACATCCAACTATAAGACACCTCTCCAAAACAAAAACCAAAACAACAACAACAAAAACTTGAAAAAAATTGTTATCCTTTTCATACTTCCAGTCACAGCCCTAACCCACCCACTGCCATAATCAAGTATTGTTTCAATAATGCTAGTAATTTGGGGGTGCCCAGGTGGCTCAGTTGGTTAAGCATCTGACTACTTGTTTCGGCTCAGGTACAATCTCAGGCCTGTGGGACTGAGCCCTGCATCAGGCTCCATAATTAGTGGGGAGTCTGCTTAAGATTCTCTCTCCCTCTCCTTTTCCTTCCCCCCTGCGCCTCCCCTGTGTGCACTCTCTCTAAATAAATAAATCTTAAAAAAAGAAAAAAATGAAAAAAAAATAATAAATTAAAAAAAAAAAAGAAAAAAGAAAAAATGCTAGTCATTTTTTTCTTTTATCCTTATGAACCCTTCAAATATTTCCAATGGATCCTCATTAATTTCTATAGCAAGCCTGAGCTATTTATGTCATCTTCAAAATGCAGTTAGAGGGGCGCCTGGGTGGCTCAGTGGGTTAAGCCTCTGCCGTCACCTCGGGTCATGATCTCAGGGTCCTGGGATCCGGCACCACATCAGTCTCTCTGCTCAGCAGGGTGCCTGCTTCCCCCTCTCTCTGCCTGCCTCCTCTCTGTCTACTTGTGATCTCTCTCTCTGTCAAATAAGTAAAATCTAAAAAAAATAAAAAATAAAAAAAAATTTAAAAAGCCATTAGAGATCTCTAAGATACGGCAACTTACCTTTGCCACCCTGTTCACACTTCCCACTGCTCCTATTCCCCACCATAAACCAACTCTTCTGTGACAGTTTGTTGAAACATCCTTATAGCTGATACCATATCTTCTCATGTTACTAACATAAAATATCCTTCTATCAAAAGCTGGTTAGTCCTTTTCTCTCTAGTCAGCTTCAACTATTCTCTCATTGGTTTCCCCTGCAATAGCATCATTCCCCTAGTCACCAAGTTCAAAACCTTGAAGCCATCAAGCCTATTCTGATATTTATCATGGTACGTGGCACATTCCAGGTACTTAGATTGAATGAAATGGGTGTTGAGTCACATTCATACGTCTGTTTCAATGTGATTGACTTTAGAGGGCAAATTCCCAGAACATGAGGACCTCATCTCCTTCTATTTCGTTCTGCCTGCAGCACATTGCCGTGGTTGGTCACCAGCCTCCACGTTGGTCCCCAAAGGTCTTCACCTCTGTGGTATTCCTGCCCCTGTGTCATCGCTTCCCATAATGAACAGAACATGGCAGAAATGACAGAATGTGACTTGTAAGGCTGGTTCATAAAACATATTGTGGCTTCTACCTTGTTCTCCCGGATCACTTGATCTGGAAGAAGCCAGCTGCTGTGTCAGGAGGGCCCTCAAACAGTACTGTGGGGAGGCAAGGAATGGAGGCCTCCTGCTAAAAGATGGCACAAATCATGCAAGGGAGCTGTCTTCTATTCAGATTTTCAGGTCACTGCAACCCAGCCAACGTACTGACTGCAACGTCAAGACAGACATGGAGCCAGAACCGCCTGGCTAAGCTGATCCCCAAATTCCTCATTCATGGAAACTGTGGAAAATATCTTTGTTGTTGTTGTTTTTAAACCATTAAGTTTAGAGGTAATTTACTATGCAGCAATACATAATCAATACAGCCTTGACTGGTTGGCTAACTAATTTATGTAATTAAACAAAATACCATTATCTTCGCAAAGGCCTATTAGATTATTAAAGACTGCAGAAAAGGAAATTCTACAACTTTCTTCTCTGAAAAAGAATAAATAGGGTGCCTCGGTGGCTCAGTGGGTTAAAGCCTCTGCCTTCGGCTCAGGTCATGATCCTAGGGTCCTGGGATCGGCCCTCAATCAGGCTCTCTGCTCAATGGGGAGCCTACTTTCTCCTCTCTCTGCCTGCCACTCTGCCTACCTGTGATCTCTGTCTGTCAAACAAATAAGTAAAATCTTTAAAAAAAAAAAAAGAATAAAAAATAATAAAGAATAAATAATAGCTAATCTATAAGATATGTAACTACCTTTCAAAATCTTTCTAGAATTTCAAGTACCTCTTTCTTCCTGTTCTTTTCAGTGTTAAAAAAGAGGATAGTTTTGGGATATACGTGTTAGGAACAAAGTTTTTTTATGTACTTATGTGTAATTGGTATAATTAATTTCTACGTGATTAATGTACTTTCAAATGTTTATTCCTTAAAATAGAATAAACCAAGCCATAAATATTCACCACTAGAGTCCTGTTTACTATAGAGTCCAAAATATGTCTTTGAGCAATGAAGTTGTTTTTTTTTTTTCTTTTCTCAAATTATGTGTTTTTAAAAACTGAAGGATAGTTGCGGGGCACCTGAGTGGCTCAGTTGGTTAAGTGTCTGACTTTGGGTCAAGTCATCATCTCTAGGTGCTGGGCTCAAGTCCCACATCAGGCTCCCCACTCAGTGGGGAGTCTGCTTTCCCTCTTCTCCTATCTTTGCCCCTCCCCCTGCTCATCCTCTCTCTCAAATGAATAAATAAAATCTTTAAAAAAAAATTGAGGGGCGCCTGGGTGGCTCAGTGGGTTAAGCCGCTGCCTTCGGCTCAGATCATGATCTCAGGGTCCTGGGATCGAGCCCCGCATCGGGCTCTCTGCTCGGCAGGGAGCCTGCTTCCTCCTCTCTCTCTACCTGCCTCTCTGCCTGCTTGTGATCTCTCTCTGTCAAATAAATAAATAAAATCTTTAAAAAAAAAAAAAAAATTGAGGGTGCCTGGGTGGCTCAGTCAGTTAAGTGTCTGCCTTCAGTTCAGGTCATCCATGACCGCAGGTCCTGGGATCGAGTCCCACATCGGGCTCCCTGCTCAGCGGGAAGCCTGCTTCTCCCTCTGCCTGCTGCTCCCCCTGCTTGTACTCTCTCTGTCTGTCAAATACATAAATAAAATATTTAAGTAAATAAATAAATATTTAAAAATTTTTTAAAATTGAAGTAGAGTTGACATACAATGTGATATTAGTTTCACAGTGATAATTAGTTTCAGGTGTACAATACAATGATCTGAAAAGTCTATAAATTACTCTATGCTCACCACATCTGTAGCTACCATCTGTCACTACCCAACACTGTTACAATACCACTGACTGTATTCCCCATGCTGTACCTTTAACACCCATGACCTACTCATGTATAACTGTGCCTGTATCTCTCACTCCCCTTCAACCATTTGTCCATCCATAGCTCTCCCCCACTCTGGCAGCCACCAGTCTGGTCTCTGTATGTATGGGTCTGTTTCTAATTTTTGTTTATTCGTTTGTTTTTCTTATAATCCACATAATTGAAATCATGTCTTTCTTTCTCTTATTTCACTTAGGAGCAATGAGCTTTTAAACTATCAAGTGATTATCTGTTTATCTCCACAAACATGTGCATGCTATGGCTGCAAGAAGCACTAGACTAAGAAGTCTCCACTTCGGGTGACCAGCAACTGGAGAAAGCTCAGTGGATGGGCATTAAGAATGAAACTCAGGGGGCGCCTAGATGGCTCAGTGTTAAGCCTCAGAGTTAAGCCTTTGCCTTCGGCTCAAGTCATGATCTCAGGGTCCTGGGATGGAGGCCTTCATCGGGCTCTCTGCTTGGCAGGAAGCCTGCCTCCCCACCTCTCTCTCTGCCTGCCTCTCTGCCTACTTGTGATCTCTGTCTGTCAAGTAAATAAATAAAGTCTTAAAAAAAGGGGGGGTGGTGCCTGGGTGGCTCAGTGGGTTAAAGCCTCTGCCTTCGGCTCAGGTCATGATCCCAGGGTCCTGGGATTGAGCCCCGCATCTGGCTCTCTGCTCAGCGGGGAGCCTGCTTCCTCCTCTCTCTCTCTGCCTGCCTCTCTGCCTACTTGTGATCTCTGCCTGTCAAATAAATAAATAAATAAAATCTTAAAAAAAAAAAAAGAAAAGAAAGAAACTCAGATCCAACAACTGTGGTTTTACAGTCCCGCCCTAACATATAAAGCCAGCCTCTTCCAGTTATTAGCTTCCTGGGGAAGGCTGCCACACTGCCACAAGTTTCTAGGAGATCCTCTGGGGTTTCACTTGAGAATCCAGATTCTATCATCTCCACTTACAAAGAACTATTAATCACGGGAGTTGAGGGGGGTGGTAGTGGTAGCTGAATTCCCTAGGGGTTGGAAATCTATCAAGTTTCTTGACAAACTCCTCACGATTATTTCCAGTGCAAAGGAGATAAGAAATTTCTTCCATGTCTCCAGTGCCCTTTGCTACATTAAAGTTCAAATGAATTTTTTTTATCTTTTTTTTTTTTAAAGTAGGCTCCATGCCCAGAGCAGAGCCCAACATGGGACTCAAACTCAGCCATGAGATTAAGACTTGAGCTGAGATCAAGAGTCAGAAGCTCAAATGACTGAACCACCCAAACGCCCCTACAGTTCAAATGAATTTTAAATCTATATCTGGTACTCTTCAGGGAACATTCCTGATTTCCATAAAACATAGTGGTTACTACAAGGTATGTCCCGACAGCAATGTGTCATTGTCAAAGCCAATAGTAAATCACCTACTTTCAGAGAACTAAGTGAACTAACCTATGTTTTCTTCTCCTTCCTTCTTTTCTGTCAAAAGAGTTCTTGTCATGCTGAGTTTCTTCATTGTATGGCATTTATATTTCAGCACTGTTTTATCACTGCCTTCTGTATCACCTAGAACATAAAATGAACTCAATTATTTTACTGTTGATAATACCAAATAATCATGTTAAGCCTCAGTAATTCCAGTTAAAGGGTCAGACTAAACTACTTCCTGGTAAGATAGTATAGTACGTTCAAAATTTAACTCATCCCTCCTGCTCCCAGTAAAGAGAAATGACAGATAAAATACCTAACAACTGAAGGCAAAACTAGACCCCAAAACAACATCTCCAGAGGACCAAAACACAAAGCTGTGCGTAAAGTTAAACCTATCGGCCTGCTAGGCTCCAGCCGTGAAGCAAGGAAGTGGGACCAGGAATGCGGCCTTACAGGGTCATGAAGTCTCAGATTCTACCACTCAAATTGAAGCATCAAAGTCAGATTTACTACTTGAAGTCAGACTGGCGTGAGGACGTTCTCAATCATGAAAGAAGACTGAGAGAAAACCTGCTGCCCGGGGTTATAGCTTTACAGGAAACCGTGGGCACAGGCAGGAGAGAGGATAAGGCTCTGAGCTGGAGGTGTGAAGCACACTGGAAACTTCCACACGCTGCCATAGGTCACTGACACTACACTTCAGAAAGGATCCTAGCACTACCTATTAGGTTGAACCACATGAAGCCGTCCATATTCAGTTCAAATGCGTCACTTCACATGGTTAAACCTAACACACACTCAGCAATCAAATAATTCCATTTCTAAGTGTATATCTTCGGGCCATTTTTGCATCCATGCACAACGAGACACAAAATACTCATGGCAGCATTTCTGCAGTGAGTTAATAAGTGTAGTTCAGATCACAGGCTCTGAACCACACCCCCTGGGTTCAAATCCTGTCTCTTACTTCATGTATGACCTTGGGAATGTTATTTACCTCTCAGTGCTTCAGTTTCTTCAAATGTAAAATGAAGACAACCATGGTCTCTACCTCACAGACTTGTGATGAAGATTAAATGAGTTAATACATGTAGCATTTAGAACAATGCCTGACATATAGTAGGCATTCAATAAATTTTCATAGTTATTAATGGAAGCCATCAGCACATCTCGTAACTGAAGAATACACTGTGGTATGGTCACAGATAGAATACTTAGCAACAGGGAAAATAGAACTATACATACCAACTGTATAAATCTCAAAACCTATCTGTACCTGAAAAAATATATACAATGATACATATAATAGGCTGTAATTTGTATCAAGTTTGAAAATACCCAAAAAAATGCTACTACTGTCTGTGGATACATATCTATGTAATATAAAATCAGGTAAAGAAAGAAAAACATCAAATTCAGAAGAGTGATTATCAAGACAGAGGAAGGGCATATGTTTAGAGAGGGGTATACACAAGGCTTCAAATGTATCTGGAATGTATTTTAACTACCTGGCAAAATGGTAGGATTTCATATAGCTAGACAATGGGCACATGAGATGTTTAACTTAAATATTTACTGTACAAAAGTAAGCTCGCAGTATTTCATAGTAAAAAGATTTGAGTCAGCAATGCACACTTACCTTGCTCAACATTTTCTTCAAATATAACACAGGTCCCAAGAGTGTCTGCAGAAAAGTTGAAGGCAATTTGTTGAGAAATAAGAGTAACTTTCTCTGAAAAGCATATAAAAAAAGGAGTTTCATCCTTGACAGCCTCCTACCTTCATACTCTCCAGCAAAGACATAGCTGTCCACTTGCAGAATGGGCCTCTCAGTGTCAATTCCCTGCAACAGAATACAGGGTCATTAAAAAATCATTATTAGGGACGCCTGGGTGGCTCAGTTGGTTGGACGACTGCCTTCAGCTCAGGTCATGATCCCGGGGTCCCGGGATTGAGTCCCACATCGCGCTCCCAGCTCCATGGGGAGTCTGCTTCTCCCTCTGACCTTCTCCTCGCTCATGCTCTCTCTCACTGTCTCTCAAATAAATAAATAAAATCTTAAAAAAAAAAAAAAATCATCATTAGAAAAAGCCTTGCAGGGGCTCCTGGGTGGTTCAGTAGGTTAAGCATATCCACCTCTTGATTTCGGTCCAGAGATCCAGTCATGAGATCCAGTCCCACCTGGAGCTCTATGCTGGGCATAGAGTCTGCTTAGGATTCTCCCTCCCCTTTTCCTTCTGTTTCTCCCTCTCCCTCTATAAAAAACAAAAAAAATCCTTGAGGGGTTGGGTGCAATGGGTGAAGGTAACCAAAAGATACAAAGTTTCAGTTATAAAATAAATAAGTCCTGGGGATGTAATGTGCAGCATTACTCTACTTAATAATACCATAGTGTACACTTGAAAGTTGCTAAGAGAGTAACATCTTAAAAGTTATTACAACACGGTGCCTGGTGAGCTGTCTGTAGCGTGCAACTCTTGATCTTGGGGTTGTGAGTTCAAGCCCCATGTTGGGCACAGAGCTTACTTAATTGAAAAAAAAAATACTCATTACAAAAAAAAAATTGTAAATGGATATTAGCTAGACTGACTGTGATGACTGTTTCCTAGTACATACAACTATTAAATCATTATGTTGTACACCTGAAACATAATGTTATGTCAATTACATATCAATTAAAACCAAAAAACGAAGAGCCTTGCTACCAAGGAGAGTGATCTCCAAAACTGGGGAACCTCTGGAGTTTGTCCTAGCAAGTGCAAGGTAAGCTAAAAATGCTCTGATCACTGCACTTACAATCTGAAGGATGCTGCATTCATAGCCAAGCAGCAAGCTGTATTTCAATCAACATCCTCTTCAAGTTAAGGTAAGAACAGAAAAAGTTTTGTCAATAGTAGCTCAAAGATTTTTATGTAAAGTGCTAAAAACAGATGGTAACTTGACACCACAGCTCAAGTCAACAGCAGAGTGTGAGGTCTTGAAAGTCTTTTCTTAGGTTGCCTCCCTTCTCCAGTTAATCTCTGCATGCACATAGGAATAGCCTGTCTGCATTGTTTTCTCTCCCCGCTCACTATCTAAAACAGTGTATTTTTTTCGAAATATACTGGTCAATAACAAAACGCTACCTCCTCTAAATCTTTAACTCTCCCAGGCACACATTCAGACACTCAAGCCGACTATGGCATTTTCTCCCATTTGCTCCCATAGTCCCTCTGTGCTTCTCTATGATTGTCCTTAGCATCCAGCGCTTTGTCACGAGGAATAGATCTTTGGGGATACGTGTTTCACTGTTCATTCTTGTTTAAATGTAAGAAAATCTACGGAAACCCCCCCAATGCTATTAGACTCACCAAAATCTTGCATTTATTTTCACATTTTGATAGAAACTCTGAATCAATAATGCCCGACAACTCCACCAGAACCAACTGCTCCTGGTGGAAGAAAAAGAGGCGTTAACGTGCTAGCGCGAGAGTGTGCAGGAAGAGGCAGTTAACAAGCGAAGCCAAAAATCCCCACTGCAGCGATCCCAACCTTGGCGAGCACCAGGTCCAGCTTTCAACGAGAGGAGGCAAGCGACGCTGCCTAAGGTAACGTCCTCTACTTCCCCATTCTCACTACCGTCTGGCAGCTAGGCCCGAGGCCCGGGCTCTGCCTCCCGCCAGCCGCATCCCGACTTGCTGCCCCACACGCCGCCCCCGCCGCGCAGGCCGCGGTCGTGCCACTCACTGCTTCTTCTTCTTCTTCTTCTTCTTCTTCTCTGTCCTCCGGGATCCGCTCCTTGGTCGCCGCCATGATTCCTCACCATTTCGGAACCTCCGAGTTGCTGGCCACGCCCTCCGCGACCGCCATCTTGAGTACGGGCAGGTGGGGCTGCGGCTCAGGCCCCGCAGACAGCTCCTGCCAGAACGCGAGATGGCCGCCCCCCTGCTCAGGTGGAGGAACGCTCCAGGCTTCCTTCTCGTTACTTTCTTGAGAGAAGGAGCGCGGCTCCGGTGGCGGCTTACTGGGGCAGGCCTGTGACTGAGGACATTCTCAGGCTACCGGCCTGGGGTGGGGGAGAGGGCTGCAGAGGGAGAGAGGATAAAGAAGGTGCAAGCAAGGAGACAGCCATGTGAGAGGGAAATGAAGAGGCCTCGGTTTTGGCCCGACTCAGCATTTCTTAGAAAGAAAAAAAAAATTTTTTTTAAGATTTTTATTTATTTATTTGACAGAGATCACAAGTAGGCAGGCAGGCAGAGAGAGAGGGGGAAGCAGGCTCCTCGCTGAGCAGAGAGCCCGATGTGGGGCTGGATCCTAGGCCCCTGAGATCATGACCTGAGCGGAAGGCAGAGGCTTAAACCACTGAGCCACCCAGGCGTCCTTAGAAAGAAATTCTTAATATCATGTGAGCAGTACTCATTTCAAGTTCTCCTTGAGACGAGTTAGGGGCACATTTCAGTATAACACGTAGGGAACGCTTGGGTTTGGGTTTCAGGCCTGACCGCCCGAGATCTAAGAGCGGTAAAGAGAGGAACCCAGCAAATTAAATGCTCATGAGATTGCCCCAGGTGCTGTAAGACAAACATCGTTAGGGGAATTCAGAGGCCTGGGGAAGTGGAGTTTTGAACGGAATTTTCCTTAAACTCACGGGTTTCTCTGATTATGAAATAAATGATCTTCGTATCTGAGACAGAATGATAATAGCTGGCTCCAAAGAGCGTGAGCTTTTGGGTCGGATACTTGTCCAGTTCAGCTGCATTTTTAGCAGCAAGGTCTTAGGCAAGTTGGTTATCGTGAGAATTAAATGGAACAATACATTTAAAATAGATTTAGCCCAGCATTTGGCACAGAGTAAGCATTTAACGTGTTTTATCTATTAGTAATACACAAAATTTTAGAGTATTGACTTTTAAAAAACACGTATATCCTTCCAGCTTCTTACTACATGTAAAACACTTTAAGTGTTAAATTTGTACCTCTGTTCTTTTTTTTTTTTTTAAGGTTGATTTATTTAGTTAGTTATTTGACAGACATCACAAGTAGGCAGAGAGGCAGAGAGAGAGGAAGAAGCAGGCTCTCCGCGGAGCAGAGAGCCCCGTGTGGGGCTTGATCCCAGGACCCCAGGACCCCAGGACCACGACCCAAACTGAAGGCAGAGGCTTTAACCCACTGAGCCACTCAGGCGCCCCTGTACCTCTGTTCTTAAGTTGCTTTTCTCATTGTATACAATATCATGCATGTTTTTCCAAGTTTTCCATGGTAAATACAGATCTACATCATAATTTTTAGTAAGTACGTAGTATTTATTGTGTAATGTTATTTCACAACACTTGTGTGGCCTGGCTGGCTGGGTTGGTAGAGCATTCAACTCTTGCTCTCAGGGTTTTAAATTGGAGCCCCACCTTAGGTGTAGAGATAACTTAAAATATTTTTTTAAAAAATTACACGACACTTTAGTAAACACCTTTGTACATTTTTACTGAGTTGCCCCATTAAAGAAATAGGATTTCATTGCTTAAAAAAAGAAAAGGTAAAGCACTTAACCTGTTAGAAATTGTAGATTTGAATTCTAGCTCTGAAATGTGGTAATTGTGATCTGGGAAAAGCTGCTACACTTTCTAAGCCTCAATGTTCTTATTTATTAAATGAAAATAAAAATATTTATATTTACTGTTTATTTTGCATTTGAAGATTAGATTATGTTGTATCTTAAAGTGCTCTGTAAATTGAAAAATTACACAAGTTGTCAGATTTTATTGGTGTAAAAGGGAAGATAAAGAGAAGGCCAATCCAAGCTAAGGGAACAGCAGTCATAAAGGCTTGAGGAGTGAAAATATATGTGTGTGATTCAATTTATTTATTTAACAGAGAGAGAGCACAGGCGGAGGGAGAGGGAGAATCAGACTCCCCACTGAGCAGGCAGCCTGACGCAGGGCACAGAGTGTGATCCCAGAATCCTGAGATCATGACCTGAGCCCAAGGCAGACACTTAACCCTTTGAGCCACCCAGTCACCTCAAGAATATGTGTGTTTTGCAAGGTCAGTGTAATAATTTAAGAAGTCCCTTTCAGGGATACCTGGGCAGCTAAGTTGGTTAAGTGTCTGCCTTTGCCTAAGGTCATGATCCTAGGCTCCGGGGATGAGTCTGACATTGGGCTCCTTGCTCAGCAGGGAGCCTGCCTCTCCCTCTGCTTGCCTCTCTGCCTCCTTGTGCGCTCTTTCTCTCTCTCTGACCAATAAATAAATAAAACCTTTAAAAAAAGTTTTAAAGGGCGCCTGGGTGGCTCAGTGGGTTGAGCCGCTGCCTTCGGCTCAGGTCATGATCTCAGGGTCCTGGGATCGAGTCCTGCATCGGGCTCTCTGCTCAGCGGGGAGCCTGCTTCCCTCTCTCTCTCTCTCTCTCTGCCTGCCTCTCTGTCTACTTGTGATCTCTCTCTGTCAAATAAATAAATAAAATCTTTAAAAAAAAAAAGTTTTAAAAAAAGAAGTCGTTTTCTAATAAACAAGCCTCATACATCTATTTAAGGTTTTTACTGTTTACTATTTAAGAAGTAATTATTATTTTTATTTATTTTGAACAGTTTACAAAAGTATATAGAGTGAAAAAAGATAGAGTAACGGGGTGTCTGGGTGGCTCAGTGGGTTAAAGCCTCTGCCTTCGGCTCACGTCATGATCCCAGGATCCTGGGATCGAGCCCCGCATCGGGCTCTCTGCTCAGCAGGGAGCCTGCTTCCCTTTCTCTCTCTCTGCCTGCCCCTCTGTGAAATAAATAAATAAAATCTTTAAAAAAGGAAAAAAAAAAAAGGATAGAGTAAGAAGTAAGCTTTCCTTCCCTGTCCCCCTACATCCCCTTCCCAAAGACAACAAATTTTACCAGTTTCTTACATATCCTTTCAGACATACTTTATATGTTTACAAAAAGGTGTATACACAATATGTAAAGTGATTTTAATATTAAAACATAGCACACAAACCATTCCCTTGGGAGGAAAAGAGACATAGTATCGGCTTCATGGCCTAGAGCTCATGCCTTTGGAAAGTTAGCTTAGAGGTTGAAACATCTTGGATAGAAAACAGGTAGTTATTGGGCAGAATAACCCATCCAACTCTTGATCTTGGGGTAGTGAATTTGGGCCCGATCTTGGGGGTAGAGACTGCATTAAAAAAAAAAAAGAAAGAAAAAGAAAAACAGAAGGAATAAACCAAATTTGGCGTATCTATATATGGAATCTGATTTGCCAATAAAAAGGAATGAAGTACAGAAACAAGCTACAACATGGCTGAACTTGAAAGCATCACACCCAGAAGGTGACACAAAAAGCCACATATTGAATGATTCCATTTATAGAGATTTCCAGGTAAGTGAGCCTATAGAGAGAAAGTTTTGATTACTGTTTGCCGCGGCCTGGGGTGTGGGGAGGGGAATGACTGCAACTGGATGTGTGGTTTCTTTTGGGGGTGATGAAAATATTGTGAATTAGTGGTGATGGTTGCACAACTCTGTGAATATACTAGAAACCACTGAGTTGTATATTTTAAAATAGTCCATTTTAGGGACACCTGGGTGGCTTAGTCGGGTAAGCGGCTGCCTTTGGCTCAGGTCATGATCCCAGGGTCCTGGGATCCAGTCCCACCCACATCCTCACCTTGGGCTCCTTACTCAGCAGAGAGCCTGCTTCTCTCTCTGCCTCCGCCTGCTTGTGCTCTCTCTCTCTCTCTCTCTGACAAATAAGTAAATAAAATCCATAAATAGTCCATTTTATGGTATGCTTATTATATCCTAGTATAGCTGTTATTAAAAACAACAGCAGGGGCGCCTGGGTGGCTCAGTGGGTTAAGCCTCTGCCCTCGGCTCAGGTCATGATCTCAGGGTCCTGGGATCAAGCCCCGAATCAGGCTCTCTGCTCCGCAGGGAGCCCGCTTCCCCCTCTTTCTGCCTGCCTCTCTCCCTACTTGTGATCTCTGTCAAATAAATAAATAAAATCTTTAAAAACAACAACAACAAAGAAGCTGCTAGTTTGAAATTGAACAGGGAAAAGAAATTGCTTAGGTGATTAAAAAAAATCTTTGAAGGTCAGATGATGGCCAAATACCATGGCAGCTGTATAGCAGAAATATCATGTGGCCCTGGATCCAAAAAGATGGCTTAAGGATCCACACTGGAGGGGCAGGGAGGGGCTGGTGAGGGTGGAGGGTCATTAGCATGTTTTGACTGAATCCACTTTAAGCCTTATGACAGTCTCAAGAGGTAATTATTATCAAGAGTGAGGTTCAAAATACTTAACTGTTAATATTTAACAGGATGGCAGGAAAATTAAATTTTCTGTCCGTTTTCTCTCCTTTACTCTCCCAGATCTTACATAGTATTTGGAGAGTGCTTTCCAGTCTCCGGCCTACATTGGTTACTACTGAAATTCCATGGTTGAAGCCACACAGATCCTTGAAATGCAGGGACTCTGTTTCCCAGAGATTGGGAATCCCTGCTGTGTTTGGGAACCTCAGTGTTTAAAGGTCTAGTATTTTTTTTTTTTTAAGATTTTATTTATTTATTGGGGCACCTGGGTGGCTCAGTGGGTTAAAGCCTCTGCTTTCGGCTCAGGTCATGATCTCAGGGTCTTGGGATCGAGCCCCGCATCAGGCTCTCTGCTCGGCAGGGAGCCTGCTTCCTCCTCTCTCTCTCTGCCTGCCTCTCTGCCTATCTGTGATCTCTGTCTGTCAAATGAAATGAATAAAATCTTTAAAAAAAAAAAAAAGATTTTATTTATTTATTTAACAAAGAGGGACACAGAGTGAGAGGGAACACAAGCAGGGGGGGTGGGAGAGGAGGAAGCAGGCTTCCCGCCCAATGTGGGGCTCCATCTCAGGGCCCCAGGATCTGACCTGAGCTGAAGGCAGATGCTTAACGACTGAGCCACCCAGGCACCCCAAAGGTCTAGCCTTTCTAAGCAGATCAAAGATCTTGGCACCTGTTCCAGGCACTGGCAAGGGATTGAGGACATACCAGTTTATGCTCTTCCAGCCTCCAGTTTTAAATAAAGGCACCCCCTCCCCTTTTACCTCTTAGACATCTAGCATAATTTCTTCAGTGAGCTCAGACTCTAACAATGGACAGGAAAAGGCAGGGTCTTCAAGTAGCTTCAGCTTTCCATTCTTTAGATATCCCGGGACAACAGAATACAAATGGCCTGGCTACCTGTTTAGAAGGGTTTATGGGGGAAATGTGGGGTTTTAGTATCTCCATAAATTATCCTGCCATTATCAATAAAATCTTTTGGAAAAAAATCAAACCTTGTCTTGTTGGTTTTAAGAGTCAAAAAAATTCGTTCACACCCTAGGTCAGTTTCAGCCCGGGAGCTTAAGGGCTCCAAGTGCTAACTGAAAAAAAATTTGGTGGCAGTGGCTGTCGCAGTACTCTGAATATCTTGTGTGGTTCCTAGGGCATTGCAGGAAAGGGGGTGATAGAGGAATAAAGGATAATGACCTGGTGTCCTTCAGTCCTATAAAGGAAAAAAGTGAATTTCCAAGTGTTCCAAGTAGTGAGATTCTACTGCTAAGAAGTAACAAAATGGGGGAAAATGTACAAGTTATTTTAAAAAGAGCCATGGAAAAGAAAAAAAAAAAAAAAAGAAAGAAACAGCCATGGATTGTGGCCATTGTTCCTACGAACACTGGGGTACAGATGGCCCTACTTTTCACTACATCTGTATCTTTGGGGTAAGTACCCAGTAGTGCAATTGCAGTCATAGGGTAGCTCTCTTTTTAATTTCTTAAGGAATCGCCAAACTGTGGAAAGAGCCAAGATGCCCTTCAACAGACTAATGGATAAAGACAATTTGGTCCATACATACAATGGAGTATTATGCCTCAGAAAGGATGAATACCCAACTTTTGTATGAACATGGACGGGACTGGAGGAGATTCTGCTGAGTGAAATAAATCGAGCAGAGAAAGTCAATTATCATATGGTTTCACTTACTTGCGGAGCATAAGGAATAACATAGAGGGCATTAGGAGAAGGAAAGGAAAAGTGAATTGAGGGAAATCGGAGGGGGAGACAAACCATGAGAGACTGTGGACTCTGAGAAACAAACTGAGGGTTTTGGAAGGGAGGGAGGTCGGGGGATGGGGTGCCTGGTGTGGGTATTAAGGAGGGCACGTATTGCATAGAGTACTGGGTGTGATACATAAACAATGAATTCTGGAACACTGAAAAAATATAAGAGCCATGGAGACAAATTACATGGTTTTCTGTAGCCACAGAGCAAATAGAGAAAAATCTATGGAATTGGATAGAGAAGGCCAATTGATTTTAATTTTAGTTAATAAGAGGAATCTTAGGGGAAAAAATCAGAAATATGTATTTTAAGAAACAAATAGGATGTCGTGCTCAATATTTAAAAGTCTGCCACTAGGAGGAGACAAATGAATTAAAATTTGTTTAATTGGCTCTTCTTCCTCTAGAACACGTTTTCTAAATTGAGAAGAGCCTGTACGAAAAACATAGTTAGTAGCGGAATTCTAGTTTAAAAAAAAAAAAAAAAAAAAAAGGCTTTAGTGTAGAGTGAGGAGCTGGGGAACAGAGGATTAGTATTAACATTTGTCTTAAAAATTAACAGGGGTGCCTGGCCAGTTCTGTCGGTGGAACATGCGACTCTCCATCTAGGGGTTGTAAATTCAGTCCCTGTGTTGGGTATGGGGATTATTTAAATATAAAACCTTAGGGGCGCCTGGGTGGCTCAGTGGGTTAAGCCTCTGCCTTCGGCTCTGGTCATGGTCTCAGGGTCCTGGGATTGAGCCCCACATCGGGCTCTCTGCTCAGCAGGGAGCCTGCTCCCCCCCCCCCCCCGCCCCGGCCCCACCTGCCTCTCTGCCTATTGTGATCTCTCTCTCTGTCAAATAAACAAATAAAATCTTAAAAAATTAAATTAAAATAAAACCTTAAAAAAAGAATAATTTACTATTAAATAATAGTTCATATTCCATTAAGTTCTTTTTTTTTAAATCTATATTTTACTCTGTTTTAGATCTGAAAACTAAATGCTAGACCAGTGGTCCCCAGCTGCATCAGAATCACCTGGTGGGCTTATTAAAATGCAGATTGCCAGCTCCACACCCAGAATTCCTGATTCAGCCAGTCTGATGTAGGACAGAACAGAATATATGCATTTCTAACAAGTTCCCAGATGACACTGGTTCTTCTGGTCTGGAACACACTTTGAGAACCACTGCCCTAGATGACTATGGAAGTAAGTCATTTGCCAATAGCCAGAGTTAATGAAATACTGAGAACATACTAAAATATTTCAATTTGCAAAAAAAGTAACTTAGTATCAGAAATAAGATTTGAATGATCGTTTTTTGGAGGGGTTGAATTCAGAAGAAAGCAGTTTGTACTTTAATTTAGTAGCAGTGTGGCACTTGGGGAAACTCTTGGAGTGTGCTGTAGGCAGTGGTGAAATGAAACACACTGAAGGCAGACAGGGGTCCTCCTCAAAGCAAGACAAAGGTAGCCCCCATGAAGGTCCTGACAAACCCACAATGTTCCCAAAGCCTCCATTTGGCTCCCTGACAAATAACTAAAATTTTCCTTTAATGTGAAAATAAAAATAGATGGAAAAATAAAATAAAAATAGATGAAAAAGGTTGCAAAATCTGCCTTTTTTTTTAAACATTGTATTTATTTATTTGACACAGAGAGACAGTGAGAGCAGGAACACAAGCAGGGGGAGCAGGAGAGAGAGAAGCAGGCTCCCCACCCAGCAAGGAGCCCGATGCAGGGCTTGATTCCAAGACCCTGGGATCAAGACCCAAAGGGAAGGCAGATGCCCAATGCACTGAGCCACCCAGGTGTCCCCAAATCTGCCTAACATTTTAAAGATAACAGGAGCCTACCAAGAATTTTCTCCAAAGTGGAGAGAGGAAAATTTAAAAGCTTCTAAGGAGTACAGTCCCTAAGGATACCCTCCTCCTCACCCTTTATATTTTCTCTGCTATTAGCAGCACTTTTTGGAAAAAATCTGAGAAATGCTGGTGTAGGGAAAGGGCAAGAGGTCGTGATGGAAATGAAATATCAGCGTGGGAAAACAAGCATTTAAATATTTCTGACTTAGGGTGTCTGGGTGACTCAGTTAAGTGTGTGCCTTCCTTAGGCTCAGGTCATGTTTCAGGGTTCTGGGATCAAGTCCTGCATCCAGCTCAGCCGGGAACCTGCTTCTTCCTCTCCCTCTGCCTGCTGCTCCCCATGCTTGTGCTCTCACTCTCTGTGTCAAATAAATAACTAAAATCTTTCTAAATAAATAAATAAATATCATTGACTTAAGAACACAAAGTTTAAAGATGTTACAGTGTTTAGGTTAATGAAATGGGCAAAGGGAGCCAATGGACACAGCCCTGGAGGGCTCTCAGGGGGAAGGTAATCAGGCATGTGAGAGTGGGGGGGCTTGAAATAGAAAGCTTTTCTGTAGCTGTTTGGGTACTGGGAGATGAGACCCTGGATGGGGGCAGGGACAGAGGAAGGGAAAAGGGCTCAGAGTCCTTCCAGGTAAAAAGCAGTAGGACCCAGGGGACTGTCTAAATGAAAAGTCCAGTTATGAGAAGGAAGTTTTAAAAAAATCTCCATATATGAGCCTGAGAGTTAGTTTGGAAGTATGGTGTCTGGTGTCCGTGACATGAGGTAGAGCCCCAGCTGCTCTGTCCAAACAGAAAAAAAGGGTGACTAACCAGACCCGTGGTTCCCCAGACCCATATAGTCAGCCCGACTGGGGATTCTGTTACCAATGCACATTCTCGGGCCCTACCCCAGACTGCTAAATCAGAAAGGCTGGGACTGAGGCTCACCGATTGCTGGTTTCACAAGTCCCTGGGGGATTGTGACGCCCACTGAACTTGAACTCCCAGCGAGGCTAGTCACGTTTCCTTTTTCCTTGCAAGCATTTGAAGTGAGATACACAGAGAAAATCAGTCTGTTGAGGGTGGGGAGAGGAGCTGAAAGTCGATTATAGAAAGAATATGAGTAAGCTGGAATTATGAGTAAGCAGAAACTATAACTAAATGAGGTAGTCGGCGGGTAGTCATAGAGACAGAGGAGGGATGGTGACACCCTGGGACTGGGGAATACTACATGCTTGCTGCGGCCAAGAGTGACAAGTCAGCCTAGGCCCTGAATCTGCGTGGAGTTTGTCCAGTTCCCTGCTGATTTTCCTTCCCAATTGAAGCCCAATCCTATTGCTATTCTTAGGTTCCTATGGTATTCTTATCTCCTTTATAGTCACGTGTGTCCTTAAAATAGCGGGACTTCCCATTACTAGAGGTGACCTGAGTGGATCTGCATTCCTCAAACATGAAAAGCTGATAGAGCTCCAGAGAACACGGAGCAAAAGTTTAAATTAATGAAAAGAGCTCATTAAAAAAATTATATATATATATATATATATATATATGTACTTTTTAAAATTCTTTTTTAAAAATAAAATTTACCACGTGAACTATTTTTCAGTGAACGCTTCAGTGGTCACTTACATTCACATTGTCAGGCAACCAATGTCCAGAAATTTTGGTTTTACTATTCTTTTGGTTTTACTATTCTTACTCTTTTTTTTTTTTTAAGATTTTATTTATTTATTTATTTGACAGACAGAGATCACAAGTAGGCAGAGAGGCAGGCAGAGAGAGAGGAGGAAGCAGGCTCCCTGCTGAGCAGAGAGCCTGATGCGGGGCTCGATCCCAGGACCCTGGGATCATGACCTGAGCCGAAGGCAGAGGCTTTAACCCACTGAGCCACCCAGGCGCCCCCCCCTTTTTTTTTTTTAATTTTTTATTTAAGTCATCTCTCTCCCTGACGGGCGCTCGAACTCACGACCCTGAGATCAAAGAGTTGCATGCCTTTCTCACTGAGCCAGCCTGGCGCCCCTTATATTCTTATTCTTCCTATTCTTACCTCCTTATTCAGACAATCACTCTGAAAAATTACTATTAGATTTTTAGCTGGAATGTCTTTTGATCTGTCCTCTCATTTCCCTCAGGTATTTTTCCTAATCCACATCTAAACTTCCCACCCTTAGATTTCAGTATTTTCCAGGTATGGTGTCTTTATCTTTTCCTTTCTCTAATTTTATATTTCACATTTTTCATATAGATTTTCAAGTAATAATAATCAAGCAATTCAGGTAGAGTTATAAACAATAAAGATTCCATGGGCGTCTGGGTGGCTCACTGGGTTAAAGCCTCTGCCTTCGGCTCAGGTCATGATCTCAGGGTCCTGGGATCGAGCCCCGCATCAGGCTCTCTGCTGAGCAGGGAGCCTGCTTCCCTTCCTGTCTCTCCGCCTGCCTCTCTGCCTACTTGTGATCTCTCTCTGTCTGTCGGATAAATAGATAAACTCTTTAAAAATAAATAAATAAATAAAGATTCCAGGAACTGTTGGCAAATGAAGCAGCAGCCAAGGCTGGCTAGTCAGTGCTTTATTTATTTATTTACTTATTTAAAGATTTTATTTATTTATTTGACAGACAGAGATCACAAGCAGGCAGAGAGGCAGGCAGAAAGAGAGGGGGAAGCAGGCTCCCCTCTGAGCAGAGAGCCCGATGTGGGGCTTATCCCAGGACCCTGGGATCATGACCCGAGCCGAACGCAGAGACTTTAACCCACAGAGCCACCCAGGCGCCCCTAGTCAGTGCTTTAGATGGGACCCCACTCTGTGTCCTGGATCCTTGACCTCTCTCATCTGGTAAGACAGGGGTTGGGTTAGAATAGATAATCTCTACATTTTTTCTATCCTTGACATTGCCTATACCATCATATTTTGCTTTATCATCTTTTTAAAAAATTTCTTTTAGAGGGGGGTTGGAGGGGAGGGGACAAACAGAGGGAGAGAGAGAATCTTAAGTAGACCCCCCGCTGGGCATGGAGCCCACCATGGAGCTCGATCGATCTCACCATCCTGAGATCATGACCTGAGCTGAAATCAAGAGTTGGATGCTTATCGGACCGAGCCACCCTGGTGCCCCCTCCTTTATCATCTTGATGGCATTTCCCTTCAGTCTGTTCACAAAATATTATTTATTTAAGTAGCCTGGTCTTGTAGAATTAATGTTTTACTATCAATACATTTCAAGAAAGGAAGCCAGAGTTCTGAGAACAAGACTATCATACTAAGGGTGTTACAAATGTTTTCATCTGTTACGACAGTGACAGCTGGGTTTGTATCAGAATGTACCAAACCTTATCAAACTTCACACTCTTCCTTTCCACCCACCAACTCAGCCTTTTGTTCCAACCAAACCAATCTGTTGAAACTCTACATCCTGCCTTTTTTTTTTTTTCTTTTTGCCACAGGGTATTTGCTAATGTCATCACCCCTGCCAGGCTGACCTTCACTCCTCGGTTCATGACCATTACTTCTCTCTCTCCAAGGAACTTGTCCTAACTTGCTGACTCTAATCTTACATTGATTCATTAAGACCACATTTACCCAGTGCTCAACGTTTGCTAGGCCCTCCTTCATTTCCTACGAATTTCTGTAGGCAACTGTTAAATTTAATTAAACAAGGAACCTATCAGATTGAGATGGCTGTAATGAACCCACAATAAACAAACCAAAAAGCTAAGCCTGTAAATGCCTCAAGTTTACAAAGTTGGAACCAAGGACAAGGAAGCACAAAGAGCCAATGAGGCTTTAAGCTGTAGCCAATCAATGAGTACCTTGCTTTGCTTCCAACTTTTCCAAGGCTCTTCCCAGCCTTTATAAAGCACTTGTAACCATTTATGGTTTGGTGCTTTTTCAAATAAATTTTAGCTCACAGGTGTCTGGCTGGCTCAGTGGGAGGAGCATGTGACTCCTGATCTCAGAGTCATGAGTTCGAGTTTCATGTTGGATGTAGAGATTAAATAAAAGTTTTTAAAAAAATCAATTTTTACTCAAATAAACTCTTAAGCATTTTAATATGCCTCAGTTTAATCTTTTAACACAACTTGAAATCATATTGTTCACATTCTGCTTTGCATTTATTAGTGTATGTGTATGTTTTTCTCAACTTGATTTTAACTTTTTTGGCTTCTTTGTGCAGTACTGTGGCTTCATTAAGGGTATTGAATAAATGGATAGATAAATGAATTAAATAATATGAAACTGGTTTAATTCAAAGGAATTTGAAGGAAATACTTTTTTTAAAAGATTTTTTATTTGGGCACCAGTATGGCTCAGTCATTAAGCATCTGCCTTCTGATCAGGTCATGATCCCAGGATCCTGGGATCAAGCTCTGCGGGGGGGGGGGGGGCTCCTGCACAGCAGGAAGCCTGCTTCTCCCTCTCTCACTCCCCCTGATTGTGTTTGCTCTCTCACTATCTCTCTCTCTGTCAAATAAATAAATAAAATCTTAAAAAAAAAAAAAGATTTTTTATTTATTGGGAAGAGAGAGAGATAGTGAGAGAGCATAGGCAGGGATAAGAGGGAGAACCAGGCTGCCCCCAAATGGGGACTCGATCCCAGGACCCTGGGATCATGACTGGAGCTGAAGGCAGATGTTTAACCGACTGAGCCATTCAGGAACCCCAAAGAAAATACTTAACTAAAATTTAAAAGTCATTCCAAGTCCGAACAGCTTTGAGGATTACATTGTAAATAATTCAGTTGAGTGACCTATCTCTAGACTGTGCACTCCTTCTTCAGCATTTTTGACTGGAATCATTTTTTTTTTTTTTAAGATTTTTAATTCAGAGAGAGAGATAGAGAGTATAAGCAGGGGAGAGGCAGAGGGAGAGAGAGAAGTAGAAACAGACTCTCTGCTGAGCAGGGAGCTCGATGTGGGGCTCAGTCTCAGGACCCCAGGATCCTAACCTGAGCTGAAGGCAGATGCTTAACCGACTGAGCCACCCAGGCACCCCTGGAACCACTTTCTTGACTCTAACCCATTCCCCATTTATATTATTTCTTCCTTGTAGAAGTGAGTGACTGACACATGTTAAGCATTCAGAAGATGCTTGTTAATTATTTAAAGGAATTAATATATATTATTTACCCTTTACAAGTAAGAGAACACTTTCCTTCATGACAGGGACCCAGTACTTGAAGGAGTCTCTCTCTCTCTCTCACACACACACACAGATTTTATTTATTTTGTAAACTCTTCACCCAGTGTGACGCTCCTACGCACCACCCCCCAGATCAAGAGTCGCATGCTCTACCAACTGAGCCAGTCAGGCGTCCCCCCACCACACAGAGTTTAGAATTACAGCTGACCCTTGAACGACACTGAGTGAACTACATGGGTCTACTTATATGCCTGTGGTGTTTTTCAGTAAATACGGTACTGTGTTTTCTCATCCTTATGACGTTCTTAGTAATATTTTCTGTAGTTTACTTACTGTAAGAGCATAGTAGCTAATATGTATAACACGTGTCATATATATGTAATATATGTAACATGTATTACATATGCAGTATATAACACACATAACATACAAGAGATGTCTTAATCCACTGTTTATGTTATTAATAAGGCTTCCTGTCAACAGTGGGCTATTAGTCATTACGTTTTGGGGGAGTCAAAAGTTATAGGCACATTTTTGGCTGTAGAAGGTGGGAGTTGGCAACCTAAGTCCTGTTTCGTTCAAGGGTCAACTGTAATACGGTTCTGAGTTTACCGTGGGTACTGAGTAAATGTTTCTTGTGTGGATGAACAGATTAAAAGAGAAATATTCTCCCTCAGAAGAAAGACTCTTCTCTCCTGGTCCCAGCAATGGCGCCCCTCAGGCTGAAGACCCTGCGCAGATCCCACAGCCCGGGCGCCAGAAAGAAGGGTTCCCATTCCAGGAGCTGCTCCTCGGGCACACTCAGCCGTACTGGTGTAGGTTTAAGCACTTTCTGAAGCCGTCAGTGCCTCCTGTGGAGGCACATCTGCTGGAAAAGGTTTTCCCTCCAAGCAGAGGCCTCCTCCCGGGGTTCGAGTGGGAGCTCAAAGTCCTGCTCCAGATGGGAGAGCCCGACTGCGTCCCTGGAAACAGGTCAGGAGACTGTCTAGGAACCTGTTACCAAAACAGTATGATTTTTGTGATTAGGATCAGTCAGATCTGTAGGATTTTTGTGATTGGGGGGGTCAGTCTGGGTCAGGAGTCTTACCCTCAGAGGCCCTGTCTGAACTCTGCCTTTGTTCCTGGGGCTGAGGGAAACCAGTGTTGTTGGCGGCCTACCCACCTTTCCCCTGCATAGACGGCGGTGTAAAGATTTCAATGTGAGTCAGACTTGTACCCTTGAAACAAGTAGTACATTATATGTTAATAATTTATAAAAAATTAAAAATTTTAGGGGCGCCTGGGTGGCTCAGTGGGTTAAAGCCTCTGCCTTCGGCTCAGGTCATGATCCCAGGGTCCTGGGATGGAGCCCCACGTTGGGCTCTCTGCTCAGCGGCGAGCCTGCTTCCTCCCTCTCACTCTGCCTGCCTCTCTGCCTACCTGTGATCTCTCTGCCAAATAAATAAATCTTTTTTTTTTTTAAGATTTTATTTATTTATTTGACAGACAGAGATCACAGGTAGGCAGAGAGGCAAGCAGAGAGAGAGGAGGAAGCAGGCTCCCTGCTGAGCAGGGTGCCCGATGCGGGGGCCCGATCCCCAGACCCTGGGATCATGACCTGAGCCGAAGGCAGAGGCTTCAACCCACGGAGCCATCCAGGCGCCCCAATAAATAAAATCTTTTAAAAAATTAAAAAAAAATAGATAAATTTTAAAAAGATTAAAATGGGAGTTATAACAAAAAATAAACTTTAAAAAACATATATAGATACATACATAGATGTAGATTAGTATTGTCAAGAAAGACGACCTTGCTTTGCATGCTCCAAGATGGGAAAGAGCTAAGAATTAACGGATGGTTGGTTCTGCTTTTTCATAGTGTTTTGTATTAGGTGGGTGTGGTAGGATCTTTAATGTTCCAGGGAGCTTTGTAGATAAGGAAGAACTTTACTGTTTATTCTTTCATTAATGCTAATTTTGAAAAAAAAATGTTATGTTGATATTAAACAAGCTTTTAACCACGCCCTGACTCCACCCCATCCCACCCCACCCCCAGCGCCAAAAAAAGAATCTTTCCTTAAGTCGGTATTTCTCAGTGTGATACTGGCCCTGCTATGTTAGAGTCACTTGGGATGCTTGTTAAAAAAATATGAGGTCGGGGCGCCTGGGTGGCTCAGTGGGTTAAGCCTCTGCGTTCAGCTCAGGTCATGATCTCAGGGCCCTAGGATCGAGCCTCGCATTGGGTTCTCTGCTCAGCAGGGAGCCTGCATCCCCCTCTCTCTCTCTGTCTACCTCTCTGCCTATTTGTGATCTTTCTCTCTCTCTCTCTTTCTCTGTCAAATAAATAAATCAATAAATCTTCAAAAAAAAAAAAAAAGAAAGAAAGAAAGAAAGGAAATGAGTTCTTCAGCCACTGTAGTCAGAGTCTTGTAGAAGTGCTGTTGGCCAGGTGGGTGTGAGGGCTACAAATACGCACTTTTAACAAGTGCCTCAGAAGTTCTGATGCTCCCATAATTTTGAGGACCCTTAACCTAAGTACAATGAAGAATTAACAAATAAGGCTCATGAAGGTAGCTGCTCAGCAGTTAAGAGCAGGACCTAGAAGCTAGATTGCCTGTGTTCCTCAAACTCTACCACTTACTAAATCTGTGTTCTACGCATGCTATTTAACTGCCCCGTGCCTCAGTTTCCCCATCTACAAAATGGGAAGAACCTCATCCTTATCTCGTAAAGTTGTGAGGATTAAATGAGTCAATATACGTAAGCTGCTTGGGACAGAGTCTGACAGTATAAACGCTGTGTTTATGTTGGCCATTATCGGAATTATAAGTATCCACTTTCCAACAACTGGTACGTTTCTGTGTAAAGCCTGTTGTATTGTAGAAAACCTAATGCACAGAGCTTTCCTTTCTTTCTCCTCTTCTCTTTTAGAAAAGTAGACACTTCACACCAGAATATTGCCTTATTGCCAGATAAAGCTGTACAAAGAAAGCTTAGATCTTTTACCACATGCTGAGGAGCCAGAGATCAGTACTCAGTCTTTTGTACAGCTTCCCCATAATTAAAATCACATAAAGAGGGCAGGGATTCAAATAAGCCTAACGTGTTTTCTCACTTACTGGAAAGTGTTTGGGTAGCTACAAAGGGCAACAAAACACAAAGCCTATTGTGGCAACAATCCCATGGCCCAGTCAACTCCTGACCCAAGTCTGTTGGAGATCACATTGACACCAAGGCTTTTCCTCTTGTCTCCAGGAGATCTGCTAGCCTCTAGCAGATGGAAAATATTCCCAAGACCAAAGCAGAGAGTGTATCACTCCCCAGTCCCCTCCCTTCAGAGTGAGATGAGCCTTGACAGCCGGTGTACTTGGGAAGTTTAGGATAGTTTTCCACAATGGGCTCCTTGTTGGTTTACGTATCCAGACTGGATATAATTAATTGACTCTTTTTAAATTGGGCTTTCTTCTCCCGTGACTTATGGAAAGTTAGTTAAGATTGGAATTTCTATTTCCCTATTTGTAAAAAGGAACTTACATTAGAATATTAGTACTACAAGGACTTTTTTTTTTTTAGATGACTTAACATAACTCTTCAAATGTTAATGAAGAAGCTAGATCTAGGGGTGTTGAGGGACTTAGTTAAGGTCAAAGAGCTCTTAAGCAGTTGGGTCCGAAATAAAGCCTGTGGAATGTAGTTAATTTAGCTATTGACAAAGGACTAAAATTGAGGAACTACTGAGATCTTTGCTTGAAAGCCAAACGTTTAAATGCCATCGGTATTTTACTTTTTTGGTATTATTTATGACCATTTAGCTCCTGAAAAAAAACATGAAAAATTATTTTCTAATGTTTCATCTAATGAGACTATAACCTGAACCTTTGCTATTAAACATAAGCCATAGAATTTTTCAAGTTTCTTTAGATACATATTTTTCCATAATAATTTGGAATCATAATTTTAATTGATTGTTTAAAAATTTTTTTTAGGGGCACCTGGGTGGCTCAGTGGGTTGAGCCGCTGCCTTCGGCTCGGGTCATGATCTCAGGGTCCTGGGATCGAGCCCCGCATCGGGCTCTCTGCTCAGCAGGGAGCCTGCTTCCTCCTCTCTCTCTGACTGCCTCTCTGCCTGCTTGTGATCTCTCTCTGTCAAATAAATAAAAAATCTTAAAAAAAAAATAAAATAAAAATTTTTTTAAGTTTTATTTATTTATTTCTTTGAGAGAGAGAGAGAGCACACAGATGGAGAGAGAAAAGCAGACTCCCTGCTGAGCAGGGACACCCCCCCCCCCCGCCCCAATGGAGGACTTGATCCCAGGACCCTGGGTACATGACCTGAGCCAAAGGCAGATGCTTAACTGACTGAGCCACCCAGGCGCCCCTTAATTGATTTTTTTAAAAAATTTTTATTTTAGAGAGAGTGAGAGTGTGGCGGGAAGGGGCAGAGGGAGAGAGAAACCCAAGTGGATGCCATTGAGTGCAGAGCCCTGAGGCTCAATTCCAGGACCCCAAGATCTTGACGTGAGCTAAAGCCAAGTCAGATGCTCATTTGACTATCCCACTCAGGTGCCCCCAATTTTAATTGATGTTTTAATGAATCTATTGCTATTTATTTATTTTTCATTAGAGAGGGGGTAAGGTGACAGGGAGAGGAAGAGGGAGAGGGGATCCCAAGCTGATTCCATGCGCAGCATGGAGCCCTACATGGGGCTCAATCGTACTTCCCTGAGATCATGACCTGTGCTGAAATCAAGACCCCAACAATCAACCGACCAAGTCACCTGGGAGCCCCATGAATCACTTTTTAAAGAATTATTTCATTATGGTCCCCCTGGCTGGCTTAGTTGGTGGAGTGTGTGACTCTTGCTCTCAGGGTAGTGAATTCAAGCCCCATGTTGGGCATAGAGCTTGCTTAAAAAAATAAATAAATAAATAAATAAAGTGGGGGGGTGGGCAAAAAAATAAAAAGTATATTTAATTTCTATGAACCTTAGCTTTACTTAAGATCTTCTTTAAAGATTTTATTTATTTTAGAGTGGGGGAGTGGAGGGAGGAGCAGAGGGAGAGAGGATCTCTAGTGGACTGCACACTCAGCGCAGAACCCCATGCAAGGCTTGATCTCCTGACCCTGAGGTCACGACCTGAGTGGAAACAAAGTTTCAGAAAAGTTGCAAAGAACACCCAGTGTTCACTTTATAACATTATATATATTTCTATATACAATTTTTTTTCTTTCTGAGCCCCTCAAGAATAAGTTGCAGACACGATGCCCTTCTAACCTTAATTCTTAACTAGAAAAAAATATACCACACCCAGTAACTAGAGAGTCAGCCAGTATCGGTCTTTTCAGCAACACCCACTCAGTCAGATAATAATCATTGTTGATAGCATCATTTTCAAATTGTACATCTTCTGACTTGAACAATGGTAGATAAAAATCTAGCTGTAAGAACAATTAATATAGTCTTCACTCAATAGATATTTGCTGAACAGTACCTTAGTGCCCTAATGGATGGAAGATAAAACATGTCCATATTTCGTTCATTTTAGAGATGCTAAGCTCAACAAAGAATTCTCTCTCCCCCTCCCTCCCTCATCTCTATCTCTTTCCCTCCTTCTCTCTCTCTCTCTCTGCCTTATTTTTCTCCTTGTACACTGAAGCATTTTTTTTCAGGGTGAGAAGAGGACTTAAAATAAAATTGTGTTTGCTTATAGATGAAGGGTTGAAGGATCACATCAGTTATCTAAAATGAGCATTTCTGAACTACGAATTAGGTGTTGTTTTCTGAAGTTTCATTATTGTGCCAACCATTTCTGGTTTTGCTGAGGCTGGAATGAAATTGAAGGATGTCAAATAGGTCTTTAGGAACTTTCTCTTTGTTGGGGCTCCTGGGTGGCTCAGTGGGTTAGAGTCTCTGCCTTCGGCTCAGGTCAGGGTCCTGGAATCAAGCCCCACATCAGGCTCTCTGCTCAGTGGGGAGCCTGCTTCCTCCTCTCTCTCTGCCTGCTTCTCTGTCTACTTGTGATCTCTGTCTGTCAAATAAATAAGCAAAATCTTTAAAAAAAAAAAAAAGAAATTTCTTTTTCTTAACTTCTGTTACTTTGTCTTCCAAATGACGTTAACACTCAGCGGATGCTTCAGCACTAAGGAAATCTTTTCGCTTGTCACCTTTTTTTTTTTTTTAAATTTTTACTTATTTATTTGACAGACAGAGATCACAAGTAGGCAGAGAGGCAGGCAGAGAGAGAGAGAGGGGGAAGCAGGCTCCCCACCGAGCAGAGAGCCTGATGTGGGGCTCGATCTCAGGACCCTGAGATCATGACCTGGGCTGAAGGCAGAGGCTTAATCCACTGAGCCACCCGGGCACCCCTCGCTTGTCACCTTGAATATACATTCTATCCACATCTCCATGTGAATCCCAATTCCCCTGGCATCAATAACCATAGATTTTATGAGATCATATCATGGGTACAGTGGATAATACAGGTGCCCTCTTATTTAAAACTGCTGCAGGAGCTCCAAGTAGCAAAAGGGGACAGCAGGTTAATAATAATACTTGGCGGGGCGCCTGGGTGGCTCAGTGGGTTAAGCCTCTGCCTTCGGCTCAGGTCGTGATCTCGGGGTCCTGGGATCAAGCCCCACATCGGGCTCTCTGCTCAGCGGGGAGCCTGCTTCCCCCTGTCTCTCTGCCTGCCTCTCTGTCTACTTGTGCTCTCTCTCTCTCTGTCAAATAAATAAATAAAATCCTTAAAAAATAATAATAATACTTGGCATTTATTTAAGCCCACTGGATTTCCAGTGCCATCCTTTGTGAACAAAGCAGGAAGTTAGTTATTGCTGTATAGATCAACATAAATAATCAGACAGCAAACTGTCCTGCTGTGGGGCAAGCTCATCTCTATGAGCAAGAGAGTTTATAGCAACAAGTTTTTTTTTTTTTTTTTGCATGCAGACCCTTATTCCTTATTTTAAGCACTTGTTTATTCCACACTTATTTCTCGTATTTAAGAGGACAAATCTGTGAAAGATATCTAAACTTAGTTATAACCTCATCACTCTGTGTTCTTTTTATTTTTTAAGATTTTTTTATTTATTTGACAAAGAGAGCGAGTGAGAGAGCACAAGCAGAGTGAGAGACCAAGGGAGAGGGAGAAGCTGAGCAGAGAGCCTGAAACGGGCTCCATGCTATCATGACCTGAGCTGAAGGCAGAAGCTTAAGCTGACTGAGCGACCGAGGTACCCCTGGGTTGGTTGGTTTATTTTTTTAATCATTTGTTATTCTGGGGGGCACCTGGGAGGCTCAGTGGGTTGGGCACCCGACTCTTGATTTCGGCTCAGGTCACGATCTCAGCGTCATGAGATCGGGCCCTGCGTGGGGCTCTTTCCTCAGTGCAGAGTCTGCTTTGGATTTTCTTTCCTTCTCCCTCTGCCCCTCCCCCTTCTTGTGCTCTAAATAAATAAATAAATAAAATATATTTTTTTAAGATTTTATTTTTTATTTATTTGACAGGGATCACAAGTAGGCAGAGAGACAGGCAGAGAGAGAGAAAGGGAAGTAGGCTCCCCGCCGAACAGAGAGCCCGATGCGGGGCTCGAACCCAGGACTCTGGGATCATGACCTGAGCCAAAGACAGAGGCTTAACCCACTGAGCCACCCAGGTCTCCCCAAAATGCCTTTTATTTTTATGCTTAGTATCTTACCTTAATATCTTTCAGAGAGACAAATTTCTCAATACCCAATTCAATCATATCCAGCACATGATAGTCATACATATGACCTAGAAGGAAAATACATTTTCTTTTAAGTATTTATTTTTCCCAAACAGCCATCTTATATGTACCCACTTATCTGCACGTTCAAAGTGTTAGTCTCTGTCTCTTTTTTCCTCTCATACCCCACCAAACATGTCCCCTCTTTCTTAAACTTTCAACTCTACCTAGAACAGATTGTTGCAATCCTGGCCCTGGAAGAATCTTGGAAATTTAGCCAAACTCCCTTATTTTATATAAGAGGAAATAAAGGCTCACAGAAGGAAAAGGACTTGCCTACACCAGTGACCATGCCAGACCAAGTGCAATACTTACAAGGGAAGGGTTCATTTATGTGGTAGGTATGCTACTTTGTGTTTTTCTCCTCTAACACTGATTTAAGGTACATGTATTTTACAGTAGGAAAATATCTGCAACTTTAGGTAAAGTGATATTTACATGCCTATTGTTTACCTGCAATCTGGTGGATAAAAAAGTTTATTCAAAATCACAAGGAAAATTTTTTTAAAAACTAGCTTAGAGCTTACTTGATACTCCTGAATCCTCAACACCATCAATTAACCTGAGTCACAAAACTGACTCTGTAAATAACAATATTAGAAAGTAAGTGACTGGGGCGCCTGGGTGGCTCAGATGGTTAAGCATCCGCCTTGTGCTCGGGTCATGATCCTGGAGGCCCAGGATCAGGGTCCCCGCTGGGTGGGGAGTCTACTTCTCCCTCTCCCTTTGCCCCTCCCTTTGTTCCTCCTCCTTCTCACTCTCTCTCTCCCTCCCTCCTTCTTGCGCACTCCCTCCCTCAAATAAATAAATAAAAATCTTAAAAAAGAAAAGAAGTGGGGCGCCTGGGTGGCTCAGTGGGTTAAGCCGCTGCCTTCGGCTCAGGTCATGATCCCAGGTCCTGGGTTCGAGCCCCGCATCGGGCTTTCTGCTCAGCGGGGAGCCTGTTTCCTCCTCTCTCTCTGCCTGCCTCTCTGCCTACTTGTGATTTCTCTCTGTCAAATAAATAAATAAAATCTTTAAAAAAAAAAAAAAGAAGTAAGTAAATGGTATTTACCTATTACTAGATTATTTGGCCGCTTCTTATTATGGGAGCCAAACATAAATAAAGAGCAATCTGACTTCTTTGAAAAGAATTCCTGTAAAACCAAAAAAACCTCTAATTAATGCATTAATATAAGCACTTTAAGAATATGAACTTTAAAAAAAGTAATGAATACTTAATGAACTAGATAGGAATAAGCAGAGAGAAAGGGACTTTATTTCTAGCTTTTTACTACTTTTTACTACGACTACTTTTTTCTGATTCGGGTGTACCTAAGGAAAAGAAGTAAGTTCAGGACTAAAATGTGCTGGCTGCCTGGGTGGCTCAGTCATTAAGCATCTGCCTTCAGCTCAGGTCATGGTCCCAGGGTCCTGGGATTGAGCCCCACATCCCTCCCTGCTCAGGAAGCCTGTGTCTCACTCTCCCACTCCCCCTGCTTGTGTTCCCCAGGCACCCCAATAAATAAAATCTTTTAAAAAATCATTTGTTATTTTTAAGGAGGTAGGCACTTACTTCAATTCTATAGAACTCCTATAATGAATCCTCACGTCATTTTCTTCTTTTTTTTTAATTATTTTTTAATTTTTTTTTATAAGCATATAATGTATTATTAGCTCCAGGGGTACAGGTCTGTGAATCGCCAGGTTTTCACACTTCACAGCACTCACCATAGCACAAACCCTCCCCAATGTCCATAACCCCACCACCCTCTCCCTACCCCCCTCCCCCGGCAACCCTCAGTTTGTTTTGTGAGATTAGGAATCTTTTATGGGGGACGCCTGGGTGGCTCAGTGGGTTGAGCTGCTGCCTTCGGCTCGGGTCATGATCCCAGCCTCCTGGGATCGATCGAGTCCCGCATGTCGAGGCCAGCACCACAAATCGACCAGGAACGTGAGGGTAAGAGGATGAAGAAAAGAACTAGAGAAGCAGAGAGATGGGGGCAGGAGGATCACTGAGGAGGATGTCCAACAGTGCTAAGTTTATTCAAAGCATTAAGGCCATATATATAGTGCTATTACCATAGGAGAAGCAATACACCTGTGTCTAGTTAAACAACCACGAGTTCTTGGGGGCACCTGGGTGGCTCAGTGGGTTAAAGCCTCTGTCTTCGGCTCAGGTCATGATCCCAGGGTCCTGGGATTGAGCCCCACATCGGGCTCTCTGCTCAGCAGGGAGCCTGCTTCCTCCTCTCTCTGACTGCCTCTCTGCCTACTTGTAATCTCTGTCTGTCAAATAAATAAATAAAATCTTAAAAAACAACAACAACAACCACGAGTTCCCGTAATAAGTTTCACCATTGACTATAAGCAGACCTCATGACGCCAAATGGCTGATGCCAGTACAATTGTTCTGTATTGATACAGCAAACCTGAAAGTAATTTATGGGCTGTACTAGGGCAGCAAGGACCAGCCACGAACTTATGACCCAACCGAATCATTTCTATCTGACTAGCAAACGTGTGGGAAGTCACGTAGGCGAGCGCACAACACATAGCACAGACCCTTTCTCAGTGCTACTCGACTTTATCGACCTAAGCCTTTTGTTCAGCTATTCAGCCTTTAAAGGAGGCACAAGTCAGGGCCTGGTTTGGTCCTCGTCTCAAGCCTTACCGTGGCCTCCCACACCCGCATTGGGCTCCTTGCTCAGCGGGGAGCCTGCTTCTCTCTCTGCCTACTTGTGTGCTCTCTCTCTCCTTCTCTCTGACAAATGAATAAATAAAATCTTTAAAAAAAAAAAAGAGTCTTTTATGGTTTGTCTCCCTCCTGATCCCATCTTGTTTCATTTATTCTTCTCCTATCCCCCAAATCCCCCACATTGCCATCTCCACTTCCTCATATCAGGGAGATCATATGATAGTTGTCTTTCTCCGATTGACTTATTTCGCTTAGCATAATATCCTCTAGTTCCATCCACGTCATTGCAAATGGCAAGATTTCATTTCTTTTGATGGCTGCATGGTATTCCATTGTGTATATATATACCACATCTTCTTTATCCATTCATCTGTTGATAGACATCTAGGTTCTTTCCAAAGTTTGGCTATTGTGGACATTGCTGCTATAAACATTCAGGTGCACATGCCCCTTTGGATCACTATGTTTGTATCTTTAGGGTAATACCCAGTCATGCAATTGCTGCATCATAAGGTAGCTCTATTTTCAACTTTTTGAGGAACCTCCATGCTGTTTTCCAGAGTGGTTGCACCAGCTTGCATTCCCACCAACAGTGTAGGAGGGTTCTTCTTTCTCTAAATCCTCACCAGCATCTGTCATTTCCTGACTTGTTAATTTTAGCCATTCTGACTGGTGTGAGGTAGGATCTCATTGTGGTTTTGATTTGTATTTCCCTGAGGCCTAGTGATGTGGAGCACTTTTTCATGTGTCTGTTGGCCATCTGGATGTCTTCTTTGCTGAAATGTCTATTTATGTCCTCTGCCCATTTCTTGACTGGATTATTTGTTCTTTGGGTGTTGAGTCTGATAAGCTCTTTATAGATTTTGGATACTAGCCCTTTATCTGTTATGTTGTTTGCAAATATCTTCTCCCATTCTGTCAGTTATCTTTTGGTTTTGTTGACAGTTTCCTTTGCTGTGCAAAAGCTTTTGATCTTGATGAAGTCCCAATAGTTCATTTTTGCCCTTGCTTCCCTTGCCTTTGGCGAGGTTCCTAGGAAGAAGTTGCTGTGGCTGAGGTCGAAGAGGTTGCTGCCTGTGTTCTCCTCAAGGATTTTGATGGATTCCTGTCTCACATTGAGGCCCTTCATCCATTTTGAGTCTATTTTCGTGTGTGGTGTAAGGAAGTGGTCCAGTTTCATTTTTCTGCATGCCTCATGTCATTTTCTATGTGGAAGTCACTCTGGTAGGTTGGGAGCACAAATGAAGATCATCAGTAGCTTTTCAGAAGCCTCTTGATAACTTTGTTTGTTTGTTTTTTTTTTTTAAAGATTTTATTTAAATAAATAAAAATAAAATAAATAAATTTGACAGAGAGAGATCACAAGTAGGCAGAGAGGCAGGCAGAGAGAGAGGAAGGGAAGCAGGCTCCCTGCTGAGCAGAGAGCCCGATGCGGGACTCGATCCCAGGACTCTGGGATCATGACCTGAGCCGAAGGCAGCGGCTTAACCCACTGAGCCACCCAGGCGCCCCAACTTTGTTTTTTAAAAGATTTTATTTATTTATTCATTAGAGATACAGAGAGAGGCAGAGGGAGAAGCAGACTCCCTGAGGAACAGGGAACCTGACGTGGAACTCAATCCCAGGACCCTGGGATCATGACCTGTGGGGAAGTCAGACGTTTAACTGACTGAGCCACCCAGGGGCCCTCTTGATAACTTTACATACAGCTTTAGAAAGAAGAAAAAATAGTTTACTCACATTATGTTAACTTTTTTTTTTTTAAGATTTTATTTATTTATTTGACAGACAGAGATCACAAGTAGGCAGAGAGGGAGGCAGAGAGAGAGAGGAGGAAGCAGGCTCCCTGCACAGCAGAGAGCCCAACTCGGGGCTTGATCTCAGGACCCTGGGATCATGACCTGAGCCGAAGGCAGAGGCTTTAACCCACTGAGCCACCCAGGTGGCCCTATGTTCACTTTTTTAAAAAAAGATTTTATTTTTTTTATGTAATCTCTACACCCAGTGTGGGCCTTGAACTCAACCCCGAGATCAAGAGTTGGCACCCCCTCACATTATGCTAAATTAACAGCATCTATTTATCTTTTGTGAACTTATCCATGGAACACTGTCCAGAAGCTGATAAACAACTGGAGAGTAAGAGACCACGTGTCACTTATTAGCATGTCCTTTGGCGTTAAGCATTAAAGCTGCATACACTGTAGGATATTGATATACACTTGATGAAATGGAGCAATTCATTACAAAATGCCAGTTTGTAGGTAAAAATTCAGTACATAAGGGCAAAAAAGGATTACCTTGGGGAAGCAAACTGACCTTAGTTTTTCTAACTTTCCTAAGATGAAAATCACATATATTTCTATTCAGAAGTATGTTACCTAATCCAACCGGGTGTCATTTAAAGTTGAAGTTTGGGGGGACCTGGGTGGCTCAGTTGTTAAGCATCTGCCTTTGGCTCAGGTCATGATCCCATAGTCCTGGGATCAAGCCCCACATGGGGCTCCCTGCTCAGCGGGAAGCCTGCTTCTCCTCCTCCACTCCCCCTACTTGTGTTCCCTCTCTCACTGTGTCTCTGTCAAATAAATAAATAAAAACTTTAAAAATAATAATAATAAAATAAAGTTGAAGCTTGGAGGGGTTTCTGGCCAGCTCAGTCAGTAGAGCATGAAACTTTTTTTTTTTTAGTTATTTATTCAATTTTTTTAGAGAGAAAGAGATAGTGCATGTGAGTGGGAGGAGGGGCAAAGGGAGATCAAGAGAGAGAATCCCAAGCAGATCCCCCACCCCAGTGCAGAGCCTGATGGGTATGCAGGGGCAGTCACATGACTGTGAAATCACTACCCAAGATCATGACCTGAACCAAATTTAGGAGTCAGAGGCTTAACCAACTGAGGCACCCAGGCACCAGGAGTGAGCAACTCTTGCGATTGGGTTGTGAGTCTGAGCCCCACATTGGGTACAGAGATTACTTTAAAATAAAATCTTAAAAAAATAAAAATGAAAGGTTGGAAAAAAAGATAAACTATAACAAAAACTAATTTCAAAATTCATGCGTATGATTGTTTGACAGCATTGATGTTCTCTGGGAGAAAAAACTAAGGCTCCTTCTTGACTAGCATGGAACAGAAGTTCCCCACAGCTCACGTGGGGATGAGGGGATGGGCAGAGAAGCTGCTCAGAGAGCTTCATCATACTGGTGCTAACTTACTGTCACAGAGGTCACCTTCTGGAGAAAGTCATTAGATAGGAAGTTGAAGAAATGTCCAAAAATGACAAATTACAGTATAAAACTTAAATATAAGTGCCTTTGTCATCAAGAAAATGAATGGAAGAAAAAGCCTCATGGCCCTTAAATGGTTTAGCAGATGTCAGCTGCCTCATTTATAAAATGAGAAAATTGGGTTGAATAATACTAAGATCCCTCCTACATAGCTTGCTTCACGCTTTTTCAGGAACCAGAAATTCTTGTGGCTGAGACAAGGAACTGACAAAAAAAAACCCCACAAAAAAACAGTTATTTTAAGAATAACGATAAGGACGGCGCTGGAGTCATATATAGTATCACCCTTCAGCCAGGCCAGTCAGTGGACTTCCGTAGCCCAATGCCAGACGCTGTGGTATTCACCTGAGCCTCTCCACGATGACAACATCCTGCCCAGATTTGGCATTAAAGGGTTTTGCTGTGTTCTGGAGCTAGAAGACACAACCGTGTGGTGGTCAGGAAATCTTTGTTCCAGGCTCAGGGTTCCAGCTTTCGATTTCCCATCATTCTGTGAGTGGTTGGGCAGGTGTTTGTGTGTTGGTATTGTCCACTCTATTGTACCCTCATCCAGGGCAGGGGTCACCCCCTCTTCACGTCTATCTCCCATTTGACCTTTGCATGTGCTTTGCAGATAGCAGATACTCAACACATGCCATTTCAATCATCTGTCTACAAAATAATATTGAAACTGAGTTTTTAGGTGGCATTTCACATGAAATATTAGCTTTGCCTTATGCGTGTTAAACATTGGACCCTTTCTTCAAGGCTTAGGTCAGGTTCATCTGTTTCTGTGAAACACTCATTGGCTGTTACGGCCCTTGATGGTGACTTATTTTTTAGACCACTCAGGCGGCTTAGCATATTGGGTCTGTATCCCATTAGTTTTTTTTTTTTTTAAAGATTTTATTTATTTATTTGACAGAGAGAGATCACAAGTAGGCAGAGAGGCAGGCAGAGAGAGAGGAAGGGAAGCAGGCCTCCTGCTGAGCAGAGAGCCCGATGCGGGGCTCGATCCCAGGATCCTGAGATCATGACCTGGGCTGAAGGCAGAGGCTTAATCCACTGAGCCACCCAGGTGCTCCTGCTAATATTTTCTTTTCTTTTTTTTTTTTTTTTAAAGATTTTATTTATTTATTTGACAGACAGAGATCATGCAGAGAGAGAGGAGGAAGCAGGCTCCCTGCTGAGCAGAGAGCCTGATGCGGGGCTCGATCCCAGAACCCTGGGATCACAACCCGAGCCGAAGGCAGAGGCTTTAACCCACTGAGCCACCCAGGCGCCCCTCCTGCTAATATTTAAAAAAAATATTTTACTTATTTATTTGAGAGAGAGACACACAGTGAGAGAGGGAACACAAGCAGGGGGCGTGGGATAGGGAGAAGCAGACTTCCGCTGAACAGGCAACCTAATGGGGGCTGATCCCAGGACTCTAGGATCACGACCTGAGCCGAAGGCAGCCTCTTAATGACTGAGCCACCCAGGCCCCCTGTGCTCTGCTGATGTCAGCTCGCTAACATTTCGCGAGCACGGACTGTGGGTCAGATGCGCACACCTAAGTCCTCACATATGAGCCCAGTTCATCTTACAACTACCCATGAAGGAGGCGCTGCTGCCTCTATTGTGCAGGAAGAGACGTGATCACCTGTTAAAGTGACTTTATTTCCCCAAGGTCCCACCGCTTCTGAGTAGCCGACCTGGACTGTGAACGTGGGCAGGCTAACTCAAAAGCCAGTGTTCCTACCCATTATGTCACATGGCCTTCCTTGTCTTTCCACGGAGCTGTTTGTCCTCACAACTGATAGCGAGAAGATTCCTCAGGGGTTCAAAGAAAAAATATGCCTGTATGTGCACACATGCAACCTAGGGGGAACCCTCCCCCCTCCAAAAAAAATGTTGGTGTTGGTGAAAATAAGAGAATTGAAATGTTTTGGCCTTTGGCTGATGTGGGAAAAACTCCTCAGTTATCAAAATTCTCTAGATAAAAGCGTTCACAAACCGCCTAAGGCAGTTTCACTTCATACAATAGACACACTGTTGAAACGGGTTCCCCGGGTGGCCAGCCTCCGCCCATAGGCTTCAGGGATTTTGTGCTTTCTTGTAGAACTAACCCTGACAGGACTGCTTATACTGGACTTTATGTCTGCATCTGAACGGATCCATTCAGTCTTCACCAAAATTTGGATCATGAAACCCCTTGATCTTTCACAGAAGTAGGATGGCCAATTTGATGAAATCGTGATTAGAAAATGTGTTTTTTTTTTTTTTTAAGATTTTATTTATTTGTCAGAGAGAGAGGGAGAGAGAGCAAGCACAGGCAGACAGAATGGCAGGCAGAGGCAGAGGGAGAAGCAGGCTCCTGCTGAGCAAGGAGCCCGATGCGGGACTCGATCCCAGGACGCTGGAATCATGACCTGAGCCGAAGGCAGCTGCTTAACCAACTGAGCCACCCAGGCGTCCCTGGTTTGTTTGTTTTTTAAAGGCCGTTGCCTTAAGATTTCCACACATTTTGAGGATTTTTAAAAATTTTTTATTTATTTATTTGACAGACAGAGATCACAAGTAGGCAGAGAGGCAGGCAGAGAGAGAGGGGGAAGCAGGCACCGGGCTGAGCAGAGAGCCCCATGCGGGGTTGATCCCAGGACCCTTACATCATGACCTGAGCTGAAGGCAGAGGCTTAACCCACTGAGCCACCCAGGCGCCCCTAGAAAATGTAGTTTTGTTGCAGATATAACTTTCACGGTTTTAACATCTTTGTTGTGGTATAGTTGACATACAATAAATTGCCCATACTCCAAGGGTTCAATCTGATAAATTTTGGTATGGGTACGGCTGCCACCACAGTCAAGATAAGGAACAAATGCATCACCTCTTAAGAATTTCCTCCTGCCCTTCCAGACCCTCTCCCCTCCCTGAACAACCATTGATCTGCTTTCTCTCTCGAGTGGTTTGCATTTTCTAGAAGTTTACACAAACGGAGTAAGATAACATGTACTCTTTTTTTTTTTCTGCTTCTTACACTTAGCATAGTTATTTAGAGAGCACCTGTTATATGTACCAATTTTTTAAAATTAAAATTTGTGATTATAGGTCCACATGTGGTTTTAAGAAATTATACAAAAAGATATTATGTGCCTTTTACATTGTTTCCTCCAGTGGTAACATCTTGTAAAATTATAGTGTAACTGGGGAGCCTGGCTGGCTAAGTTGGTAAAGGATGTGACTCTGGCTCTTAGGGTCAAAAAGTGAGTTCAAGGGGCGCCTGGGTGGCTCAGTGGGTTAAGCCGCTGCCTTCGGCTCAGGTCATGATCCCAGGGTCCTGGGACTGTAAGGGCCTATTTAGCCAGAGCATGCCATCCGGTTAAACAGTGATTTTGTTGTTTATGCACTAAAACTTAAACTGTCCCTCCCTCCCCTGCCCCCAGGGCTTAAAAACAAGTCTGGGAAATCAGTCCCAGGTAACAAAGCCCAAATACAAGGGTGGGTCAGGCCAGGTGGAGGTATCCAATCGGTGGGGGCATATACTGTCTCCCTAGCTACCAAGGATATGGGCCCTGCGCTTTGGGTGCCTTTTGGGTGCCAATTCTGACCAAGGTTGATAGGCTAGTTCAAATAGCTACTATGGGGTGAATTGTAATTCAGTTGGCCACCCGTGTGTGACCTAGCATGACTGTGCAGCTTTCTCTGTGTGTTACAATCTCATTGGCCACCTGTGTGTGGCCAGGCCCAACCACATGGCCCTTGCCCTTTAGAAGTTAGTCGGTAAGGCAGGGAGTCTTCGCCTCTTTGTAAGAGACGGCTCTGGCCGGTCAGTTTGATTCTTGATGCTTGGCGAGAAATAAAGCTATGCTTGACCTTCACTTTTTATCAGTCTTGCTCTTTTGACCATGGACCCAATAGGATCAAGCCCTCCATGGGCTCTCTGCTCAGCAGGGAGCCTGCTTCCCCCTCTCTGCCTGCCTGTCTGCCTACTTGTGATCTTTGTCAAATAAATAAATAAAATCTTAAAAAAAAGTGAGTTCAAGCCTCACATTAGGTCTAGAACTTACTTTAAGAAAAATAAAAAATGAATGGAAAAAAACACACCAAAAAACTCCCTTATAGTATCACAGCCAGGATATAGACATGATAATGCATGCATCTTACTGTCCTTTGAGTATTTTTAGTTCTACACACCTTGATTACATGTAGGTTCATGTATCCACCACCACACTAAAGATACAAGAGTTTTTTCACTGCAAGATTCTCATGTTACCCTCTATAGCTTCACCAACCTCCCAACCACCCCCCTCAAATCAGTTTATTCCATGTTACTGCTCAGTTGTATTCTGTTGTATGAATACGCCCCAATTGATTCATTCATTTTACCTATTGATGAGCATTTGGGTTTGTTGGGTCCCCCCAAAATTGGGTACCCCAATAATGGGTCCGTGATTAAAGGAGCGAGACTGATACAAAGCGAAGGTCAAGCAAAGCTTTATTTTGCGCCAAGCATCAGGAATCATACCGACCGTCAAAGAGACAGATCAGGGCCGCCCGTCCAGAGAGGACGACCCTTTCCTACTTTCCAGACTAACTTTTATAGTGCAAAGGCCATGTGGTTGGGCCTGGCCACACACAGGTGGCCAGTTAGATTGTAACACACACAGGAATCTCCACAGTGATGCTAGGTGACCAATTGAATTACAATTTGAGTTCAAATTACAATTTGAATTTGAAATGTCAAATAGACATTTGAACCAGCCTATCACACCTTGGTTAGGATTGGCGCCACAAGGTTCCCAAAGGGCGGGGTCCCATACTCCTTGGTAGCTAGGAGACAGTATGCGCCCCCACTGATTGAATGCCTCCACCTGGCCTGACCCACCCTTGTACTTGGACTTTGTTACGTGGGACTGGTTTCCTGGACTTGCTTTTAAGTAAGTTTCCCTTGCGGGGGGTGGCCAAGGTCAATTTAAGCTTTACAACAAAATGGCAGTTCAACCGGGGTGGGGCTGCTCTGGCTGAATAGGCCCTTACAGGTTGTTTCCAGATTTTGACTGTTAAAAATAAGGCTATTGTAAATATTCATGTATAAGTCTTTTTTTTTTTTTTTTTTTTTGAGTTAGCTCTACGTGGGGCTTGAACTCACAGCCCCCCCCACATCAAGAGTCACATGCTTCCCATGAATAACTCAAGTATGAGTCTTTATATGAACATATGCTTTCTCTTTTCTTGTTGAAATACAGAAGAATGGAGTAGGGGCACCTGGGTGGCTCAGTGGGTTAAAGCCTCTGCCTTCGGCTCAGGTTACCATCCCAGGGTCCTGGGATCGAGCCCCACATCAGGCTCTCTGCTCAGCAGGGAGCCTGCGTTTCCCCCCCACACCTCTCTGTCTGCCTCTCTGCCTGCCTCTCTGCCTACTTGTGATCTCTGTCAAATAAATTAATAAAATATTAAAAAAAAAAGAAGAATGGAGTAGCTGATTCCTATGGTAGGTATATTCTGAACTTTTTAAGTAACGGACAAACTTTTTCAAAGTGTTTATACCCACCACCCGTGTATGGGAGTTCCAGTTGCTACACATTCTCTCCAACACTCCAGGCTTTTTAAAAAATACAGCTTTGAGATATAACTCACGTGTCATACAATTCACTCATCTCAAGCGTAGAATCAGAGGGGCTTCTGGCTGGCTTAGTGGGTGGAGCATAGCTCTTGATCTCTGGAGCCCCACCTTGGGTGTAGAGATTACTTAAAAGTAGAATCTTTAAAAAAAATTAAGTGTCCAATCATACTGCTTTCTGCTAAGCGGCAATAATCCTAATACTGATGAAAGTCAGGTTATTTCTGGCAGTTTTGTTCCTTCCTCAAATATTTATTAAATGGCTACTATGTGCCAGGCATTTGTTCTTTTTTTTTCTTTTCTTTTTTTTAAAGATTGTATTTATTTATTTGATAGAGATCACAAGTAGGCAGAGAGGCAGGCACAGAGAGAGGGGGAAGCAGGCTCCCCGCTGAGCAGAGAGCCCTATGTGGGGCTCGATCCCAGAACCCTGAGATCATGACCTGAGCCGAAGGCAGAAGCTTTAACCCACTGAGCCACCCAGGTGCCCCACCAGGTATTTGTTCTAGATCCTTGGTACATTAGCTATTTCTTATGAGGTAACTACCCCCAAATTTAGCAGTTTAAAACAGTAAACTTTCTCTCGCAGTTTAAATAAATTTGAAATTTGGGAGCCCCTTAACTGGTTCTAGGTTAAGGTGTCATGAACTTGCGGAAGAGATGTTGGCCAGGAGCAGTCATCCGAAGACTTTATGGGCCTAGAGGATTTCTTTCTAAGATGTCGTTTAAAACCTTTCTTTTGGGGCGCCTGGGTGGCTCAGTGGGTTAAGCCTCTGCCTTTGGCTTAGATCATGATCTCAGGATCCTGGGATTGAGCCCCACATGGGGCTCCCTGCTTAGTAGGGAACCTGTTTCCCCCCGACTCTCTGCTTGCCTCTCCCTACTTGTGATCTCTGTCAGATAAGTAAAACCTTAAAAAAAAAAAAAAAAACAACCTTTCTTTTGAGGTCACACTTGATGATTTCTATACCATTCCATTGGCTGCTTAAATCAGCTCTATCAATGTGAGAACAGTCAGGGGCCATCTTGGAAGCTGGCCTCCATGCTCTGGAAATAAAAAAACAGACATATTACTCTGCCCTCAAAGCTTACATTATAGTGGAAGCATCTGGACAATAAATGTGATAAATTACTTAGCATCTAATGGAAAAAATGAATAAAGATTAAGGAACAGGGGTGCCTGCCTGGCTCAGTTGGTAGAGCATATGAGTCTTGATCTTGGGGTTGTAAATTCAAGCCACGTGTGGGTGTAGAGATTACTTAAAAATAAAATCTTAAAAAAAAAAAAGATTAGGGCGCCTGGGTGGCTCAGTGGGTTAAGCCGCTGCTTTCCGCTCAGGTCATGATCTCAGGATCCTGGGATCGAGTCCCACATCCGGCTCTCTGCACCGCAGGGAGCCTGCTTCCTCCTCTCTCTCTCTCTGCTTGCTTCTCTGTCCACTTGTGATCTCTCTCTGTCAAAAAAAAAAAAAAAAAGATTAAGGAACATTAACATTGCTTAGGGGTCAGGTTGTAATTTAAAATAGGTTGTTCGGGGGGCACCATGGTGGCTTAGTCAGTTAAGCATCTGCTTTCAGCTCAGGCCATGATCTCAGGGTCCTGGGATCGAGCCCCACTTCAAGCTCTCTGCTCAGTGGGGACCCTGCTTTTTCTCTCCCTTGGCCCCTATTCCCCTGCTTGTGCTCTCTCTCTCTCTGTCAAACAACAAATAAATCTTTTAGAAAATAAAAATAAAATAAAATAGGATGTTCAGGGGCACCTGGCTGACTCAGTCAGTAGAGGATTCGACTCTTGATCTCGGGATCATGAGTTTAAGCCTCATGTCAGGGGTAGAGATTATTTAAAACTAAAATGAAATAGAAAAATAGGGAGTTCTCTATTTTTACAAAATTTAACATTGAGCTATTTTAACGAAAACTTTGGTTGGTGAGGGAGTGACCTATGGAAGTACCTAAAGAAAGAACATTCCAGGGCACAGTTGGTGCAAAGTTTCAGACACAGAATCATGCCTGGTATGTTCTAGAAAAATTGAGGAGTCAATGTTCCTGGACAGGGGTGAGCAAGGGGAAAGTAGATGAGGGCAGAGAGGAGGAAAGGGGAAGGCCTGGGTGGCGCAGTCAGCTGAGTGTCTGACTCTTGGTTTCTTTTTGTGTGTGTGTGTGTATATATATATATATATTTTTTTTTTTTTAATTTAAATTCCATTAACTAACATATTATGTATTATTGGTTTCACTGGTAGAGGTGATTCATCAGTCTTATATAATACGCAGTGCTCATTACATCACACGCTCTCCTTAATGTCCATCACCCAGTTACCCCATCCCCCCAAACTCCTCTCCAGCAACCCTGTTTCCCTAGATTAAGAGTCTCTTATGGTTTGTCTCCCTCACTGATTTCATCTTTTTTAAATTTTTCCCTCCTTGCCCCTATGATCCTCTTTTTGTTTCTTTTTTTTTCTCTTTTTGTTTCTTAAATTCCACATGAATGAAGTCATACGATAACTCTTTCTCTGATTGACTCATGTTGCTTAGCATAATACCCTCTAGCTCCATCCCTGTCATTGCAAATGGCAAGATTTCATTTTTTTTTTTAAATGGCTGAGTAGTAGTATTCCACTGTGTGTGTACACACACACACACACACACACACACACACACACACATCTTTATCCATTTATCTGTCGATGGACATGTGGGGTCTTTCCACAGTTTGGCTATTGTGGACATTGCTGCTATAAACATTGGGGTGCAAGTGCCCCTTCGGATCACTACACTTGTATCTTTGGGGTAAATCCCTGTTAGTGCCATTGCTGGAATGTAGGATAGCTTTATTTTCAACTTCTTTTTAAGATTTTATTTATTTGTCGGAGAGAGCAAGCGAGCACGTGCATGCTTGCACAAGCAGGGGGAAGGGCAGGCAGAGGGACAAGCAGGCTCCCTGCTGAGCAAGGAGCCTGATGCGGGACCGACACCAGGACCCTGGGATCATGACCTGAGCCAAAGGCAGATGCTTAACTGAGTCACCCAAGCATCCCTATTTTCAACTTCTTGAGGAACCTCTGTACTCTTTTCCGGAGAGGCCGTACCAGCTTGCATTCCCACCAACAGTGTAGAAGGGTTCCCCTTTCTCCACATCTTTACATCTGTCCTTTCCTGGCTGGTTAATTTTAGCCATTCTGACTGGTGCGAGGTGGCGTCTCACTGTGGTTTTGACTTGTATTTCCCTGATGCCGAGTGATGCTGAGCACTTTTTCATGTGTCTGTTGGCCATCTGGATGTCTTCTCTGCAGAAATGTCTGTTCGTGTCTTCTGCCCATTTTCTTAACTGTATCATTTGTCTTTTGGATGTTGAATTTGCAAGTTCTTTATAGATTTTCCGATACAGGCCCTTTATCTGATAAGACATTTGCAAATATCCTCTCCCATCCTGTGGATTGTCTTTTGGTTTTGCTGTTTCCGTTGCTGTGCAAAAGCTTTTTATCTTGATGAGTCCCAATAGTTCATTTTTGCCTTTGTTTTCCTTGCCTCTGGAGACATGTCGAGCAAGAAGTTGCTGCCCCCAAGGGTCACAGAGGTTGCTGCCTGTGTTCTCTCCTGACTCTCGGTTTCGGCTCAGATCTGATCTGGGGTGATGAGATGGAGCCCTGTGTCTGACTCCACCCTCCACGCAGCGCAGAGCCTGCCTGAGTTTTTCTCTCCTTCTGTCCCTCCCCCACTCTCTCTAGAATGAATAAATCTCTTTTTAAAAAAGATTTTATGGGGCGCCTGGGTGGCTCAGTGGGTTAAGCCTCTGCCTTCGGCTCAGGTCATGATCTCAGGGTCCTGGGATGGAGCCCCACATCGGGCTCTCTGCTCAGCTCCCCCCTCTCTCTGCCTGCCTCTCTGCCTACTTGTGCTCTCTCTGTGTTAAATAAATAAATAAATAAATAAAATCTTTAAAAAAAAGATAAAAATTTTATTTGAGAGAGAGTAGGTATAAGTGGGGGAGGGGAGAGGCTGAGGGAAAAGCAGACTCCCCACTGAGAATGGAGCCCAGTAGGGGCTTGATCCCAGGACCCCAGTATCATGGCCTGAGCCAAAGGCACTTAACTGACTCTCTCAAAAAAAAAAAAAAAAAAAAAAAAAAAAAAAGAGGAGGAAGGGGACGATCTTAAAAGTCCCTATAAACCACTGTAATAACTTTAGCTTGAAATGGGGAAGTACTGGAAGGTTCTGAGCAGAGGGTTTTGTATTCTTCATTCCCTCTGTGTCTTAGGTTTCTGTTCAGTAAATATTTATGGACTGATTTCCGTGGGAGCCATATTGAAGATGCTGACTTAAGAGTTTTATACTGATAGTGACAACTGTCGGTGGCCCCAGGGCAGGCACAGGGGAAGATGTTTTGAGGCAGACAAGACCTAGCAGAACCTTCAGACTTTACCACATAGCTAAAAAACAATTTAGAAATACCACCAAGATAATTCACATGCTTTCCTAAAAAACATTTAGTAGTGATTTTTTAAAAATAATTTTTAATAGTTTTTAATTATTATTTTTTAAGATTTTGTTTATTTGACAGACAGATCATAAGTAGGCAGAGAGGCAGGCAGAGAGAGGGGAGGAAGGAGGCTCCCTGCTGAGCAGAGAGCCCTATGCGGGGCTAGATCCCAGGACCCTGAGATCATGACCTGAGCCCAAGGCAGAGGCTTTAACCCACTGAGCCACCCAGGCACCCCACATTTAGTAGTCATTTAATGAATCTTGACAACAAGCTTCGGGAAGCAAAATTCTCTTCACCGATTGCCTCCCGTACTGTACTTAACAGGCCTTCAGTCCCAGTGTCTGGCTCATTCTTTTGAATGGAATTAAAGCTTTCCTTTTGATTACTGATGAAACTTGATAGCTTTTTAATTATGACCAATGATTAGTACATCACAAATTTAGTGACAATGTAGCGTTTTTTAAAAGATTTTATTTATTTTAGAGAGAGCACATGCGGGAGCAGGTGGAGGGGTGGAAGCAGAGGGAGAGAATTTCGGGCCGACTTTGAGCAGTACCCCATGAAGTCTCAATCTCATGACCCTGAGGTTATGGCTTGAGTAGAAATCAAGTCAGTCAGTAAACTGAGCCAACCAAGGGCCTCAAAATGTAGCCGTTTTTATTTTTATTTATTTATTTTTAAAGATTTTATTTATTTCACACACACACACAAAGAAATCTCAAGTAGGCAGAGAGGCATGCAGGGGGGTGGGGAAGCAGGCTCCCTGCTCAGCAGAGAGCCTGATGCGGGGCTCGATCCCAGGACCCTGAGATCATGACCTGAGCCGAAGGCAGAGGCTTAACCCACTGAACCACCCAGGAACCCAAAATGTAGCATTTTTAAAAGGAGAATCAATGTTAAGGGACACCTGACTGGCTCAGTTGGTAAAGCATGAGACTGTTGATCTCAGGATCCTGAGTTCAAGTCCCACATTAGGTGGGAGCCTACTTTTGTTTTCTTTAAGATTTTATTTGTTTATTTGACAGAGAGAGACGCAGTGAGAGAGGGAACACAAGCAGGGGGAGTGGGAGAGGGAAAGCAGGCTTCCCACCGAGCAGGGAGTCCGATGTGGGGCTCGATCCCAGGGCCCTGGGATCATGACTGGAGCCGAAGGCAGACGCTTAATGACTGAGCCACCCAGGTGCCCCGGGGAGCCTACTTTAAAAAAACAATGTTAAGACCTGGTAATTTGTAAGAGTTTGTTAAGAACTGGATCAAATTTCCTTCCAGGCTGTAGAACAGTTAGGGTGTTTTGACCAGGTGCAAGAAAGGTTGACTTGTGAAGCAATTGCTTCAGGTTCTACAATTGTCCTTGAACAAATCTTGCCTCCCACTATGTTAACAATGATAATGATTATTTGACATGGGATGATCTACTTTTCGGCTCTAAGACCTTTTTGTTCTTCTAGGAAGTGAGCGTTGTATTTTATTATGTATTTTAATATTGTTTTACAAATGTCTAATAAATTCTAAAAATTACCCAGAATTATTCTGCCTTTAGTGTAGAGCTCATTCTCTCAGGACAGGCAATACCAACTTTCAAATGTTTTTTTGGATGAACCTAATGAATGAGTTGTGTCGTGGGGGTGGCTCTTGTCCCCAAAGACCATTTGAATTCTTCCTTATCAGGGCAGCATGGTGACCCTTGTTAGGTTTCCCCGTCCCACTCTAGTTTTCACGTTCAGAAGTGCATAAAGCTCTAGCTAGATCAGTGCTACCAAATGTTTGCTGACTGCTTATCAGCCCCAAACTGTTACCAGCTTATGACCCCATACAGAAACGGAGGGCAAGCATTTCGAGTTTTTAGAACTACATGGCAGAGTGATTGTCAGGCGAATTTTTTTTTTTTTTAAGATTTTGTTTATTTGTCAGAGAGAGAGAGAGAGAGAGAGAGAAACACAAGCAGGGAGAGCAGCAGACTCCCTGCTGAGCAAAGATCCTGATGTGGGACTCAATCCCAGAACCCTGGGACCATGACCCGAACCAAAGGCAGATGCTTAACTGAGTGAGCCACCCGGGCATCCCAATAACTTTTTTTTTCAATCACACTGTATCTTTTAAAATTCCATTTTCATTGCATTTGGCTTTTTACAGTGTACAGTCTTCAGGCTGTGAGAATTTGGAAATCTAGTCCTTTAGGTAAAAAATCTGAAACACTGTTCTAGATGACCCTTTACCTCTGATGCCTCTAGAAAAAAACGCCAATTCCTGCATCAGTCCAGCCTTGTGTTTTTGAAAGTGTGAATGCCAGTGGCCTCAGTCTTTGCACCTAGTCCTACTGTAACCTTGGCCTCCATTCCATCTCTGCATCGGGGCTGAAGTCCAGCATACTCATTTCCGCAGGCCTTCATAGTGCTGCACTGCTCGGTGGGAGACTCTCATTCACACTATCCCTGCACAGTGCAGACTACGGTTGGAGGCTCAAGGGAATTGGTGACCAACAGCAGGAATGCTTTTTGTTGTTATTCATATTTACTACCCAGACATGCCAATATTCATGAGTTTTGATAGCTTCAATGTGTTTCAACGTATTATCTAACCAGGCCCAGTTTTTGCCTGTGTGATGCAATTTTTAAATCACAAATGTTAAAAATTTGGGAGAATAGGGTAGACATTCTTTATGAAAGTACTGATAGCAAATTTGGGTAATTTTTTTTATTTGGGGATTTGGGATAAATTCTTTATCCACCTTTTGGCTCATTAACCTCAACATATCCAAAAGCAAACTTACGCTCTTCTAGCCCAATCCTCTTCCTTTCCCTTAACCAGGCTGAAAAACTCCACGTCTCCTACCATTTTCCGTTATTGTGACTTCACCACGTTAGCTGTCCCATTTACCTCATCTCCTGCAGAGGCTAACTTATCTCCGGAAATCTAGACTAACCTTCTGCAATCCATTTTGAAGCTCCTTTGAGAATTATTTTTAAATTCTCCCCACCCACATTGCTTCTTCAAATATGTTCATCATAGAGGTGTTTGAGAGGGCTCAGGTGTGAGCTGTCAGTAGCCAATATTCCTGGGAAGTAAGGGAAATTAATGTGTTGGTCCTGGGAGCAGGGGATTGATTGCGGGGGGGGGGGGGGGTAGGAAATCTGGGTTTATTACCACAGCATTCACCGCCATCTCAACCACCTCTCCTCCTCTGCCCATTCAGCTTCTCCAGGCAGATTATTGCGATTTCTAGACCAATTCACCTTCTCTCTCTGAAAGATCTGTCCTTGCTTTTTGTTAATTCCCACAACTGGGAAAAAGATAAGATTTCTACTAAATCTTTCCCAACCTTCCCAGGGAAGAGGCAGACTCTGTTCAATGCTCTTGCATCATACCTCTATTTACGCATCTTCCTCCTCTCTAAGAATGAGACCCTCAAGGGGGTAGGGGGAGGATGATGGTTCATTCGTGTATTCTCAGCATCTAGCATTATGGCCAGCTTTTAATTCATACTCTAAATTTTTGGCTTAACATCAGTTTTACTTGTACAGTGAACATATTTTTATTTAAAGATTTATTTCAAGAATGAGGAGGTGGGAGGGGCAGAGGGAGAGAATCCCAAGCAGACTCCCTGGTGAGCCCATCTATCTCAGGACCCTGAGATCACTTCCTGAGCCAAAACTAAGACAGATGCTTAACTGAGCCACCCAGGTGCCCCTTAAAAAATTGAATGCAGTCACATAGACATGCCCAAATGAACAAACCAGCACTCTAATTTTTGACATCCAGGTTGTTTTTACATGCAATTTTGTAGGACTATAAACACATTTTGGAAAAATTTTCTCAAAACTGAAAATAGAGGGGCGCCTGGGTGGCTCAGTGGGTTAAGCCTCTGCCTTCGGCTCAGGTCATGATCTCAGGGTCCTGTGACTGAGTCCCGCATCGGGCTCTCTGCTCAGCAGGGAGCCTGCTCCCCCCCACCCCCGTCTCTGCCTGCCTCTCTGCCTACTCGTGATCTGTCAAATAATAAATTTTTTTTTTTTTTTAAGATTTTATTTATTTGACAGAGAGATAGATCACAAGTAGGCAGAGAGAGAGGAGGAAGCAGGCTCCCTGCCGAGCAGAGAGCCCGATGCGGGCCTCAATCCCAGGACGCTGGGACCATGACCTGAGCCGAAGGCAGAGGCTTTAACCCACTGAGCCACCCAGGTGCCCTAAATAAATAAAATCTTAAAAAAAAAACCCCAAACAAACCTGAAAATAGACTGTCAGATTATTCTCCTTAAGAACTATTATTCAGACTACCATCAATGAGTTAGTGTTATTTTCAGAAAGCCTTGCCAGTGTTAAGATTTCATTATTTCACCTCATTTTGAAGGCTTTGAGTCCCTGCAAAATGATCAGGCTGGTCAGATAGTTGAGGAGGTACCAGGAAACCACTTCAGAGAACCGGGGTCAAGGACATCAAGAGGTTAATGAATGCTTTAACTTCCAGGGGTTACCTCAACTTCTTACTACCAAATGCTGAAGATGACCACTAAATAGGCAAATGTGCTATTAAGGGTGGGGAACTGAGTTGTAAATAAAGACTGAAATAACTGAATTCCCAACTTTTAGGGCAGCCGTGAAAAGGAAACATTTTATTAAAAAGACTTAGCTGAGACCACACGGTGATTAATGAGTCAGAAGGGGTGCCTCGCTGGCTCAGTCAGTAGAGTGACTTGACTTCTAGGTTGAGTTTGAGCCCCACATTGGGTGTGGAGCCTACTTTTAAAACGGGCAGGGGGTGGGAGGAAGTGAATCTGAAGGCTTATTTCTACTTGTGAAACCTTGGGCAAAGTGTTTGGGAGCCTGCTTCAGTCATAGAATTCTATTACTAAACTCCCCCAAGAATAGGAATATTGACAGATTTAAAGACAGGATCATTTCATGTGTGCCAAAAGGGGGAGAGGAGGTCTGATAAAATACATCACCCGTTCCTGAGAAGATGAGCAAACTATTGACAGGAAACTTTGTAAAAAGGTATCTATACATAGAAACCAACAGCGAACATTCCTGATGGAATACGTAGGGTTTCCTTCCTAAAACCGAAACAAGAGACTAGGGTAAGCCTCATGCAAGCCAAATCCTTGTTGACAAAAGGGAAAGGATGTACCCTTTTAAAAATTATTTTTATTAACATATAATGTATTATTTGCCCCAGGGGTACAGGTCTGTGAATCGTGAGGCTTACACATTTCACAGCACGCACCACAGCACATACCCTCCCCAATGTCCATCACCCAACCACCCACGATGTACCCTTAAATGTCTACTTGGGCTCCGTTGCAGAGTACCTCTGTGAATTCTGCTCCCTAGGTGTCTCAACCTCACCTTAGCTGGTCTGCTCTGACCACCTATATTCAACAGGTTTTAGAGGTCCTAACCAATGTATTCTAAAGAGCTCTGCAAGGTCCTATAAAAAAACTTTAAAAATTATAAATTACTTACAAGTTAGCAACTGTGAAGAAAATTCAATTGACACCATCAGTGAACCTAAAATACTTGAGTTCATCAAATCATACAGAACAGCACACAAAACATTAGAGAAAATTATAATGGATTCTATCCAATCCCAATGATATAACCAGGTTCTTTATTTTTAAAAGATTTATTGGGGGAGAGGGGCAGAGCACCATGGAGAAACTCCAGCAGACTTTGTTATCAGCCTGGAGCCTGACACAGCCTTGATCCCACAGCCCCAAGATTATGACCAGAGCCAAAACCAAGAGTCAGATGCTCAAGAGACTGTGCCACCCAGGCTCTTTAATAATGGAAACTGAAAGGTACCTGACTAGTCCAGTTGGTGGAAGATGGGACTCATGATCTTGGGGGTTGGGAGTTTAAGCCCCACCTCAGTGTAGAGCTTGCCAAACAAACAACCCCAAAAAACCCAACAGGCTTCTTTTAATATTTACACAGAAATACAAGTAATCATGAAATAGTCAAAGCAGTCAAGATCTGATCAAATGAATTTAAAAGGCACCAAAAGTAATTCAATAGAAACAGTACAAATTGTGCCAGAGTAACCGCACAATCACATGGGTGAAAACAAATTTCATTCCCTACCTCACCGCACACACAAACCGGAGATGGAGGACAGATGTGAAAGCCAAAAATTGAGGCTTTCACAAGAAAACAATACCACCACTACCAAAATGTGAGGCTAGATAGATTTATTGACAGGAAAAGATCCATTTAAAATGTTGGTAAATCAAGACTTGAGATTAAGAACTTCTCAAGTCGCTATTAGGAAAATGAAGAGAGAAAACTATAAAACATTTGCAGAACACTAAATAACAAACTTGTGTGCAAAACAGCCAACCTAATTTAAATGTACTTAACACTTTTGAAGTCCACTAATGGTGGATAAAGATATGAGAACATATTCATTACTCACAGAAACAGATTTAACACAAGGTACCACTACACATCCAGAAGCCACAAAAACACTTGTATGCAAATGTTCATAGCAGCTTTATTCATGTTTCCCCCAAATTGGAAACCAATAAAATGTTTAACAGAATGGATAAACACACTATAGTACATTCATATACAACGGCTCCTACTTGGCAAAAGGAATACAGGGTTTAACCTCTCAAAAACCTCATATCCAATGAAAAGCTCTGAGTATATACCTTGATTCAATTAATGTAAAGTTTAAGTGGGGCAGGGTCCCCAGTGGGACCCCATGCTATGGTGAAAAAAATTGGAAAAGTAGTTAGCTAGGGGGTGGAAGTAGACTGAGTTGCCAAATTAGACTTTTGTCCCAATATGGCTGTGCACTAAGAAATGTATCCACTTTCTGGAACTGTAGTTTAAGATTTGCATATTCAACTTTGTAAATCTTCCCTAAAAAAGATGTACAGTAGATAGATGGATCTAACAGAGCATGACTGAGGACAGTTTAAGGTAGGATATGAAGATTCAATGTACTATTTTAAATACTCTCCAAATGAAATGTTTAATTACAAATCTCATCTATTTTCTCAGGTACTAGCTAATCCCTGCAGAGCTCAGTTACAAAATCTCTCACAGTAGAAGGGATAGACTCCAAAGAAGTTTTCCATTTTAACAAGAAAAAAGGAGTGGGGGGAGAAAACCTCTAGTCTGAAGGTGGGGAGTCAGGAATTGGAGTTATTTGGCCAGGACAATGCAAGTAAGGTCCTTTACCTTTCATAGTGTAATACTGCATCTGCGACTCAGATGTCTGAATCTCGTCACTTAACTGTTCCTGTAAAAGAACCTGGTGTTGACAGTATTATGCTACGTGACAACATTTTACTTTTCTAGGACCCATCCTTTTTCACTCACATCATAGAAAATATTCTCTAATCTGCTTTTCCTGGGAAAGATCTGAGTATACATTTTTATAAGACTCCGACTTTCAGATTATTGTAGACCATGAAACTTAACCAAAATTTTGCCAAATAAATGAGATATGTACCTAACATGGCAAAAAATCATCAAGGTTTTAACTCTGTTCTAGTTAACAGAAATACCGGTGAATGAAATAAAGTGTTTACAACTTTTTCCTCCCCGCGGTCACCAGTACGCGTCTATTCCTCAACAAAGGTTGAACACTTTACCTCCAAACTTTTGGTTTAACTCCCAATTCACAAACACACTTTCTTAGTCTTACTACTTACTCTTCCTACTCTTTGATATCCAGTATACATATATAGAACCCAGCTATTTCTTTTAAGCTTCAGTTATGAAACCCCTAACAAAAATGCTTAAATCTGAGTATAAATTATTCTCCCAGGAGCTTAAAGATCTTATGTCTTCATGATTACTCTCCCAAATGTTAGAAAATAACCATTAAATATAAATTTCCTCAAATCACAAAAACTAGATGTATTTTTAAAATAGTATACATAACCAAAAACTTTCTGAATGTCAACAACAGAAAACAGAAAACTTTCTGAATGTCACTGGACAATGAATTAAGCAAACTTTTATTGAAGCTTAAATTGTGGTACAGAAATACATTTCAACTGATTTAAGTCCAACACCACGAAGAGAGAAATAACGGCACCAAAATTTTCCCTCTTCTATCATACACACTAGGATTAATTTCAATTACTATTTAATCTATAGTTTTAATTTTTCTAGGCTTTATTCCATACAAATTTGTGCAGTCTTTCAACATTAGATAGAGATCTATTAGGAGAAAAAAAAAGATCAGACCTCAAGCCAACAAATGTCATCAAATCTACTGGGACACTGTTCAAGAACAAAATCCACTTTGAGCATTGGTCCTCAAAATAGTACCAAAACATCAGGTACCGTGTGCTAATTACAGAATCAAACTGATCCACTGACTGAAAGTTTCTTCAATGAAACTTCGAATTAACATGCTTAAAATAAAAGTCAAAATTTGTGTTCCAACCACTTGATTTCAAACCAAGTAGATTTTATGTTTAGAAACACTAAAAAAAAGTGTTTCATTTATAAATACAGAAGGAACAAAAACATCACTGCATCAATCCAGAAAGAATCAAAAAAATTTTTGTGAGGACAAGAATATAAAAAATTTAGTCAACTTTGCTGTTTTCTCAGCTGCTCAAATCTCGTATTGCAAATATAGCTAAAAGATGCCAACTCCTCAAAGCCTTTATTTCTAGTCATTTCCCATTGACCAGTTTGGAATTTTGTATTCCGGACAGCATTCTGCTTCATTGTGTATGTCTGAATAACCTGAACGGGTCTCGTTCTGGGAAGTTTCACCTGATGCTATGAAATCATGGTGAAAGCAACACCAGGAAGAGAAACAGTTCAAGTCAGAACACTATCATAATGCATTACAAAGTCCAAGAACTTTAAGTCACAAGAGGACAAGGACAGACTCCATTTCAACCAAAGTTTATGGTATATTATGAATGAAGATGACTGGAGATAGCTACTAAAGTAAAAGTTAAGGTGAAATCATCTGAGCTGACTTATTAAATCCTGTAAATACAACCTTTATTCTTAATTTCCTTGCTAATAGACTTAAGTGGTAAAATTATACTAGTACTTACTAGCAAGTTACTAAACGCATGGTACTCATGAGAAGCTAATCTCATTTAATGGGAACAGAGAATGGCAGTTTCTGGAACAGTTCTGCCAGTATACCCTAATATAAACGTATGTGTCTTCCTTGCTCATCAACAACAGGTTTATTTTTGTCACTATCTCCCAGAAGAGCCCATGTCAATATAAAAGGAGGCCAAACTCGCTTGACTTTAAAAAGAAAATTAAGCCCAGGGTCCACTCTCCCTTCCCCCTCCCGGGTATAAGATTAGTATAAACCCACAGTGTAACAGTGTATTGCTTTATTGGGGGGGAGGGGTGTTTGGGAGGCAAGACACCATGATGAGAACAAAATCAATTAAAGGAAGTACAGGTACAGGAAGCAATAATGTCAAAATAGTAAGACACAAAATGGAAAACTGCAATCATTTTCTTAAGAGGACTTGACTCATGGAAGATAAACTTTAATCGCTGTTGCAAAAAACATCTGTATGAAATAGAAACTGGTTTCAGTAATATTAGTAGAGAGTATGTTCTAGAAAGTGGAGGTAACTGGACGTAAAATCCTGGCAGCAGTTTAATAGAACAGTCCCAGACGATTAGGCTGAGGCCAACACCTAATGAGGACGAAAGCCTTGTCTGTGGGGAATTTTGGATGATACCTGGAGAAATATTACACTGTGCGTAAACCAAATTGAATTGTTTTCACAAGTGTGGTAAAGTTTCATATAGTAAAAGTTTTTTTCTACATGCACTTCAATTTCACAGCAAGAGTGGCATAGGATACCTAAACACAGAAGAGAGCATTCATGCAAGATATCTAACTCCTTGATATAATAATGCATACAATTCAAAATGATTACACTATCATTACATCTAGGGCTTTCTGCAGCTACAAGGTGGTGGTTATGGAAAGCATGGCCCCCGATATCAATATCTAAAAAGCAGCCACCACCTCCTTCTATGTGTGTTCTCTTTTTGCGTTTTTTCTTCATTTTTATTAATCAACTCTGCTGTTGTTGCTGCTTCTTAGCAAAACTGGTAAAAACAAAATTGTAATCATTGAACATAGCGCTCTGGCAATCAAGACGTTTAAAGCCGTCAATCTTCTGGGGTGAAGAAAGCACTGTGCGACATTTAGAACTCTGGGGAGAAAATTAAATAAAGCATTAGTGTTTCCAATCTGAACAAATATTTTCAAACAAAACAGTCACTTAGTAAGTATTTAAGACTACTGTCTGAAGAAAAACTGTGGCATTTGAGTATTTCAGCTGTCTCATGGGTGGATGGAGTGAGGTATCTTATGTTATCCCCCGACCTGTCCATCTATCTACAGGAAAAACAAGACAGAAGGAACCCATCAACTGGACTACATATAAAGTAAGGACCAAGTCTAATCAAAGATACAAAGCATCTCCTCTACCAGTAACCTTAACAGTAGTACTTCTAGATATCTTATATATGCCATCTTAGAATACATTTGATAACATGATTATCCTTATTTCCTGAAAGATTTTATTGTCAATAATAAAACAAATTACCTGATTTACAAACAGGGTGGTCACAAATTTTCCTGGCTTGAAGACTTCCACAACTTTCCTGATCAGGTCATCATAGGAGGTCTGACTTAAGTTTGTTTCAAAGCTAACATAAGAAAATTCTGGTTCTGGAGTGATGTGAATAGTCCAATAAGTTCCCTTAAAGAAACAGTTTTATGTTAATAATAGAATGGATACTCTTGAATATTTAATAATTATTAAGAAAAATATCACTTACATCCGATTTCATTCCATTCATCGAATACCCACAAGGATTGAAAAGTGTGGCATCAATGACAGAACCTGGTATCAGGTCACGAATTCCACTCTCCTGGGAAAGGAAAGAGTGAATTTGAAAATTTGAAATTTGAAAAATGAGAATGAGTTAAAATATTTAGTCCCCAGGAAGGATCCAGAATTATTCTTGAAACTGCTTACACGAGTGACATCCTTTGCAGTAACACCATCTTTCATGTAGAACTGGTCCATAACTGCTGGGTCAAGCTCACTCATCAGAATTTCCAGGGTTTGATCTGGCTGACTGATTACCCGAGTCTCTGGGAAATCCAAAGTATACAAGTACCTATACAGAAGTAAAAAGTAGTTTCTAATAAGGACAAATGGCAATTTAAGATAAATTCTATAGAGACAAAGAAAAAAAAAATCCATAAAACTGTGTCCAACATACCAACAGTCAGAATTCATACGTCCCATACAATATGCTGCTCCATCTGTTGAGGGAGAGAGTGAAAAGTAATTTAACAGCTCCATTTGGTAGAATAGCTTTGCCCCCACCCTTCCACTGGTTAGGGTGATAGTGCTTGCCTCCTATCAGAAATGTTATCAGTGAAGGGAAGTGAGTTCACAAGTAGGCAGAATGCCCTCTGTCATCCCTTAAAAAAAAACAGTTCACTAAACTATTTATTTTACCGTTATTCAGAGACATACTTCAGCTAGTGCATTAGTCTGAGTGCTGAGAAAACTCTGGCTCACTCTCCCCTAAAACTCCATTAAGGAAATGGAATTTGATCACCCATTTATCTACATTCCCAAGGAAGTACAAATAATTTTATGTAATACATTCTTTCCATATTTTTGTTCCAAAGCCTCACTCAACACAATAAATTAACTGGGAGATATTTATACTAAATTATACTTATCACTGACACAGCCTTGTGTAGTATCTTATTAATGGGTAAGAATAGGATAAAAATCGGACTTTCTTTTCCATGCCTGTGAGGGAGGAGGGGACGGAAATCTTAAATCCTGCCCATCAGTGGTTTTGTGCGAAGTTAGTAAAATCATCCTAGGTTTTCAGCCACATCTAGGATATAAGAGTGTTAAGGGTGTTAGATTAGATAACCTTTAGTTCCCTGACCTTGAAGCTCAAAAAGAGAAGGTCTATAAATAAAAGCTTAGTAAATGGAAGAAAATCTTGCCAATTTGTTTGAAGAGACACTATGATCTCATTGTGTTGATCATTTTTAAGCCAGCTCAATTCCTGAATAGAATGGCAGGCCAGAGTTTCTTAACATGGACCAGCATCTTAGCATGAGTGTATGAAGACACTATGCATTGTTCTGGATGAACAAACCACTAAGATATAAATTAGAGCATGATCCCTCCCTCCGGCAAGTGATCATCTTTTCAAAACCAATGACCTGATGTGCATGCACATTCTAAAATTTATAATCTTTACTGATATTTTTATCTTAATTATAACCCACCATATTTGCATTCACATGCTTTCACATATATAAAAAGATCTCTGAAAGGACAGATCTTCTAAGGAAACGGTTTCAATTCTATTTAAACTCACTTGGGAAAATTGCATTAAGAAACTCTATTTCTTCCTGGAAATTCCGGTGTGGGTACCCTTGGTGAGACGGCTTCATGAAATTCTTACGAGAATAAAAGAAGCTCTGAAAAAGACAAATAACTTTAAGACTTTTTTTTTTTAAAAGATTTTTATTTATTTATTTGACAGAGAGAAATCACAAGTAAGCAGAGAGGCAGGCAGAGAGAGAGGAGGAAGCAGGCTCCCTGCTGAGCAGAAAGCCCGATGTGGGGCTCGAACCCAGGACCTGGGATCATGACCTGAGCCGAAGGCAGCGGCTTAACCCACTGAGCCACCCAGGCGCCCCAAGACAAATAACTTTATATGTAGGATTCTATCACCTTTCCTAGTCAACAATTTTTTGCACATGTATACCAAAATCAAATCTATCAATATTTCCTCCAATGAAATTTAACATATTTTCCCTTTAATATGTTTAAAAGGTAAGTGGTCTTTTGCTGGCCAATAAACAAAAAATGAAGGCCACTGCATCAGAGCAAGGTTCCAGACCAACATCCATGAGAGAGTGTTACACAGGGCAACTTTAAGCTGTGGAGAAGAATCTCAAGAAAGCATTAAAGGGGCGCCTGGGCGACTCAGTGGGTTAAGCCGCTGCCTTTGGCTCAGGTCATGATCTCAGGGTCCTGGGATCGAGTTCCGCATCGGGCTCTCTGCTCAGCAGGAAGCCTGCTTCCCTCTCTCTCTCTGCCTGCCTCTCTGTCTACTTGTGATCTCTCTCTGTCAAATAAATAAATAAAATCTAAAAAAAAAAAAAGAAAGAAAGAAAGAAAGAAAGAAAGCATTAAAAATGCAGATCCCATCTGTGAGTTTCTGGAAACTAAAAAAATACCAATCTACTCATGATGGTCACAACAACTGTAGAGACAAGGTACATTAATTATTTCTGGAGCAGTTATTTAAGCTCTGAGCTTTTAAACAGGAATGGAAGCAATAATCTGAGAACATGTGTACATTTAGTTTGGAGAGTCAGTGATTACCCATTACAACTAAGCAGTAAATATACAAATTTATTTACTAGGCATATGCGTTATCACAGAGCCCTAATGTTTGCCTGGAGGGGAAAACAAAAAGATTAGGTGTTTGGTTACTTACTTGAATTGAATCGAACCCACTGTAATCCCTAGCAAGTTTCAACAGGGGAACCAGTGCTTTCAGCAAGAGGGTGGTACCACATGTCTTCAAAATGAAACGTCTCTTGGAGACAAACATGCTACTCTCACTGCATTTGGAAAAAGTCACAAGGTTATAATGAGGTTTATGTATTACTGAGATGCAATTAATCTATTATTATTTACAATGTAAAATCTGGCTATTAATTTTAAATGTGAAGATCTGAAGGAAGCAAAGAAAGGCACTATAGTATTCCTCTCTATTATAGAGAACTCCAAATTTAAGGTTCCGGAACCCACAGAAAGGCCTTGTATTAGGCATAAAACATACTAGTTCATTACACAAACCCTCTTCTACTACTAAACTTTCCTCCCCACCTCACCTATCTTAGCATTATTATTTACTGAAGTCATACTTTACTTCAGCTTGTAGCACGGACTCTCACAAGTATTTCTGTAAACATTACTTCTTTTACTAGATAATAAACTCCATGAGGAAAGAAATTTGTTTTTACTCACCATTATATTCCTAGGGCCTGGCCACATCATAAGCTTAGTAATTAACCAGGCACTTTATGCAACCATGTTAAATACTGTACCTGCAAGGCCCATTATAATATGTATAAGAAACAAATGTTTTTACTGGGGCGCCTGGGTGGCTCCATTGGTTAAGTGTCTGCCTTCAGCTCAGGTCATGATCTCAGGGTCCTGGGATGGAGCCCTGCGTCGGGCTCCCTGATAAGCAGGGGGGAGTCTGCTTCTTCCTCTCCCTCTGCCCCCACCCCCTTGCTTGTGTACCCCTTTTCACATAAAAAAAATAAAACAAGCAAACAAAAAACCCCAATGCTTTTATTGGATAAATTAGCTTTGTACCTATAAACATGTTGAATGGCTTTCTTCTTTCTCCTATACACTGCAGACATTTAAACTGAACATTTTGTTTTATACTATTATTTTTCAAAGTAAGGTAAAAATGATTATAGTACTAGGATCCAGAAGAACAATTTGCTATTCCACGCAAAGTATGATTCAGACTGAAATCAGGTTGCTAACACCTGTTTTGGCAGGACTTACCTGAGTACATAAGCTTCCTGCTTGTCAGTTTTTGTCACACTTATGATTGAACATTGCACATCCTTCAGAAGAATGTCCCACTCAGATCTATTATTCAACAACAAAAAAGATGATTAAGTCATAACAGTACTTGCCTACTTGAATAAAAATTGTAAAGCTTTTACAATTTGGTGTTCTAACACAATTTACACCCTGCATTTTATATTTGTTGTCACATTTTTGTTCCAGCTTCTGGGTAACAATTTTATTTCAAAAGTCTCCTATATTGGGCGCCTGGGTGGCTCAGTGGGTTAAGCCGCTGCCTTCGGCTCGGGTCATGATCTCGGGGTCCTGGGAGCGAGTCCCGCATCGAGTCCCGCATCGGGCTCTCTGCTCAGCGGGGAGCCTGCTTCTCTCTCTCTCTCTCTGCCTGCCTCTCTGTCTACTTGTGATCTCTGTCAAATAAACAAATAAAATCTTAAAAAAAAAAAAAAAAGTCTCCTATATTGACATATCCACCAACAGAGAGCAAAATGGAAAACTGGAAATTTTAAGGTACTTGTAATTTACTAAGAAAAAACAAATGACGAAATGAATAAGCCATGCACAGAGGAAATTTAAGCCCACAAACCAAGGACAATCATCTTTCACCAACAAGCAAGCGAAGAAGTAAGTCAAAATGAGTCTTTGCCTATCAAATATTCTTTTGTATTAAAAATCAAGCACAGGGACACCTGGCTGGCTCAGCCAGTAGAGCACGCAACACTATCTCAGGGCTGTGAATTCAAGCTCCATGTTGGGTATAAAGGTAACTTAAAAAAAATAAAATTAAAAACAAAACAAAACAAACACAAAAACAAAACCCCACAAGCATAGTACCAGTCAATCCTGCTAGCATTTTGTGCCTGTTTCATCATTTTCTAAAAGAAACTATATGACTAATCACAGAAAGCCATAATTCCTATGTTGGGTAAATTGGTTAAATTGAACAGTACGGAGACCTACCTGAAAAAACTTAGATTAGTTAGGCTTGCTAATGATTTCAAGATTTTATTTATTTGAGAGACAGCGCACGCACAAGTGCACATGAAGCGGGGTGGGTAGATCAGAGGGAGAAGCAGACTCCCTGATGAGCTAGAAGGAGCACAATGCGGGACTGATCCTGGGACTCCGGGATCATGACCTGTGCTGAAGGCAGGCACTTAAACCAAGTGAGCCACCCAGGTGCCCTAGGCTTGCTAATGATTATAGAGCCTATTTGCCTAAAACTTTAGCAAGGAGTTTTTAAAATCTATTTTTATTTTTGGGGCACCTGGGTGGTTGGTTAAGCATCTGCCTTTGGCTCAGGTTGTAATTCCAGGATCCTGGGACTGAGCCTTACACTCCATTCCCTGCTCAGCAGGGAGCCTGCTTTTCCCTCTCCAGCTCCCCCTGCTTGTGCTGTCAAATAAATAAAATCTAAAAAAAGATTTAAATTTATTTTTACTTTTAAGAGATGGAAAGTGGGAGGAGAGGGGGGAGAAAGAGTGAGAATGATTTCAAGCAGATTCCCCACTGAGTGTGGAGCCCGACATAGGGCTTGATCTCACAACCCTGAGATCATTACCTGAGCCCAAAATCAAGAGTCACACACTTAACTGACTGAATCACCTAAAAGCCCCTGCCAAGCAATTTTTAAATTTTTAAAAAGGTGCCAACTGTTTATGTTAAAGAAAAAGATACACATTTGGGGTACCTGGGTGGCTCAGTTGGTTGGGCGACTGCCTTCAGGTCAGGTATGATCCTGGAGTCCCAGGATCTAGTCCCACACTGGGCTCCTTGCTCTGCCAGAAGTCTGCTTCTTCCTCTGATCCTCCCCCTTCTCAGCCTCTCTATCTCATTCTCTCTCAAAGAAATAAATAAAATCTTTAAAAGAAAAAAAAAAATACACAATAGAGTGGGCCATATCTTGGCAGTTTGTTTCAATTAAAGATTTTATTTACCTGATAGAGACACAGCTAGAGAGGGAACACAAGCAGGGGGAGTGGGAGAAGGAGAAGCAGGCTTCCTGCCAAGCAGGGAGATCCCAGGACCCCAGAACATGACCTGAGCTGAAGGCAGATGCTTAATGACTGAGCCACCCAGGCGCCCTGTTTCAAGTTTTTTAAATTATACAATTTGTTGTTTAGGAAGAAAAAAGTTACAATTAAGATGCAGTTCTGAGGGCGCCTGGGTGGCTCAGTGGGTTAAGCCGCTGCCTTCGGCTCGGGTCATGATCTCAGGGTCCTGGGATAGAGGCCCGCGTCGGGCTCTCTGCTCAGCGGGGAGCCTGCTTCTCTCTCTCTCTCTCTGCCTGCCTCTCCGTCTACTTGTGATCTCTCTCTGTCGAATAAATAAATAAAATCTTAAAAAAAAAAAAAAAGATGCATTTCTGAGCAACACGAACTGTTATTTTAATTCTCTTATTGTAGGTGGTCATGCAATAGCTTGGCCTTTCCTATTTCTAAGACTCAAAGTTCACTAATGTATGAACATTTCAGAACCCACTGTATTTCACAAATGATATCTTTAATGAAAAGAAAAAAAAAAAAGGAATAATGGGGCTCTAAAAGAAGCTATTGCTTTTCTGCTTTGTGACATTTCTTTTCTTTTTTTTTTTTTTTTTAAAGATGCTACTTATTTGACAGTGAGTGAGACGGAGAGCAAAGCCAGGGGAGCAGGAAAGGGAAAGGGAGAAGCACGTTCCCCGCTGAGCAGGGAGTCTGGTGAGGGGGGCTCGATCCCAGGACCCTGTGATCATGACCTGAGCTGAAGGCAGCCGCTTTAACCGACGGAGCCACTCAGGTGGCCAACTTTGTGACATTTCTTGCAATTAATTGTCTCTGGGCTTTGTTTCTTTATACCTGGCCGGCAATTAAAACCTACTTCACATGACTGATAAAGATTAAATTACATAATGCATACAAAATTTACCTACCTGATGGAAAGAATTTAAGCACTGGATACGTAGGTAAGTAATAAAATTACGGGTCTCTTTAGAGCTTATCTAATTCAGGTCTTAATAACTTCTCACTAGAAGTCAGCACTCTTGCAAATAGTCTCTTCCACCCACTGGAAACGCTACCTCCTCAGTTATATTCACTATTCATGCAGACTCCTTCACCCCATTTTATAACTGACATACATCACTCTAAGCTTAAGGTACACAGCACAATGGTTTGACTTACACTTTTGTGAAATGATTACCACAGAAAGTTTAGTTGGGATCCTTTATCTCACATCTACAATAAAAGAAGAAAGCAAAGGGGTGCGGCGCCTGGGTGGCTCAGGGGGTTAAAGCCTCAGTCTTCGGCTCAGGTCATGATCCCAAGGTCCTGGGACCGAGCCCCGCATCCAGCCCAGCCCTGCATCGGGCTCTCTGCTTCACCAGGAAGCCTGCTTCCTGCTCCCCTGCCTACTTCTCTGCCTACTTGTGATCTCTGTCGAATAAATAAATAAAATCTTAAAAAAAAACAAAAACAAAAACAAAAACAAAAACAAAACAAAAAACAACAACAACAACAACAAAAAAACCAACAACTTTTGTTTTTTGTTATTTTTAAAAGTAATCTCTGGGGCTTGAACCCACAACCAAGATCAAAAGTCGCATGCTCTGACTGAGCCAGTCAGGCGCCCCATACAGCCTTAAAATTTTTAAATCTAAAATTGTTACATGCTCCTTTACTGTTTAGGACCTGTGGGACTATTTGCTGCCCCCAATCTTTTTTCTGTGTTCAAAATGTTCAGAATGGGTAATTCCTACTGATCTATCTTCAAGTTCACTCACTCTTCTGTCATCTCCAATATACTAGAAGCCTGCCCAGGAAACTTTTTATTTCAGTAGTTATTGTCCGGTTCCATCTTCTATTTCTCTAAGCCTTTATCTTTTCCTTTTAAGAGTGTTCATTCTTCTTATAGAATGGTTATGGACAGCTGTTTGTAAAGCTTTACCTACAATCACCTTGAGGTTGTCTTTTTCCTTTGAGGGATGCTGAAAACTTCTCATTCATAAATTGAGCAATTAATGATTGCATCCTGAACATTTTGATGTTATGTAATTTTAAATCTTGTTTAAATCCTGAGGAGCATGTTGATTTTTAAAAGTTTTAGCAGGCAGTTGGAATGCTTGGGTTCAGTCTTCAAGTTTTTTATCCAGCTTCTCTGGGTTATGTTATGGTTCCAGTTTAGTTATGAAAGCTCTTGACATGGTATTCAGATCTGTCCTGCTTCTGTGTCACCCACTGGCCAGACTGGGACTGCAAGGTGATCTATTAGTTTTCAAAAGCCTTTAATATACTGTTTATGACCAGATCTATATAGGAGCAGCTCAGGGGTGTTTTTAAATCTTTATGGGATCACTTACTTCACCTCTCTCCTTCCCGTAATCTTGGGTCCTCTGGCTAGAAACCCAAGGCTTTAGTTTGTCCACCTGCAGTAGGCTGCCTGTGACTATCTGTAACTTGGGCTACAAAAAAGGAAAAGAGCAGTAGGAATATCCATGATGCTCTTCACTCTTGGGACCACAGTGCCTCTGGTCAAAAAGCGGTTCCCCCTCCTACACCCAGAGTGTTAGGCATCTGTCTGGCCACCACAACGGTTACAGGGCTGCCTGCGCTGTGGGCAGAACACACACACACAAGCAAAGCAATAAAAAAACAAAAAAGGGATTTTCCCTACTCTCTCTGACCCAAAGGAGCCAGCCCCCTTTCTTTCTCTGCAGACCAGAAAAAGAGGACCTATCCTGGAACCACTTTTGTCTGAAACTAGTGTGCAGTTACCAGCTTCTGGCAGCTTTTCAGATGACCCCAAGAGATAATCAAAAAGGAGGCGGGGGGGGGGGGGGGGCGGGGGGGCACGAAGAAATGGGAAATCACAGTTGTTTCAGGGGTATTTTGAGTTATGGTTTCCTTAAATCACCTGCCAACATTTACTTTTCAAAGTCCTCAGCTGTCCCATGCACTCTGCCCAAGGTTTTTAGTAAATCCAAAAGAAAGCAGTGTGCATTCCATTCTGAGGGAAACCAAAATGCTCCTGCACTCATTCACCATTAGTTAATAAATTTTGCAACCAAACTCTTCCTCACCTTAAAAAAAAAATTCTCTGGGGCACCTGGGTGGCTTAATGGGTTAAAGCCTCGGCCTTCGGCTCAGGTCATGATCCCAGAGTCCTGGGATTGAGCCCCATATCGGGCTCTCTGCTCAGCAGGGAGCCTGCTTCCCTTCCTCTCTCTCTGCCTGCCTCTCTGCCTACTTGTGACCTCTGTCTGTCAAATAAATGAATAAAATCTTAAAAAAAAAAATCCTCTAGTATTTTTCGAAGTCACAGTATGAAAGAATGCAGCTGCTTTAAAACACCTTAAAACACAGCTGAATGATCAACCAAAAAGACAGCATCAGGAGAACCAATAGGCTCGAAAAAAGAATAAATCCAGGGGCAAGATGTGAGAGAAAACCGAAAAAGCCAATACAATGCTATACATGTATATAAAAAAGTTGAAAAAACCAACATCAAAAACAGCAGAGAATTTCAGCTTATTATGTTATCACACTTTTTTCAGGAAAATAAGCCTCCTTTTGCAAATAAAGCTTTATGGGATCATAGCCACACCCAAATCATGGTAAGTATCCCCCTCTCCAAAATAGGATGCTCTTTACCACCAACGGTACATGGACTGAATACTAGGTCACCATGCCAGAAAGCAAAACATTAACAGTATAGTGTATTTGAAGTTTTCTTAAAGAATCTGTGATTTAATAAAAACAGAGTTAAGCTGGAACATTTACAAGGGAAAAGATACACTAAGACGACAGACTTCTAGGTCATGTGATTCAACAAAACCCAAAATGGACAAATGACCTTCAAATAAAGGTGCCACGAGTACAAAATTGGGGGGGGGGGGGGGTAGGGAGCCACTGAACAGTGGTAAGAAAACTGGATGTCTACACAAAAGAATGAGGTTGTATCCTTACCTTACACCATCTACAAAAAATAATACATTAAAGACCAAAATTAAGACCGACCTAGGACATAGGGGAAAGCTTCAGGACACTGGATCTGGCAATGCTTTCTTGGATAGGACACAAAAAAACACAGCCAAAAGGACAAAAGCAGACAAAAGGGACTACATTACACCAAACTTAACTTTTGCACATCACAGGAAAGTACTAAAAGGAGAAAATACTTGTAAATCATATAGACGATAAAAGGTAAATATCCAGAATATTTAAGGAACTTCCCCAAGAACAAAAACAAATAACTCAATAGGGCACATGGCTATTTAAGTAGGTGGGAGTGTGGGACTCTTAAAATGGGGTTGTGAGTTCGAGCCCCACGTTGGTTACAGAGGTTACTTAAAAATCTTAAAATAAGTAACTAAATAAATTAACCCCATAAGAAACTGACAAAGGACTTGAATAGACAGTTTTCTAAAAACAGCCAACAAGCATATGTAAAGATGCTCAAATCACATAGTTAAGAGAAATGCCAATCAAACCCATGAAATAACACCTCACATCCATTAGGATGTCTACTATTAAAAATACAAGTTTTGGCAAAGATGCGGAGAAATTTTAACATCTGTGCATCACTGGTGAAAGTATCAAATAGTAAAGCCATTAGAGAAAACAGTATGGACATTCCTCAAAACCCTGAAGATAGAATATACCATATGACCGATCCAGCAATTCCACTTCTGGGTACACATCCAAAAGAATTCAAAACAAGGTCTGGAAGAGGTATTTGTACACCCGTGTTGTCGTTCACAACTGTCAGGAGATGGAAGAAACCTAAATGTCTACCAAAGGATTACTAGATAAATAAAGTGTTATATATACATACAACACGGATGAATCTTGAGAACCTTGAAATAAGCTACATGAAATAAGCCAGTCATGGAAGGTCAAATACTGACTGTATGATTCCATTTATGAGGTACTCACACTCCTATGAAGTACCTAATAAAGCAGTCAAAATCCTAAAGGAGATGGTTGCCAAGGACTCTGGAAGAGGAAAGGGGCAATTAATAGGTATAGTTTGTTTTGTAAGATGAAAAAGTTCTAGAGACCTGTTGCACAGCAATGTGACTATACTTAGAATACTACTCACTTAAAAATGGTTAAAAATGCTAGTCTTTTTTTTTTTTTTTTTTAAAGATTTTATTTATTTGAACGTGCACGTACAAGCAGGGTGAGCAGCCGACAGGAGAAGCAGGCTGCTTGTGGGATCCCACAACTCCAGGATCATGATCAACTGAGCCACCCAGGAGTTCCAGTGTTCAGATTCTTTCAAATCACAGTTTTACAAAGTAAATGTCTATGGAACAAGGCTGCTGGCAGGTGGAAGAAATCCGTCAGAGTAATCACTCTCATCACCTGATGAGTTGGATCCTTGGTAGAATATACCAGTAGGTCAGTAGGTCAGATCCAGTAGGTCAGACATGCTGCAAATGGTGCCCAGAAATTTGCATTTAAAAGGTTTCCATGCGAATAAAAACTGGTTTCAGGGTTACCAAGTAATTTACCCAGAAGTCACACAACTACATGAAGTTTCCATGAGCTGTGACCTTAGGTAACAGCCTGATCGGTCTGTTTTAGAGACTTTTCCCTTACCACACTACATTCGTATCTTACCCAAAACATTAGTCTTTGTTTGGGTCAACAGCATCCTAAAATAGGACATCATTCTTCAGCAAAGCCTAGACTGACCAGAAGTTAAATTCTGAGTATACCTTTCCCTGAATTAGGGCAGTTCAGATATCCAGAAAAACACCTTCCCCTTTTGTTCAAAGAAACCAACTGAAAATACACTGCTAATTTTAATTCCAATATTAAATTCTCTATCAAGCTTTAAAATTTTAATCACTATTAGTATAAACACTGCTACATTCAGTTGATTATTACTTTCAATGCATACTTCTTTAAAATGAGTGCTTTGGGATAGCAGTTCAAACTTTTTTGAAACTTTTGTTAAGAATGTAAGGAAGCTTAATTCAATATGAAGATTTCTAACTTCAAAACATATACGAGGGGCACGTGGGTGGCTCAGTGGGTTAAAGCCTCTGCCTTTGGCTCAGGTCATGATCCCAGGGTCCTGGGATTGAGCCCCATATAGGCTCTCTGCTCATCAGGAAGCCTGCTTCCCTTCCTCTCTCTCTGCCTGCCTCTCTGCCTACTTGTGATCTGTCAAATAAATAAATAAAATCTTAAAAAAAAAAAAATTTACAACCCCCCCCCCCATTTACACTAAAAGGTTTCTTGGCAATGGGTTGTAAATTTCGTCAATGTAAAATCACTGATACTGTGCAATGATGTGGTTAAGCAAGGCAGAGTTCTGGGAAAGTTAATGTTGAAGTGTAAATTACAATCTTTCCAACTGCCCCCAATCCTTCACTAAAAATTAAATTTTAGCTCACAAAACCTGAAAACAGCCAAAACATCCCACTAATCCTAAATGTCTTCTCCAACATGAACACTATAGATTCCAGTTTTTATGGTTTCACAGTAAGTGTGCAAATAATACACCTCTAACCTTCCCACAGTTATTTATTCTCTTCACCTCCACTACAATCTCCCATCTGAATGCACCTCATTACTATGAATAGTCCCTCAGAGTTATAAATTCAAAAGCAAAAATCTTTCTTCTCAGGAAAATTTCTTATTTTCTAACAGACTTCCTCCCCATAGCTGCCATTTCCTATAACATAAAAGGCTTTTGTTTGGTCCAACAACCCTAAGACCTTTTAATATATGATCACCGATTTCTGTTCACGTCCTTTTGAAATCTGAAAAACCGCAGGTTAAACCTAATATATCATCCTTCCTTTCACATTCAAATTCAAGTAATGTGTGAAATAATTTTGGAACATTATATCATCTATTCCTTTATTCATATGGATACACTGGACTGTAGCTTTTTCTTCAACATATCGTTAACCATTATTCTTCAACCTGAGCCACAGAAGATTTTCCATTTTTAAAATTTATTTTTTAGAGCCCGATGTGGGCTTATCTCACAACCCAAGAACAAGAAGGGGCGTCTGGGTGGCTTGGTTGGTTAAGTGACTGACTCTCGATTTCAGCCCAGATCCGGCCTGCATTGGGCTCCATGCTAAGCATGGAGCCTGCTTCATATTCTCTCTCCCCAAGGCCCCTGGGTGGCTCAGTGGGTTAAGCATTTGACTTCAGTTCAGGTCATGGTCTCATGGTCCTGAGGATTGAGCCCTGCATTGTGCTCTGTACTTGGTGGTGGTGGTGGTGGGGGGGGTCTGCCTTCCCTCTCCCTCTTACCCAAATAAATTAAACCTTAAAAAAAAAAAAAAAAAATCTCCCTCTGTCCCTTCTCGTACTCTCTCAAAACAACAAAAACAACTATATAATGTGCACTTTGTCTCCCTTGATAAGTTAGTAAAAAAGATTCTCAGTGTTCTGTAATTTGTTCAGATTACAAGTAAGGTAAATTCCACTAAATGGCCTACAGGAGAGCAGGAAACGTTCAACAGAGAAGTTCCATATCGACTTAGGAGTTAAAGCTTGGAAAGATGAGCCAATTTTGCTTCAAGTGCACTGTATTCCCTCATACTGCATTAAAAATAAAATTCCAGATGGAGTGCAGAGCTAAATATGAAAAGCAAAATGAAATTTAGGAGGAAAAAAGAACATGTTCATTAATCTAAAATGAGCAAAGGTTATCTTAAATAGGATGCAAAACTGCTAACCAGAGGCAGCTGGCTGGCTCAGTTGGTAGAGCAGGAGACTCTTGATCAAGTTCAAGCCCTATGCTGCCTATATAGGTTACTTAAAAAAAATTAACAAAACAAAAAAACCTGAAACAACAACAATAAAAAACCATATAAACCCTCCTAACCATTAAAGGGAAAATATTGCTAAGTTGGATTACATTAAAACTATGCAATACTGGGGTGCTCAGTTGGTTAAGCCTCTGCCTTCAGCTTGGGTCACTATCCCCGGGTCCCAGAATCAAGGTCCATTTCAGGCTCTCTGCGCAGTGCTGAGTCCGTTTCTCCCTCACTGCCCCTCACCACTGCTCATGCTCTCTCTCAAACACCTAAGTAAAATCTTAACCCCCCCCAACAAAACAAAACCTATGCACTCCTGTTTCTAAAGATATCACTAATAGAGTGAAAGGGGAAGCCACTGAGGGTGAAAGATATCTGTAATACACATATTAGAATTAATCCACAATATATTAAGAACTCCTACAAACTGCAAAGGTATTAAAAAAAAAAAACAAAACCAGGCAGCATTTCACAAAAGATACCCAAATGGCAAATAAAGATATGAAAGGATGCTCAACTCTATTAGTCCGATGGGAAGTATGAACTATTATACACCCACAATAGCTAAAATTAAAAAGATAATACCAAGTGTTGGATGAAGATATGGAGCAACTAGCACCCTCATGCTGGATATATATATGCACAGCTTATGACTCAACAATTCTACTCCTAGGTGTGTATGTAACAGAAACACATACATATTGCTCACACAATATGGTATACTAAATGACGTATTAGTGTTCATACTATTATGAACATACTTGTTCATAGCAACATACTTGTATTAACAATTAACAGCCTATTTGCTTAAAAAAAGGAGAAAAGGAGGGGCGCCTGGGTGGCTCAGTCGGTTAAACGTCGGCCTTCAGCTTTGGTCAGGATCTCAGGGTCCTGGGATTGAGCCCCATGCCAGGCTCCTTGCTCAGCCAGGAGTCCACTTCACTCTCTCCTGAACAACTCCCCCACCCCTGCCGCCTTGCGCACCCGCGCTCTTGTAAATAAAATCTTAAAAAAAAAAAAAAAAAAAAAAAGGTGCGGGGAGTGGGGGGCAGATGGTCTTTAAAGGCAAACCAAACAACTTCCCCCAAAGATGATAGTAATACTTATAGAGTGGTTATCCTGTGTCAGATCGTAAGTATTCTACGTATACCCACCCACTTAATCCTTACAAAAGACCATACAAAGAGAGGTACGCCATTATTATCTTCATTTTAGAGATGAGGAGACATCAAACAGCTAATTATTAAATGCTGTCTGAATTAAAACTTAGATATTATATGGCAATGTACTTAACCATTTCATTATGCTTTACTTACTAGATTATAATCCTCCTCTGGGCCCTGCAACTCCCAACTCAACAGATTAGAGGCCAATGATCCCTCTGGCCAGGCGGTTAATTTTAGATGATTTACCTAGCATCTACTATTTTTCACGTTATTTTTTACCTCCTTGTAAATAACCTAACCTGTACATCCTTGCTTGACAGGTCACAGAGAAAAGTCCCTACCAAGGATGCCAATGAACTTCAGCTAAATGCAACAGATTTTTCAGTTCTTACCTGCTCTATCTCCAACAGCTGAAATGTGATGTAAACTCTCAAATCTGACTTAACGAATATTTAATGTCTGTAAGACGTTGTGGCACTAAATTCACAAACAAAACAATATTCTGCCCTTTAAGGTTTAACTTTTGCCGTCATTTTAAAAGCCACATTGAGGAAGCAAAACAATTACAGCTGCCCAAAGTACAAAGGAAAAGTGGTTCTCAAACCTATAAAGAAAACAAGCTACCCTTTTATAAGCCTTTCTCCATGCTCCTTGACTCCGAACTTAACCAGAAAAGCCGAAGCTTAAATTCTGGCATTTTTGCCCAAGCACTTGGAGGGAGGAAAAACCCTCTTTATTAAGAATGCGAGCTTACAAATTTAAAGCTTCCAAACATTTGAAGAGCCAGAGCAAAACAGTTTGTTATACACCTTATAAGACTTACACACTAGTAAGTCTTCTTCATTGACAGGATTATTTAATCACAATTGTTTAATCAGACGCAAACCACCACCACCACCAGCGAATTCTCCCCTTTGTGAAATGGAGGAAATACTAAGCTTCCCCGTTTTTGTAAGTAACTGCTTCCTATAATATTAAGTGTTTAAAGCTCAGCCTGGCACGTAGTAAAGGGCTACGTTAGACATTTTATGCGACGCACAAAGCCTGAAAAATGAGCCCTGTCACATTTTAGCAAACAGGACGCTTTCCAGCAGGAGAATCCCTCAAGATAGACTGCCTTAAAAGTCCCGGCAGCACGTGTCCGCCTGGATCCCCTTCTCCAGTTGCTTTTTGTCAGGGACGGCGGCAAGCGCAGCCTACATTCCTGAAACGCCCATTGGCCCACACCCTGGGGCCAGGCTCTTGCTCGGGCCCAGGAGCTCATTGGTCGTCGCCTCAACGAGGCAGCCGCGCCGGTTCCTCCGCGACACTGCCACACTCGCCGCACTTGTGCGCGGCAAGGCAAGCGGTGGATAGCGGTGTGAGCGCCGCGACGAAAGGCCCAGCACCTTCGCAACCGGCTGCGCTTTTATCTGCGCTCGGCTTTCTCCAAACCACCAGAAGTCCTCTCTCTTCTGTGCGATCAGCCAAGCTCTCTCGCGTGACCGCCGGGGTGGGAGGCCGGGGCCCCAGATTCCTTTGCAAGCTTAGGCACTAAAGGTATTATGTCCTGGCTCAGACGGGCCTCTAGCCCGTAAATGCAGTCAAACCTCCCAGCACCCCGCACCTCGCCCGGAACCCGCCGACGCGGTTAACAGGTTACACACCCAAGGTCAAGAGTCTCCGGGGCAAGCTTCAGTGGGCTCCGAGGCCGTCTCCCGGGGCCGCCCAGAAAAGGATTTGGTGCAGAGCACATTAGGGCGGCGGTGGGGCCCAGCCACTGCGACACTGCTCCCGCCCAATCCCCTCCGCCCGGGCGCCACATGCTGCCAGCGCGGACCGCGGGAGGGAGGGAGGCCTGCGCTCCAGACCCTCGGTCCGAGAGCGGGGGAGCCCCCTCCTCCCGCAGCACGAGGGGAGAACCAGCCCGGCTTCGGACTCACTCCCTCCCTCCTCGCTCCCCGAGACGGGCACGCCCAAATTAGCGCCTGACTAAGCCTGCTGAGCCACACCTGCCGGGAGGCAGCCAGCGCGGCCCCAAGACGTCCCCAACCGAGGCCCCGGACCGCCAACTCCGGAGGGAAAAGCCCGACCGCGCGGGCCCACAAACCACCCCGAGTGGCGCCGCCCGCCGCCCCGCACGCCGCGCGGGGGACGTTACCTGAGCACGCGGCGCGCCGGCCTCCTCCCCTCCCCCCGGGCAGCGCCCGGCTCAGCAACGGCGACGGGAGGAGCCGGCTCGTGCCCCGCGTGGACGCGGCCGCTCCCCCCCCCCCAACATCGCAGCCCCACCAGAGCCCCCCGAAACGAGCCCCACCCGGGGACGTGCCCCCACCTGAAGGCTGCGGGCACACGGCCCCCGCCCCCAGCCCGAGGCTGATGCCTTCGAGGCGACGACAGCCCCCAGCACCCACCTGGGGATGGTGCGAAGATCTCCAGATCCTTGGTTTGCGTCGGGCTGCTGCCTGGAGAACCAAACCTCCAGAAGCTTCTCGGTCCCTTCGAAAAAATGTGCAGCTTCCATCACCGTGAGACTAGCGAACAACCAACAACCACAGAAAATCAACTAAATTAAATCTCTTCTCCCGCTGCTGCCGCCGCCGCTGCGGATTGTTCCAGCTGTGTTACTAAAGTTCAGGTTCCTTTTTTTTTTTTTTTTTTTTGCTATAATTTTATATTAACTTTTTTTAAAAAAAAAAGGATTAATAAAATTTTCCCGGCTTTTTTTGTGAGCGAAAGTTGAACGTGAGTCTGTTGGAAATAGAGGCAGATACAGTTCAGTCTCTTGTAGTCCGCTGTTTCCCCGTTAGAGAGAGTAGAGCGAGCGCTAGCTAATGTCGCCGGCCATACTGTGGAAGCGAGAGCGCTGCGTGAGCACTGCATTTATATACTCCGTCTCCCCCGAAAGGCCAGGAAGTGACGCAGCATCCCGCCCCTGAGGCTCATTGCTGCTGCCGCCTGTCAATCAACAGCCGCGAGTTGCGGCTGGCTGGCGGCCCGCCTGCCAGGAGCGCGGGGAGATACCCGCCGCGCTGCGGTTCGGGTTCGAGCTGTCCCCTAGGCGGGAGACGGCGCTGTGTGGTCACGCTGGGGTTTAGAAACCTGGGGTCGAATGCAGAATGGGTGGGGAGAACGGGAAGGGAGTGAGGAAAGTCTGCGCCGTGCTGCGTTAAACAACTGATTAGCACAGAACATGGGTGGATCCTTAGGAAGGGTTGGCGGGGTTCGGCGGGGGCGGTGGCCACTCCTGGGATGGCGTGGTGGTTTTGATCCTGTGCAGTTCACCGCGATTGCTGAGGTACTTGGCCATTCTCTAAAGTGCGTTTCCCCAAGGCGAAAGAAGCCACGCGTTAAAACTCAGTATTTGTCCGTGACTCACATGTTGCTAAGAGTCGGATTAGAAGGCACTTTAATTCTGCTGGTGCCTTAGCTGATGTACGAGTAAACGCAATTCTCGACCCGTTTACACAATAGCCAGAAGCGATGTCTCCCCATTTAAAAAGAGAAAAGCAACGTGGCGCCCAGCCTCGGAGGGCTCCGGCTCTACCTACCTTCCACCATGTGGCTCGCCAAGCCTTGGAGTTGGTCGAGTGCGGCAGCTGCTTTGAAAGCACTGGTAATTCCGTGCTCGATTAGGTCAACTGGTGGGAATTTATTTTGCAAAACTATTTCTAGAAACTGGTTTATTAAATATAATCTGAAATTGTTTGATAATTTTTTTCTTTGAATGTCTCAAACTGATGAACGAGTTGAAAGGGGTGCCCCCCCACCACAAATTTACAGTGATACCATCTCACGTGCTTCAGAAGAATTTGGAAATTCATAGAACAGGCATTCTGACCTATCACTAGCGGTGATTTAAAGAACCATGAATTAAAAAAAAAAATAAAGAACCATAAATGTAATACTTAAGTAATCAATGTCAACTGTAAAATAGTTGGCAAGTTGTGGTTTTCAAAGTTTAACCCGAGGTGGCAAAATTGTGGCAACAAAGTTACGACTTTTTCCTCGGGATTATGGGAGAAAAAAACCCAGCCTGACATAAAAATTACCATTGTCACAACACAAAAGACTTTCTTATCATCCTTAGAGAAAGACTTCCCTCAACTGAAAGTGAAATGAGAGAATGTTTTAAGCATGAAAAACTTAATGAAAAAGATGTGGTTTGAATTTGCACTCTAGATTCCCTCCAGGGTAGTATTTGTCTTACAAGAACGTAAATTTGCTCACATTTCTCCATGAAACCTGTTGAAAGAAGCTATGTTGTGTGGTAGGTACATAGACTACTCTTGCCATGTTTTTAAAAGCATCCAACTCAAGCTGGGAATTGGGACAAAAGGTAAATGTTGCTTATTTTATGATAATAATAATTCAAAGAGAATGTGGTGGTTATACTTGGAATAAAGATAAAAGAAGTATTTGTGTTTTACAAGCTATTCAATTATTTGATGCTTGCTTATTGAAATGAATCTGTCTACTAAACCACCTCAAACACTAATTGTGGTGTAAACATAATTTGGCTTATAATTGCTTATAATTAGTTGCTTTTCAATTACTATTATGCTTTTTCCCAATGCAATTTAAGTTAATATAAAAGTGCCAAGAATCTTGGCAAGGTAAGTCCTTGTTAATTTGGTAGAGGATATTTAAATAGTGTCTACCAATTGGATTGGTCCTTTGTAAAATATATTATTTTTCTCAAGCATCATTACTATTTTGAGGCTCAAAGTCCCTTGTACTAATTACTAAGTTGGTCAGTTAATCTCATTTGAATATTCTGCTAAACTTAGTATGTCCAAAACATACCTTTGGCTCTCTCAGATGATTTACCACAGGGCAAGCCTGAGTGATTATTTTATTTTATTTATTTATTTTTATATTTATTTATTTATTTATTTTTAAAAGATTTTATTTATTTTTATTTGAGAGAGAGAGTGAGAGAGAGCATGAGAGGGGAGAAGGTCAGAGGGAGAAGCAGAATTCCCATGGAGCTGGGAGCCCGATGCGGGACTTGATCCCGGGACTTCCGGATCATGACCTGAGCCGAAGGCAGTCGCTTAGCCAACTGAGCCATACAGGCGCCCCTATTTTTTATTTTTTTTAAGATTCTTATTTATTTATTTGACAGAGAGTGATCACAAGTAGGCAGAGAGGCAGGCAGAGAGGAGGAAGCAGGATCCCTGTTGAGCAGAGAGCGGATGTGGGGCTCGATCCCAGGACCCTGAGATCATGACCTGAGCCAAAGGCAGAGGCTTTAAGCCACTGAGCCACCCAGGTGCCCCTGTTTTATTTTTTATGGTTCTCAACTAATTTTTCTCCAAGCCCATCTCCACTATTTGCTTACTCTCTATGCCCTAGGCATACTGACCGTTCCCTTTTTAGGTCCTTTTCATTTGTCTCAAATGCTCTCTCTCCACTTTGTATAACTTTTTCATCCTTTTCACTCAGCAATTAGCTTAAATGTTCCCCTCCTCTGAGAGGTCACCTGTGGTCGTAGGGCATAGGCTAAACTAAGATAACAAAGAGACCCCCAAATACAGTAACTTGAGGAAAAGATTAAAGTTTATTTCTCTTTCATATAACATCCAGAGGCAGGGAGGTGATAAAGGGTGAGTGGGCACCCTGCTTTGGAAGATCATACAGGGACCCTGGTTCCTTCTAGTCTGTTCTTATCACAGCATGCAATCTTCATTCACATGATTAAAGCTCATCCACATCTGTCTATATTCCAGCCTGGAAAAAAAGGAAAAAGAGAAAGTGCAGAAAAACAATTTTCTTATAAAAATAAGACCTTTCTTATAAAAATAAGAAATTGCAATATCAGTTTTGCACACGTAGTCACATGTTCACGCCTAGCTGCAAGGGATGCTGGAAAGTAGGGTTCCTACTTGGGTAGCTAGTTGCCTGGGCAAAAATTGGCCGATTCTGTTACTTAAGAGGAAACGGGAGAGAACGGATGTGGGGGCCTTTCTCCAGGCCTGCCACACCTTTCTTTACTTTCTAATCTCCAGTAGCCAAGTAGATACTCCTTAAAACATCATTCTGCTTTAATTCTCTGCATAATTCTTACTGTTCTCTTGTGTTTACTTATTTGTTGATTGTCAGCTTAACATTGTTAAGCTATGTAAAAGCTTGTTTGTCTTTGCTTAACCTGCAGAGCATTGCCCCCCAAAAAGTATTTGGCATAATGTATTCAACCAGTATTAGCTGAAAACATGAATGTTTAAGTGCCCTCCTAATAGATCCTTGCTCTTTCAAACTAATCTTTTTTTTTTTTTAAGATTTTATTTATTTATTTGACAGAGAGAGATCACAAGTAGACAGGCAGGCAGAGAGAGAGAGAGAGAGAGAGAGAGAGAGGGAAGCAGGCTCCCTGCCGAGCAGAGAGCCCGACGCGGGACTCGATCCCAGGACCCCGAGATCATGACCCGAGCCAAAGGCAGCGGCTTAACCCACTGAGCCACCCAGGCGCCCTCTTTCAAACTAATCTTATCTCCCAACATTCCCTCAAAGCCCCTCCCCCAATTCTTCACACTATGAGAATCTTACTCAATTTCTAATACTAGCTATAATTCCACATAACATTCTTTAGAACAGTACTCTAGTCCACACTGACTGTATTATCTCTGGGTACCTGATAAAATACGCAAACTTAGTTGCTTAAAACAGGACACATTTATTATCTTACTGTTTGTGTGAGTCAGGAGTTTGCACATAGCTTAGCTGAGTCCTCTGTATAGGGTCCCTCACAAGGCCACAGTCAAGATACTGGCCTGTGCTGCAGTCCCATCTAAAGGTTTGACTAGGAAAGGAGCTATTTCCTCATTCCCATGGTTCAGGTCCTTGCAGGCTACTGGACGGAGAGCCTCAGTGTCTTCCCATAGGTCCTTGCCATATCTTGCTTCACCAAACACAGAAACAGGGTATGCTAGTAAACCAGAAGTTACAATCTAATATAACGTAATTACAGAGTGGCATCCCACCAGCTTTGCACCATTGTTACATTCTACTGGTTAAGAAAATTGGAATGACGTCACAGGTTCTACCCACACTGAAGGGAAGTGGATTCCATAAGGGTGTGAATACTGCCAGTCAGGGATCACTGAGAGCCAGTTTAGAACCTACCTATTATCACACTCACTACCCTCTGGGAACTCCAGAAGCATTTATTAATTTTTTTAAAAAGATTTAACTATTTATTTGAGGGGGAAAGGGCAGAAAGAAAGGGAGGGAGAAATCCAGGCCAATTCCACTGAGTTCAGAGCCCAAAGTGGGGCTTGATCTCAAGACCCCGAGATCATGACCTGAGCAGAAACCAAGAATTGGAGGCCCAACTGATTGTGCCACCCAGGTGCCCCTCCAGAAGCATTTATAATTAAGAGCTTATGGGGCGCCTGGGTGGCTCAGTGGGTTAAAGCCTCTGCCTTCAGCTCAGGTTGTGGTCCAGGGCCCTGGGATCAAGCCCCACATCAGGCTCTTTGAGCTTGCTCTGAGCCTGCTCTCCTTCCTCTCTCTCTGCCTGCCTCTCTGCCTACTTGTGATCTCTGCCTGTCAAATAAATAAATAAAATCTTTAAACAAAAGTAATTAAGACCACATAATTTGCCATTTAATAGCCTCATTGTTGGTTGAATATGCCAACTAAACTGGCACATCCATATCTTCTATTTTGATAACCCAATCTCAGAACAAGGCACATATGTAAGTTTTCATAAACTTTCGGATTGAATTTATTTTATTTATTTTTAAAGATATTTATTTATTTATTTATTTATTTATTTGACACACAAGGAGAGAGAGCACAAGTAGGCAGAGCAGCAGGCAGAGGGAGAGGGAGAAGCAGGCTCCCTGCTGAGCATGATCTGGGCCCCCCTGGCGTCCCTGGATTGAATTTAAAGTGACTGGGGGGTGTGCCGGAGCTGGCTTTTTCCTGTTTGCAAGAGTCATTTGTTCAGTTTTCAGAACTTTAAGGAGGTAGGTTGAATTGGCCGTGGTGGGAGCATTTACTTCAAGGAAATTGCTAAACTCTACAGTTAGGGTTCTCCATAACTGTTATTAAACGTTTACCAGTATACCAGTGGTGGTCCCAAATCTGTCACATTCGTGATGTTGAAAACATGGTTTTCTCTAAGATAAACATGAGTTCCACCACCCAAGGCTGTTGTGGGTTTATAAGTGATAAAAGTGGGTTGGAAACTGTAGAACCGCATACAAGCTAAGACATGGCACTATCACCACAAAATGCAGAAACAAAAGTACTGAGGAAAGGAACAGTACTGTAATACCTGATGTGTCAAATTTAGTGATGGTGTTTCCTAGGCTGAGTTAAATTTTTAACCACATATATAAACTTAAAAATAAGAAAAGATTGACAATGACCTTAATGGAAATGGGCAGAGCCATTTATGAACAATGTACTGGCCATTGTCCTGGCCAATATGTCCTGGCAAAATACGCTAAAATAATTTTCTTGTTTTCATCAGTATTTAAATATTCAGTAAGCAAAGAATTTGTAATGTGCTGTTAGCAAATTTCATGTGGTTCATAAACACTTTGTTTTAGTTTTTAAATATTTAAGCAGATAGCCTCTTCAAGGGTTTTGTAATTTTTTCTTTTGAGACTTTTTTTCTTACTGTTTTTGAGCTCCACTTTTGTGTTTTCTTTTTCTGTATGATCTTAACTTGTACTCATTCTGTCATCTAAAGGATTAAAAAAGTAAGTTCTGAATGTGTATAAAATATAAATTAAAGGTAAAAATATCACAAATTAAAAGTCCTTTTTAAAAAAAAGATTTTATTTATTTGTTTAACAGAGAGAGAGAGAGATCACAAGTAGGCAGAGAGGCAGGCAGAGAGAGAGGGAAGCAGGCTCCCTGCTGAGCAGAGAGCCTGATGTGGAGCTTGATCCCAGAACCCTGAGATCATGACCTGAGCTGAAGGCAGAGGCTTTAACCCACTGAGCCACTTTTAGGCTCCCCTAAAAGTCCTTTTTGAATAAAATAACATTATTTTAAGATACTACAAAAAGTTATTTTTTCAAAATGTGTAGTTATGTTAAAATTAAAGATAATACATATATGAATTATAATTACTAACAATTTATAACAGTAGGCTTATTTTTTTATTTTATTTTAAAAAGATTTTATTTATTTATTTGACACAGAGAGAGAGCACAAGCAGGGGGAGCAGCAGGCAGAGGAAGAGGGAGAAGCAGGTTCCCTCCTCCCAGAACTCTGAGATCATCACTGGAGCTGAAGGCAGACTCTTGACCGACTGAACCACCTGGGCACCCCTAAAGGTAAGTTTTTAAATGTAATTTTTACAAAGTTATGAAACTCTTTTTATGAAAGTTAAACTATTTGCAATTCTCGTATAGCATGTCCATTTTGCTACTAATGTAAAGAGTCTGTATCACATTTCCTGTATATTATGCTTATGCCTACCTACACATAATTTTTTTTTCTTTTTAAAGTAGGCTCCACACCCAACACAGGGCTTGGACTCACAACCCTGACATCCAGACCTGAGACCCAGAGTTAGATCCAGTCTGACGACTGAACCACCCAGGTGCACCTACATAAATTGAAGGATAATATGAAAGTGTTCAGTATTGCAAGATGTTCCTCAGCCACCATGTTCAACTCTGAATTTTCACCCTAATTTGTGAGTATCTCTGGTGTCCTGAGAGAAGCAAGAAAATGGATACTTGGCACCAGGAAAAGATACTTCACGAGGCCCAAATCGCATTCACAATAAGAGGCAGAATTTGACAATTATTTTGTCTCTTCTCTTATCAGTTTCTGCTCTTCAGATCCTCCCCACATTCCAAAGGTCTTTCTTCTTTGTCAACAGCACCGTAAACCATAAACCTTAATGGCATTTGTACTTAGTTGCTTTTTGCATAGTGAACATAGGGCAAGAGATAAGAAAAAGTATTTCCTTGGGTTCTGATTGGCGTTTTTTCCAGGAGTGGATATTTAAGTTTATGCATCACAGTATGCCAACAATGTGCCCTGAATTTCAAGTGACAGGTACACAGATGTTATTTAATAAGTGGTTTTTGAGTATTTACTTGTGACATGCAAGGGCAGGGTCCTTCTTGCTGGGTCTAAGGTACTGATTCCAGAGTTTACAGAAGTGTTACTTCTGGACTGTAGCAAGTCTTTCCATGCCACCAGTAGGCTAAGGTAGGCGAAGTGTTCTTAGAAGTTTTTAATCTTTTGGGTCCCACCAACCAGTCTATCTCAGAAAAATCTGTCAGACTTGAAATAAAAAAGCCCCTGGGATGCCAGGCTGGCTTAGATGGTAAAACATGCAACTCTTGATCTTGCATTGTAAATTTGAGCCCCCACATTGGGTGTAGAGATTACTGAAATAAAAAAGCCCACATTCACTGAGGGAAAATATTTACAGAAATTCAGTGATTGTATCTATTGTTTACGGTAAATTATTAAGTCAAGTATTATGGGAGGTAAGTTCTTTCGAGTTTTTAATTTTAAGTTCTAAGGAAAAATTAACCCCATTCTCTCCCTCCCTCAGGTCAAACATCTAATTTCAGGAAGCAACTCAAAACTTCTCAGAGTTTGGAGACTCATACTTTAAAGAAGCTGAATACCTCTTAAATCAAAGAACTCTATATACTCACATTTGAGGCTCATTTTAAGAGAAGAAAAACCTTGGGGTGCCTGGGTGGCTCAGTTGGCTAAGCATCTGACTCTTGATGATGGCTCAGGTCATGATCTCAGGGTTGTGGGATCTAGTCCTAGGCAAGGAGCCTGCTTAAGAGTCTGTTTCTTTGCCCCACCTCCCCACCTCATGCATGTGCTCTCTGTCTCTCAAAAACAAACAAACAAACAAACAAACAAACACTCCCCCCAAAAACCAACCACCCCCAAACCACACCCTCCATTTGGTCTTTCTATGGTGAAGCCAAGTTCAGAAGCCAAGAGCTTACAATCCATTTTGTAGTCCTTAAATGCTTATGGCCAAGTATCAGATATTAGAAGAAAACTTTCCTTCAACATTTAGAGAGAGAGCAAGGTAAACAGGAAAGAAAGGAAACCAGAGGAAACAAATACTGTAGTCAATAGAAGTAAACTTCCAAGAAAAAAGACCATAAGTATACACCATAGGGGCAGGAAAAATCATTCTACCCACCAAAACAAACAAAACAGACAAAAACAGAATACTACATAAATAAAAAATGGCCAAAGAACAAAAGAGAGTGCTTGAAAATTAAAAATAGTTTAGCTGACCAAAAAAAGAAAAAAAGGTGGGAGTTAAATTTGAAGATATCCCTGGTGCACCTGCGTGGCTCAGTGAGTCAAGTGTCTGACTCTTTATCTAATATCATATGAGTGTCTGACTCATATCTTGATCTCAGAGTTGTTAGTTCAAGCCCTTCCTTGGGCTCCACAAAAATATAAATAAAAAAAATAAAAATTAAGAAACCTCTGACAGGGGCCTCTGGGTGGCTCAGTCAGTTAAGCATCTTCCTTTGGCTCAGGTCATGATCCCAGGGCCCTGGGATCCAGCCCCTCATCGGGTTCCCTGCTCAGTGGGGAGCCTGCTTCTCCTCCTTCTGCCCTCTCATGCTCTCTCTCACTCACTCTCTCTTTCAAATAAATTAACTCTTTTTAAAAAATAAAAGAGAAGTGTTTAAGTTTTTTTTCATGGCTTATTCTCTTGTACTCTCCTTACTTGAGAAAGACAAAACTGGAAGAATTGGAGCTATAATCTATCACTATAAATATGTGATCTCTCTTAGGATGTATTTATTTAGAGCTGGAGAATAAGAGTTGTTCTGGTACCAGGAAACAGGTCTTAGTTGGTCACTCAAATCTTCCACTCATTCCGGAAGCTGGAGAGCTAAGTAGGAACCAAGAACCTTTCATTTTTAAAAAAAATTTTATTTTTAAGTAATCTCCACACTCAACATGGGTCTCGAACTCACAACCCAGAGATGAAGAGCCACATGTTCCACTGACTGAGCCATTGCTCCCCCTTTCCATTTTTTTAAAAAAGATTTTATTTGTTTATTTGACAGAGAGAGAGAGATCACAAGTAGGCAGAAAGGCAGGCAGAGAGAGAGGGAGAAGCAGGCTCCCCACTGAGCAGAAAGCCTGATGTGGGGCTTGATCCCAGGACCCTGAGATCATGACCTGAGCTGAAAGCAGAGTCTTTAACCCATGGAGCCACCTAGGCACCCCTCCCCCTTCCCATTTTTTTTTTTTTTAAGATTTTATTTATTTATTTGTCAGAGAGAGAGAGGGAGAGAGCCAGCACAGGCAGACAGAGTGGCAGGCAGAGGCAGAGGGAGAAGCAGGCTCCCTGCTGAGCAAGGAGCCCGATGTGGGACTCGATCCCAGGACGCTGGGATCATGACCTGAGCCGAAGGCAGCTGCTTAACCAACTGAGCCACCCAGGCGTCCCCCCCTTCCCATTTTTAATAGAACAAACTATATCTGCCACAAACCAAATCCTACCTTGTTTTGTAATAAAGAATATTCTGATACGATTTGACATTTCTGCCCTCCGCAGCCTGAACTCCCAAGTTGAAGGAGACTTAAAAACAACTGAGAAAGTCCAACTTCAACCTATCTGGTATCTGGTAACTTGAGATACTAATCGTTTCATCCCCGTTCGCATCCCTTTCTCAGAGAATCTGCCCAACTCACAGTCCCTGGAAGGGGCAGCCTACTTCCATTAGTCCCTGTCTCCTGAACCGTGGCCGATTGGATGAGGGGAGAATACCCAACCAAGTCAAGTTCTTTTGCTTGATTATTTTAACCTGGACATTGAGTCAGTAACTCTTTGGAGGAAACTAGAACTACAAGGTCAGGTAGGCTCAGGAGTGGTGGTCATTTTTTGCTGTATACATGCAAATAAACTGAGAAATCTGGTCCTCAGAAATATGCCATAACCTGGATGTGCCAAAGGAAGCAGAAATCATACAGCTCTAGAGAAAGAGAAAGTAATGGTCTGACAAGTTACATCATTTCTATATTTGTGTTGGGAACCACAAGAGTTCTTCTCTGGGACTTTTTTTTTTTCCCTCTCTTTCTTTCTTTTCTTTTTTCTTTTTTCTTTTTAAGATTTATCTACTCGAGAGAGAGAGAGAGACAGAGAGAGAGAGATCATACACACATGCACATGCAAGTGTGGGGAGGGGCAGAGGGTGAGGGATAGAATCTCAAGCTGACTCTGCCCTGAGTGTGGAGCCCAATGCCTGGCTCAATCCCATGACCCTGAGAACATGACCAGAGCCGAAACCAAGAGTCAGATGCTCAACCCACTGAGCCACCCAGGCGCCCTTCCTCTCTGGGACTTCTAATTACCTCCTTTTTACTTGAGTTAATTTGGATAGCTTCCTTTTACTTGTAACCAAAGAATCCCTGACTCAATAGTTTTTAAAAGTTCATTTTTGGCACCTATGACTCTGCCTTTTTGTACCTCTCTAACCATGGATTCTGGATTCTACAGGTCCTCTGTATTTTTTAAAATATTTTATTTATTTATTTGACAGACAGAGATCACAAGTAGGCAGAGAAGCAGGCAGAGAGAGAGGGGGAAGCAGGCTTCCCGATGAGCAGAGAGCCCGATGCAGGGCTCGATCCCAGGACCCTGGGATCATGACCTGAGCCGAAGGTAGAGGCTTTAACCCACTGAGCCACCCAGGTACCCCAATATGTTTTAAGTTATTTGAGAATATGGAACTATCAAAGAAAAGACATTTCCTTGCAATGTCCTACAGAAGGGATGCCTGGGTCTTTCTAGTTATAGGGATTTGGAGGTACTTAAAGGATCACCCCTTCAGTACCCAGCCTGCTCTTCAGCAGTTCTGATAGATACTGGAAGAAACCAGAGGATGAACCCAATGAATAATCTACATAATCCGATGCCACTTATTGACTTAGAATTATATCAAACATATTTTGTGAATAAAAGTTATAAGATTTGTTATAGATTTGTTATGGTTTATTGTTGTTTCAGCACTCTTTTATAAAATAAAGCTATTACATCTTGGTTGCAAGATTCTTAACTATCAGGTTTTTTTATAGATTTATTTTATTTTTTAAAAAGATTTATTTATTTATTTTGGAGGGGAGAAGAGAGGAGGAAGGAGAAAGAGAATTCCAAGTAGACTCTCTGCTGAGTGAGGAGTCCAATTCAGGGCTCAATTTCACAACCCTGAGATCATGACATGAGCTGAAATCAGGAGTTGGGTGCTCAATCAACTGAGCCACCCAGATGCCCCTGTTTTTTTTTTTTTTTTTTTTTTAACAGATTTAATACATATAATTACAGTACTTTAAGTATACATAGACATTTTTAGAAATTTTTCATTTATTTCCTTGATCTCAGGATTCTTAACAATCTGAAAAAAGAAAGGAATTTCACAAAAGCCATGAATTTGAATTACCAACCTAAATAGACTTTATCTGCTAGAGAGACCAGATTCTAAAGTAACGGGGAATTTGAAATGAAGGAAGTTATTGTTTAAAACTGTAACTTCAAGGGGTACCTGGGTGGCTCAGACAGTTGGGTGTCTGACTCTTGGTTTCAGCTGAGGTGATGATCTCAGGGTCATGAAACCAAGCCCTGCCTAGGGCTCCATGCTCAGTACAGAGTCTGTTTGGAAGGAATTCTCTCTCTCCCTCCCTGTCTGCCCCTCCCCCTGCTTGGGAGCACAGCACAGTCCCTGTAAATAAATAAATATCTTTAAAAAAATAAAACTGTACTTTTAATACATTCAGTAAATTAAAGTCTATAAACAAGATAAGACTCTCCTTTGTACACTGCCATAATCAATGGCACTGATAACGCTTTGCTAGACAATAGTACTTTCTTGTTCTCACCATCAGATGTTGAAAATACTGCTCCCCATGACAGTTAAATATTTCACTTATTTAAAAAAATTTTTTATCTCAATTTTAAGTAGGCTTCACACCCAACATGGGGCTTGAACTCACAACCCTGAGATTAAGAGTCATATACTCTACCAACCGAGCTAGCCAGTTACCTCAAGATATTTCCCTGTGGTGGGGCACGTGGGTGGCTCAGTCTTTGGGCATCTGCCTTCCGCTCAGGTTGTGGTCCTGGGGTCCTGGGATTTAGCCCCATGTCGGGCTCCCTGCTCAGTGGGGAGTCTGCATCTCCCTCTCCCACTCCCCCTGCTTATGTTCCCTCTCTCTCTGTCTCTCTCTTTGTTAAATGAATAAATAAAATCTTTAGTAACAACAAAAAAAGGTATTTCCCTGTAGTTATTTTCTTGTTTTTTTTTTTTTTTTTTTTAAACATAAGGTTTGGGGTGCCTGGGTGGCTTGGTTGGTTAAGTGTCTGCCTTTGGCTCAGGTCATGATCTCAGGGTCCTGGGATGGAGGCCGGCGCCAGTCTCCATGATCAGTGGGGAGTCTGCTTCTCCCTCTCTCCTTCCCCTCCTCTGCTTGTTCATGGTCTTGCTCTCTCTCTCATCCTCAAATAAATAAAATCTTCAAAAAAGGTAAGGTTATATTTTTTGTGAAGTTTTTTCTTGGTCCTTGTTGAAACTTTATTTTAACAAATAAAGTACTGGGATCTCTATTTGAGAACGTCTCTCCTGAGAAATTGTCAAAACAGAGAATTTTTAGCCATGTACTCAGAGAACATAGAGAGAACCTCCCCAGGTAAATATTTGTAAGTGTACCTAATCTTCACATTTTTTCAGCTTTTCTTAAATTTTTATTTTTTTACTAACATATAATGTATTATTTGCCCCAGGGATACAGGTTAATCTTCACATTTTTAACAGAACCAGTTTAGTATAACTTATTCAAAATCCATAATTGTAGGGGCACCTGGGTAGCTCAGTCAGTTAAGCATCCAACTCTTGGCTTAGGTTGTGATCTCAAGGTCCTGGGACTGAGCCCCATGTCAGACTCTGTATTGAGTGCAGAGTCTGAGATTCTCTCTCCCTCTGCTCCCCCCTCTTGTGCTCTCACTCTCAAATAAATAATCTTTAAAAAAAAAAAGAAAACCAAAATTCGCAAGTGTAGTTTTCAACTTAGCAAAATTTTGTTGTGTCCTTAGGACTATGTGTAAACACAAGATGAGGACCTTTCAAAGGACTGAACAGAAAATGCATGAAACTAGGAATTTATACATCTCAGTATAAATTCAACTAATGAATTTCATTCCATAGAATGAAAGAATTACAAAAATTTGAAGTAAGGGAAATTACACTGTTAAGAAGAGTAGATAACTTTTTGTATAGGGAAACATCAGATAATTATGGATACTCTCATATCTGGTCATATCACAAAGTAGCATGTTTTTTCCTTTTTAATTTTTATTTATTTATTTTTAAGATTTTATTCATTTATTTGAGAGAGAATGAGTGAGAGAGAGCGTGAGAGAGGAGAAGGTCAGAGGGAGAAGCAGAGTCCCCAAGGAGCTGGGAGCCCGATTCGGGACTCGATCCTGGAAGTCCGGAATCATGACCTGAGCTGAAGGCAGTCGCTCAACCAACTGAGCCACCCAGGTGCCCTGTTTTTTCCTTTTTCACAAAGTATGCACTTTTATTTATTATTTATTTATTTATATTTATTTTATTTTTTAAAAGATTTTATTTGTTTGACAGAGAGAGAGAGAGAGAGATCACAAGTAGGCAGAGAGGCAGGCAGAGAGAGAATGGGAAGCAGGCTCCCCGCTGAGCAGAGAGCCCGATGCGGGGCTCAACCCCAGGACCCTGGGATCATGACCTGAGCCGAAAGCAGAGGCTTTAACCCACTGAGCCACCCAGGGGCCCCCTATTTTTAATTTTAATTTTATTTTTGAGAGATTTTATTTGTGAGAGAGAGAGTGAGCACAAGCAGGGGAGCAGCAGAGAGAGAAGCAGCCTCCCCGCCTATCAGGCAGCCCGATGTGGGACTCAATCCCAGGACCCTGGGATCATGACCTGAGCCGAAAGCAGATGCTTAACCTACTGAGCCACCCAGGCGTCCCCAAAGTACTTGTTTTTAAAGTAGATTCCTTTTTAAATGACTTGCAAATTCTGAGATACTAAAAACCATACCTTTATTTATAAGTCAGTCACAGTGTTTACAGTCATTAAACCCTTATTTAAGGTGGACCAAAAATGAAAATAATCATTATAGTGGATGAAAGAAAATAGATTGCTTCTACACTTGGGTAATTAAAAATTAGAATATCTTATGAGTTTAACTGTGTATGACAAGTTAATTTTTATCTACTTTGAATAGTGAAGTCACAGTACTATTTATTTAGTTTCATATCTAAATGAAATGTGAAAGTTTTCCATTAATTTTGATATTTCTATAACCTATTTCGTATCAAGTATTACTTGCACTAAGCCCTAAAAAGAATATAACCTTTTTGTTGCTTATAAGCTTAGTTTTCCTTAAGAATATTCCTAAGAAAAACAATATATAAGGAAGTAATTAATCACTTCACTTTATTACTTTTATTTTCCATTGAGTATTTTAAAGCTTAATTTTTTTTTAAAGAAAGCAATTATGTGAACAAAGGATTACAGTAATTATAGCTTAGTTTTGTCCCAATAGGCTGGTTTGATGTATACACTTCAGCCACGTAGAATTATAATTACACTGAAGGAGAATTTACTTTGTCCATTCACATTATACTTCCACCCAAGGAGTTATATAGAAAGAAGTGATTCCTTTCTCCCTTGTACTCATTTATTCTCCTTTTCGTGCACCTTGCTGACCTACATAAAAGTTGTAGCTCATTTAAATTCAGTCTCCGGTATGAAGTTGTGTCTTGCTTAACTGTAACCCAAAGTGTGAGAAGGGGAGTGTCCGTGTTTCTCAACAGCCGTGTCTTTAGCAATTAAGGTGTGGCATCCCTAGTGCTATGGAACCCTATTCCAGTCAAACACGTTTCTGTTCTGCATCTTCCACTGTGGAACAAACTTTCTAATATATAGCTTCTAATCCTTAAATAAGGGGGGAGAAAAAGCTAGAAAAAAGAACAAAACTCACCATCCAAAACCAAGAGTCATCCATAGTGTCTGAAAATTCCTGGACGTTAAGGATTGGTCACTGGATTTTCCTTCACACCCCTGTCAAGTTCCGCCTCCTCCGAGTGGGTTTCCCAACAGGAGACGGAGAGGGGAGCAGGGAAATGTTGCTAAGTAACACACGGCGTGCAGATGTGCGGTGGGCCTATCAGATGAGACAACCCTGAGCTTTGTGCTGGCTTACAATCATTCCACAATGTAATTAAAGAGATGCAAAATTATGTAGATATAGAGAGGCAAAACAGAGTTCCTAACCTCAACTATTAGTCCAGAAATTCAGGTGGTTGAAGAATGACATGGTTACTTATGCCTATGAATTTTTCTTGTCTTATTTTTTCCCCAGAACATATCTAGGTTTAGGAATCATTTTTATGTATTCATGAATTAATTAACCAATTAATCCAATCATTCATTCAGCAACTATTCACTGAGTACCTATTGCTGTTGAAATTGGGACTGTTATAATAATAGTGTGAGGTTTCCATAAGCCGTTTGTTATAAAAATGAACAAGTATAGAGATCAAAATCAGCAATTCCTCGAATCATTTATTATTGTTGCATTTATTTTGGAGATAAGGTTAGAATTCAAGCCTTTATTTGATAGGCCTATGAGTTGCAAAACAGGTATTACCCACTGTGAAGGGAGGTGGGGAGAAAGTCTAAACATGAGTAGCTACATAACACATATTAGAAAATCCAGGGGTGCCTGGGTGGCTCAGTTGTTGAGCAGCTGCCTTTGGCTTGGGTCACACTCCCAGGGTCCTAGGATCAGGCCCCACATTGTGCTCCCTGCTCAGTGGGGAGCCTGTTTCTCCCTCTGCCTATTTCCCCTATTTCTGTGTTCTCTCTCTCTCTGACAAATAAATAAATAAAATCTTAAATTTCTTTTTTTTTTTTAAAGAAAATCCAGGGGCGCCTGGGTGGCTCAGTGGGTTAAGCCTCTGCCTTTGGCTCAGGTCATGATCGCAGCATCCTGAGATCGAGCCCCGCATCGGGCTCTCTGCTCAGTGGGGAGCCTGCTTCCCTCTCTCTCTGCCTGCCTCTCTGCCTACTTGTGATCTCTCTGTCAAATAAATAAATAAAATCTTAAAAAAAAAAAGAAAATCCATTGTGTCATGGAATTTACATAGAATTTATTTTTTTTATTTTTTTTTATTTTTTAAAGATTTTATTTATTTATTTGACAGAGAGAGATCACAAGTAGATGGAGAGGCAGGCAGAGAGAGAGAGAGGGAAGCAGGCTTCTTGCTGAGCAGAGAGCCCGATGTGGGACTCGATCCCAGGACCCTGAGATCATGACCTGAGCCGAAGGCAGCGGCTTAACCCACTGAGCCACCCAGGCGCCCCGAATTTACATAGAATTTAAATACCAGCTCTCAGTTAGACTTTAATCAATTTATATACATTTTAAAGTTTTATTCACTTAAGTAATCTCTGCACCCCATGTGGGGCTCAAACTCACAACCCCAAGATCAACAGTTGCATGCTATTTCTTGACTTGGCCAGCCAGGAGTCCCAATTTATACACATTTTAAAGGGGTGCCTGGGTGGCTCCATTGGTTCACTTCTAACTCTTGGTTTTGGCTCAGGTTTGAGATTGTGCCCTCTGTAGGGCTCTACACTCAGTGGGGAGTCTGATGGAGATTCTCTCTCCCTCTGCCCATCCTTCACCCCTCTATCTCTAAAATAAATAAATAATTCTTTTCTTTTTTTAAAGATTTTATTTATTTATTTGACAGAGAAAGAAATCACAAGTAAGCAGAGCAGTAGGCAGAGAGAGAGGGGGAAGCAGGCTTCCCACTGAGCAGAGAGCCCGATGTGGGGCTAGATCCCAAGACCCTGAGATCATGACCTGAGCCGAAGGCAGAGGCTTAACCCATTGAGCCACCCAGATGCCCCAAATAAATAAATCTTAAAAAAAAAAAAAAAAAAAAGGCAGGGGCACCTAGGTGGCTTAATTGGTTAAGTGTCTACCTTTGACTCAGGTCATGATTTTGGGTTCCTAGACTGAGCCCTGCATGGGGCTACCTGCTCAGCCGGGTGCCCGTTTCTCTCTCTCTCCTTCTGCCCCCTCTCCTGTTCATGTGGTTGTGCACTCTTTCTCTCTCTCTCAAATAAATAAAATCTTAAAAAAAAATAAAGCACATTGGAGTGCCTGCTTCACTCATTTGAAAGAGCACATGACTCTTAATCTGAGGGTCCTGAGTTTGAGCCAACGTTGGGTGTAGAGATTATTTTTAAAGAGGGTGTAGGGGCACCTGGGTGGCAAAGTCCATGGAGTGTCCAACTCTTGGTTTCAGCTCAGGTCATGATCTCAGTGTTTCCGGATCAAGCCCCTTATCGGGTCCATGTTGATTGTGGAGTCTGTGTGGGATTCTTTTTTTCTCCCCTCACCCTTGTGCTCTCTCTCACCCTAAAAAAAAAAAAAAAACACAAAACTTTTTTTTTTTAAGATTTTATTTATTTATTTATTTATTTATTTATTTATTTATCTGTGACAGAGATCACAGAGAAGTAGGCAGAGAGAGAGAAAGGAGGAAGCAGGTTCCCCGCTGAGCAGAGAGCCCGATGCTCGACTCAATCCCAGGACCCTGGGATCATGACATGAGCCGAAGGCAGAGGCTTTAACCCACTAAGCAACCCAGGCGCCCCAATAAATAAATCTTTAAAAAATAGGTGGAGTATAGAGTGTAGAGCTCACATACACACAAAAGCACATTATTGTCTAAAGGGAGTTGTACCTGTTATTTATTTTTGCATATTCAGCCCATATTCTTTGTCTAGTATAACTTTCCTTTTTTTTCCTGGCAAACTTAATATGCCTAAAATATATGAATATTGATAATTTTTATTGACTGCTTAATTTATACAACCTTGAGTCATGTTAAATACTACATGCTTTATCTCACTTAGGTTTTAAGAAGTAGATACTGTCATTATCTCCACTTTGCAAATAGTAAAATTAAGGTTATATAAACACCCTTATGTTCACTGCAGCATTAGTTACAATAGCTAAGATATGGAAGCAAGCTAAGTGTCCATCAGTAGATGAATGGATAAAGAAGCTGTGGTATCTATACACACAATGGAATATTACTCAGCTTTTTTTTTTTTAAAGATTTTTATTTGTTTATTTGACAGACAGAGATCACAAGTAGGCAGAGAGACAGGCTGGGGGTGGGGGTGGGGGCAGGAAGCAGGCTCCCTGCTGAGCAGAGAGCCAACGTGGGGCTTGATCCCAGGGGGGATCATGACCTGAGCCAAAGGCAGAGGCTTTAACTCACTGAGCCACCAAGGTGCCTGAATATGACTCAGCTTTAAAAAAGAATGAAATATTGTGATTTGCAACAACATGAATGGATCTTAGGTATAATGCTAAGTAAAACAGTCAGAGAAAGACAAATACCATACAATTTCACTTACATGTGGAACTTAAGAAACAAAACAAACATACAAGGCAAAAAAGAGCGATCAGGGTGCCTGGTGGCTCAGTGGGTAAAAGCCTTTCCTTTGGCTCAGGTCTTGATCTCAGGGTCCTGGGATTGAGCCCCACATTGGGCTCTCTGCTCAGCAGGGAGCCTGCTTCCCCCTCTCTCTCTGCCTGCCGCTCTGCCTACTTGTGATCTCTCTCTCTCTCAAATAAATAAATAAAATCTTTAAAAAAAAGAGACAGATCAAAAAGAAAAAAGAAAAAAAAGACTCTTAACTATAAAGAAAAAACTAGTGTCTCATTTTGATTTATAGTTGTGCATAAAAATGTGAAATGGGGGACACCGGCGTGGTTCAATCGGTTAAGTGTCTGCCTTGCTCAGAAATTTAGGCTTGTATTATGACATCATTTAATAAGTAAGTTTGTGGGGCGCCTGGGTGGCTCAGTGGGTTAAGCCGCTGCCTTCGGCTCAGGTCATGATCTCAGAGTCCTGGGATCGAGCCCCGAATCGGGCTCTCTGCTCGGCGGGGAGCCTGCTTCCTCCTCTCTCTCTGCCTGCCTCTCTGCCTGCTTGTGATCTCTCTGTCAAATAAATAAAAATAAAATCTTTAAAAAAAAAATAAGTAAGTTTGGCTTATTTTTCTAATACTTCCAAATAAATTACTTGTTAACAGGAACATTACAGAATCAAGCACAACATAGAATACAGAATAAAATTTGCAGGATTTCTGGTTCATATAATTCGCACACAAAATGATGAGTACTGTAGGATTTGGATTCAAATCCCAGCTCTGCCACTTCCCAGGTGATCTTGTACAAGTTATTTAACTTCTCTATCCCTCAGCTTCTTGATCTGCAAAATGGAGACTGTATTAGTAATAAATTCCTACAGAGTTGCTTTGAAGAGTTAATGAGATCATTAATATAGATTCTTCACAGTAATTAGCTGTTGAGTAGCTTTTCATGCCTTGTGTTAATTAATTTCAAGAGTTAATACACGTAAAGTCTTTAGAAGGGTACATAGCATACAGTAAGCACTCAATGTTAGTTATTACATAAAGTAATATTGAGATAACAATGACTTCTTTTTCTATGACTATTTACATTTTAACTCCCATTTCACATAAATATCCTCTCATTTGTTCTTTCCATTAAACCTGTGAGGTGGGTGCTATTAGCCTTTTTTTTTATTAAGGATTCCTCCTTACGGAATTCCTCTTTGAAGCTTACAGAGATTAAAAATTTGCTCAGAAGTTCACAGTTTGTTCGTTGAGCCCTGCTTACGAGGTTCAATGCGCAGGAGTTTGTGAGGTTAGTCTATTTCTTTTGTCATAAAAGGGCCTGGACCCAGAGACGCTTCATAACTGATGAATTTGGTTAACCTACATCCTTTCTCATACTCTTAGTAATTCCAAAGCACCTAACAAATCAAGCACAAACTCTTCTGAGTTTATTATTTCATTGCCTGGCCTCATTTTACTTAATCTCACTCATCATATACTCACTTACCTACTCCCTCTGCTTAAGTATGTTTCCTGTTTCATTTTTTTTTTAAGATTTTATTTATTTATTTGACAGAGATCACAATTAGGCAGAGAGGCAGGCAGACAGAGTGAGAGAGAGAGGAGGAAGCAGGCTCCCTGCCGAGCAGAGAGCCCGATATGGGGCTTGATTCCAGGACTCCGCCATCATGACCCAAGCCGGAGGCAGAGGCTTCAACCCACTGAGCCACCCAGGCCCCCCCCCATTTCATTTTTTTATTATTTATTTATTTATTTATTTATTTATTTAAAGATTTTTTATTTATTTATTTGACAGAGAGAGAGCACAAGCAGGCAGAGAGAGAGAGAGGAGGAAGCAGGCTCCCTGCTGAGCAGAGAGCCCGATGCGGGGCTCGATCCCAGGACCCTGAGATCATGACCTGAGCCGAAGGCAGCGGCTTAACCCACTGAGCCACCCAGGCGCCCCCCTGTTTCATTTTTTAAAAAGATTTTTATTTATTTATTTTGACAGAGAGAGAGGTACACAAGTAGGCAGAGAGGCAGGCAGAGGGAGAGAGAGAGAGAAGCAGGCTCTCTGTTGAGCAAGGAGCTGGATGCGGGGCTCGATCCCATGACCCTGGAATCATGACCTGAGCCAAAGGCAGCTGCTTAACCAACTGTGAGCCACCTAGGCGCCCCAACGTTTCTTGTTTCTGAGACCTAATTATGATAACTATATTCTCCAAATGTAGGCTTCGGACATATGATTTGAATAAGAGTTCAACAACAGGGCAGGACACTGAAACCAGGTTCAGCTCAGAAAATTTGGGATGTATGTATAATCCCTGTAGCTATGACCCTCCTTTCACTCTTGATCTTTCACTCCTGGTAGTATATGATTTATTCCTAATCTCGGTCCGTATAATTCTGCCTTAGAAATGTTCTCAAACAGTATGTATTTACATTTGCATTACATTAAAATTTTTTGGAAAATATACACCAAATGGTTAACAGTGGCTACTTCTAGGGAATGAGATTGGGGGTATCCAATCTGGATTTTGATTTTTAAAATATTAGACAACTTTTTATTAGTGGAATGGTATTATAATGATCATGTTACTTCTGTATTTCAAAACTACTTAGAAAAAAAACTACATAGGAATATTTTAAAAATTAATCACAAATAGAACTAAAATCAGGATGTCTTCTTTCCCAACAATAACCACTGCTTAGACGAGGTTTCAGTCAACTAATCAAGCCAACTGTTAGAGCCATCTCAGGTACTCCAATTTGAACACTAAATTCAAGATCTCAAGTCAGAGCCTGGATATTGATAACTTGTGCCCAATTTGGGGTTATATTCTATCTTATTTGCTGTAACACTCTTAGAATCCATTCCTACATGCTTCCCAGTTTCCTATTAATACAGACTTGCATGGTTTTGCAATTATTTTGGTATGCAAAGCCATATCTTCTTGGAACAGAAGTGCAGATTTCCCCTGGGCGGGGGGTGACCTGAAAAATTAACTGGTTTCTGGAGACAGGAAGGGACGGATGGGAGTGAATCTTCGGGAAAATAGGCATCCTCTACTAAAGTCACAACCTTAGGCAACGTTTTACAGAGTCCTTTAACAAGGAAAATCGGTTTCCTCAGGCAGAGAAAGAGATTCTGTTTTTACTTGCAAGGGAGGTTCAGGGGAATTTGTGTTTAAGATTGTCAGCTTTGCCTTAGTCCATCCAAATATATCCAACTCAAGCCTCAACTAATATCCTACTCTCAACATAAGACGTGGTGAAGGGGCAATTGGAAGAGCCTGTGACTTCTGATCTCCTGATCTTGGGGTCACGAGTTCGAGCACCACATTGGGTGTGGAGAATACCTAAATAAATAAAACTTAAAAAAGAAAGACTTGGTCAAGTTTTGTGTTCTGCTGTAATTCTGTCATTTGCAAAATTAAATTGGGGCCTTTTCTGCCAGGCACTTGCAAGAGATCTATTTTTTTTTTTAAAGGTTATAGAATTTCTCTGGTTTTCTACCTATTTCTTGAGCTCAGAACTCAATGTCTTGACATTTTCTTATTTTTACTGAATATTCTTTTAATCACTAGTATAACTAGAAGGAATCTCACCTCTCAGTTCTTATAGCCATCTTTATCATTATACTCGACTAGCCAGTACTTGAATTCTCAAAGCCTTGCCCTTTTCAGGCCCTCCATTTCAGAGAGATCATATTTTAAGAAATTATGATGTCATCCCATGCTGTAATGGTTAGTTTCATGTGTCCACTTGGCTAGACTATAGTACCTAGTTATTCAATCAAACACTAATCCAGGAATTTTGTAGGTGGGATGGAGATTAAATTCTACAGTTGTTGACTTTAAGGAGATTACCCTGTTATTATTATTAACTGGATAATTATTCTTATCTAATCAGGTGAATGCCTTTAAGAGCAAAGTATTGGCTCAGCTGTGTGGCTCATTTGGTTAATCGGTTAAGTATCTGCCTTAGGTTCAGGTTATGATCCCAGGGTCCTGGAATTGAACCCTGTGGGGTGGTCAGTCAGGCTCCCTGCTCAGCGAGGAGTGTGCTTCTGCCTCTCTGTCTGCCCCTCCCCCTCACTCGTGCTCTGTATCTTGCTTTCTCTCTCTCAGATAAATAAATAAATAATCTTAAAAAAAAAAAAGGAGCAAAGTATGTGAGGAAGAAATTCCACTGAATGGACTTCAGCTTTAGTTTCTGCTTGAATTTCTAGGCAGAGGGCTTGCCTGTCCTATAGATTTCAGACTTGACTAGTCAGTCCCCAAAATTGCTTAAGGTAACAATTCCTTGAAATATACATATTTATAAATGTACTAGAGAAATATATATATTTGATTCTGTTCCTCTGGTACCTCAGAATCCTGATACACATGCCATTTCAAAGTTAGCTACATAATTTGTTCCGCCCGCTGCAAAATGAAAATGTAGAGACCCTTATTAGAAGAGCAGGAAACAGGGGTGCCTGGGTGGCTCAGTTGGTTAAGCACCTGATTCTTGGTTTCCACTCAGATCATGATCTCAGGGTTGTGAGACTGGGCCTAGAGTCTGCTTAAGAGTCTCTCTCCCTCTCTGCCTCTACCCACGCCCCTCAAAATAAAAAAGAAAATACAATCACAAAGTGGAATGGGGATTTTTTTAAGAAAATAAACAAAAAGCAGGAAATAAAGAAAAAAGCAGTAAACAAGTGCCACACTAAAACATAAAACTTTTTCCTTTGAAAATATTTTACTATTGATAAAACATGGAGGCAATGATACACGAGTAACAACATAAACTTACTAATTATAAAAATGTATTTTTGGTGTCATAATTTTAAATAAATACTTAACTAATGTGATCTCTTCATTGGTCATAAGATTTTTCTGGCATGCTTGCCTGAAAATTCATTCGTTAGGTCATCAAAATTTATACTTTTAGCAAATTCATTTTTTAATCAATATAATTGAAAGTAACATTGGTTGGTCTCGGCAAATGTCAGACTGCAAATAATTTTTGGTAATTTTAAATTTCAAGAAGGATCTTTCTGCTGATGCAACTGTTACTGGAGCTGTTAAGAGTATTTCATAGACTTTGACAACATTGGGGTAATTTTCTGATAACTTACAATGAAAATATAAATATAACTTATATGCATAATATATTTATATAAGCTATGTTATACTTATATAGGTCCCATATATAAGTATATATTTTTATATAATATATATTATAAATATGTATTTATATACATATATGTATTATATATTTATTTATTTATTTTTTTTTTTAATTTTTTTTTTTTTAAAGATTTTATTTATTTATTTGACAGAGAGAGATCACAAGTAGATGGAGAGGCAGGCAGAGAGAGAGAGGAGGAAGCAGGCTCCCTGCTGAGCAGAGAGCCCGATGCGGGACTCGATCCCAGGACCCTGAGATCATGACCTGAGCCGAAGGCAGTGGCTTAACCCACTGAGCCACCCAGGCACCCCGTGTATTATATATTTATTAAAAACATAAATATATATTATAAATATATATATTCTATAAAATATATATATATTTAGGCTCCATGCCCAGTGAGGGGCTTGAACTCATAACCCCAAGATCAAGAGTCACATGGTTCACTGACTGAATCAGCCAGGGACCCAAAAAATGTATATTTTAATTCACTTAGAGCTAATGATTCACATGAAGTAATTTTTCTAAAAGATTTAAGGGGCGGGGCGCCTGGGTGGCTCAGTGGGTTAAGCCTCTGCCTTCGGCCGGGTCATGATCTCAGGGTCCTGGGATCGAGCCCCGCATCGGGCTCTCTGCTCAGCAGTGAGCCTGCTTCCTCCTCTCTCTTTCTGCCTGCCTCTCTGCCTACTTGTGATCTCTCTCTCTCTGTCAAATAAATAAATAAAATCTTTAAAAGAAAAAAAAAAAGATTTAAGGGGCATCTGGCTGGCTTTGTCAGAATAACATTTGACTCCTGATCTTGAGGCTGAGAGTTCCAGCCCCACATTGGGTGTACTGATTTTTTTCAGAGTTTTTAATTTATATTTTTAGGTAATCTCTACACCCAACTTAGGGCTTGAACTCACAACCTGGAGATTTAGAGTTGCAGGCTCTTCTGACTGAACCAGCCAGGTGCCCCAGGTGTCGTGATTACTAAAAAAAATAAATAAACTAAAAAAAAAAAAAAAAAAAAAGATTTAACTCTCTCTATATATCAGCTTCTTGTAAGCTTGAATTTTTTTTTAAAAGATTTTATTTATTTATCTGACACAGACAGATTACAAGCAGGCAGAGAGAGAGAGGAGGAAGCAGGCTCCCCGCTGAGCAGAGCGCCCGATGCGGGGCTCGATCCCAGGACTCTGGGATCATGACTTGAGCTGAAGGCAGAGGCTTTAACCAGCTGAGCCACCTAGGCGCCCCAGCTTGAATTTAATTGTAAATGTAAATTTATGCAATGGCATTTTAATGTTTCTTCTGACATTTCCAGTAATTTGTAACGGTCATACAAGAAATTGGAAGTGGCTTTGTGATTTGCAAATAACTCAAAGTGGCTATTTATGCATCCTATTGTGCATCCAATTAAAAGGAAAAAATTAATTTTCAAATTCTCTTCCTTCTCAGTGTGCTCACTGACAGCGTCATATGAAAATAGTGTTCTTGGGGCGCCTGGGTGGCTCAGTGGGTTAAGCCGCTGCCTTCGGCTCAGGTCGTGATCCCAGGTCCTGGGTTCGAGCCCCGCATCGGGCTTTCTGCTCGGCGGGGAGCCTGCCTCCTCCTCTCTCTCTGCCTGCCTCTCTGCCTACTTGTGATTTCTCTCTGTCAAATAAATAAATAAAATCTAAAAAAAAAAAAAAAAAAAAAAAAGAAAATAGTGTTCTTTTCCATCACATGTGACAATCTTTTAAATTATTTGTAAAAACCATGAATACTTGCTTTGCAATACTGTCATCTTTAAAGCTCTGGAATTTAAACTCAAGAATTCTGATAACTCTCTGAAATGATTTATTATAATATCCACGTGCACACTCATTTTGTAATAATTCGTTGATGTGTTTCTTGCCAGACTGCTGGGGACTCAGGCCAGACAATCAGTATTTGGGCCAATGCTGCCACCTCTATAGCTTGTGCTGTGGCTGCCATCATCACCTACACCAGGCTGGACCCAGACCTTGGCCCAGGCAAAGGTGGGAAGAGCACTGGGTTGCCGGGTCAACTGCTCAACACCCAGGCTATCTGCTGTGCCCAGGGGTCTGAACCCTTGTGCTGCCCCCTTCCCTCCCAGTGTATTTCCGTTGCTCACAGGAATGCTTCATTGCCCTAGTGAGACCTTCAATTGCAAAACACAAATTCAAAAATAAAATTAAGTCTGATGCCTTTCTGAAGATGAGGCCCATAAGCCCACGAAGCAGTCCTGCATGCATGATTAGTATCCTAATTTCATTTTGTTTATGCTGTACTAGATGAGGAACCCAATCCCCAAATCCTCTTCTTGAGGGTCTGTTTACTATGTAAGGAAAATATGGTCAGTGCCTGTGAAGCCTGGGTCTTCAGGGAGTAGCTGTCAAGAAGGAATTAGGAGTGCCATAGAGTTATTGTGTGGGGGGGAATGTTTGTGAAAGATAAATGGAGGGGGAATAGGGGTAGAGAGGAAAAAACCTTCACACTGAGTGATCCTGTGAGAAATCAGGTAGCTTTAATATAGATTTTTATAAAAATGTTAAACCAAATTTTTAAAAAACCTTGCTTAGAGAAAAGTCAAAATTAGATTTTCAAACTTTTTAATTTCAAAAAAACCTTCAGGCTAACTAGTCATGTTTCAAAGTAAATTTATAAAATCCAATTTCAGAACTCCTCATAAAACTTTAAAAAAACTCTGAGGTTCAAATATAGAAACAGATGAATAACTTATGAATTTTAAAAAATGCCTCTGTATTTTGTAGAGCTATTTTCAAAAGGCCATGATAACAATAAAACTTATCTTGTTATCCACAGGCTGAATGAATTGAAAGGATTAATAGGTAAGTATAACTCATTTTAGATATATTCACTTTATTTAATTAATTTATTTATTTTAAAGGAGATAGAAGTTTATGGAATATACCACAAGGGAACAGCGGGCAGGACAGCAGAGGAGAGGCTGTCTGCCTAGAGTCACGTTAAAAACTGATCAAAGTTCATTCTCTCCTTTCATTTCTCTTTCTTCACTCCCTCTCTCCTTTAATGTGGTTAAAAATATTAAACCCTTACTAAGTACTTACCACTTGCTGGGCTCTTTGGCAGTTAAGAGTGCCATTCATAATTGTAATTCATAATGGCCAGTGCGGTTGATTTATGAATTTCTTTAGCAAAAACTTCTTGGATTTCCACTTAGTATTAGGCAAAGCATTAGCTACCAGGAATTCGACAGTGAATAAAGAATGCTCTTTCCATTTCCCAAAGTACTTGTGATCTAGTGGGAGACACATACACTGGTTAAGTAATAGTTACCTTTCAGCCCTTGCTCCCAGAATGAGACAAGAGCAAACCTGAGCCCAACCTGTGGCCTGAGGCTTGCTGCAGAGGTGAGTCAACCTGGATCAGCTAAACCACAGTGTGTCTGCGGAGCCAGTAAGCATGAGAATAAATGCTTGTTGGTAAGCCATTGAGTTTCTGGTGTGGTTTGTTACACAGCATATTGTAGTAAAAGTATGGCTAATGCATATTCTGTAGTTCTTTGTTCATCATTCCCTCTTGCCTTTCAGATTGTTGTGTGCTTTCTTTCAGCCTAAGGTTTGCCCTTCAGAACATCCTGAGAGTCTCTGAGTGGAAAATTTTCTGACTTTACACTTAATTAATATATTTCTTTGTCACGTGTTCTTAGAGTATAATTTTTCAGTAAATAAGTGTAGAATGGCTATCAGTTTTTCTCACCAGAATGAAGATATTATTGTTCTTTCTTCTGACTTTAGTTGTAGCTGTTAGGTCAACTGTAATTATTGCCCATTTGTAGGCAATCTCTCTTCTCTTTGGCTGTTTTCATATTTCCTCTTTGTTGCTGGCATTCCGAGTTTCCTTACGACATAACTAGATCTGGATTTTGATTAGATTAGCTATCAGTTTTTCTCACCAGAATGAAGATATTATGGTTCTTTCTTCTGACTTTAGTTGTAGCTGTTAGGTCAACTGTAATTATTGCCCATTTGTAGGCAATCTCTCTTCTCTTTGGCTGTTTTCATATTTCCTCTTTGTTGCTGGCATTCCGAGTTTCCTTACGACATAACTAGGTCTGGATTTTGATTAGATATGGATTCTTTTTATTCTGCTTAAAATTGATGGTGGGGGGCACTGTCTGGCTCAGGTGGTAGAGCATGTGAATCTTGATCTTGGGGTTGTAAGTTCAAGCCCTATGTTGGGTGTAGAGATTACTTAAAATAAAGTTTAAAAAAAAAATTGATCAGCATCCTGGAACATGTAGATTCTATGGTATTTGGAACAATAGCACCTCAAAGATGTCCATGTTCTAATCCTAAGAACCTGTGAATATTTTAGTTACATGACAGAGAGGAATTAAGGTTGCAGATGAAATTAAGATTGTTAATCTGATGACTTTAAAATAGGGAGATTATTTGGGATTATCTAAGTGGGCCCAATATAATCACAAAAGGGATTAAATATGGAAGGGGGAGGCAGAAGGGAGGTCAGAAATGATGTGATGTGAGACAAATTTTACCTACTCCTGCTGGTTTTGAAGACAGAGGACGAAGGCTATGTGCTAAGTAAGTAATTCAGGCTGCCTTTAGGAGCTGGAAAAAGGCAAGGAAACAGATCCTCCTCCAGAGACTCCAGAAAGGAATGCAGCCCTGGCGACACCTTGATTTCGGCCCAATGAGACCTAAGTTGGAATTTTTACCTACAGAATTGTAAGGTAATAAATTTGTGTTGTTGGTAATGGTAAATTATGGTAACTTGTAACAGTCGTGATAGGAAACTGATACAGTCTTTTTCTGGTTATGGTAATGTTATGGTGATGGTAACAAGTTATGGTAAATTGTGGTAATTTGTGACAGTAATGATAGGATTGAAATTTGTAAGTTATGGTAATGGTTATGGTAATTTGTTACGGTAATTTGTAACAGTAGTTATAGGAAACTAATACAGTCTCATCAATTCTGGAACATTTTCGGCCGTTATTGTAACTTTTATTTTTTATTTTTTTATTTAAAAAAAATTTTTTTAAAAGATTTTATTTATTTATTTGACAGAGAGAAATCACAAGTAGGCAGAGAGGCAAGCAGAGAGAGAGGAGGAAGCAGGCTCCACGCCGAGCGGAAAGCCCGATGTGGGGCTTGAACCCAGGACCTAGGATCATGACCTGAGCCGAAGGCAGCGGCTCAACCCACTGAGCCACCCAGGCACCCCTATTTTTTATTTTTTTAAAGGTTTTATTTATTTGAGAGAGAGAGAGAGTGAGAGAGAGCATGAGAGGGGAGAAGGTCAGAAGAAAAGCAGACTCTCCATGGAGCTGAGAGCCCGATGCGGGACTCGATTCCAGGACTCTGGGATCATGACCTGAACGGAAGGCAGTCGCTTAACCAACTAAGCCACCCAGGTGCCCCGTTATTGTAACTTTTAATACTGCCTCTTCATTCTTTCTCTTCTCTTCTTCTAGAACTCTGATTTAACATATGTGGACCTTTTTTTTTTTTTTTTAAAGATTTTATTTATTTATTTATTTGACAGAGAGAGTGAGAGAGTACAAGCAAGGGAGGAGACAGAGGCAGAGGGAGAAGCAGGCTCCCTGCTAAGCAGGGAGCCCAATGTGGGACTCAATTCCAGGAGCCTGGGATCATGACTGAGCTGAAGGCAGACACTTAACCACCTGAGCCACTCAGGTATCCCATATATAGACCTTTTAACTCTATCTTATTATTGCTCTAATCTTGCTTTCATATTTGCTCTGAACTACATTCTAGGTAATTTCTTCAGATCTATTTTTCAGTGTACTCATTCTTTTTGCAGCAGCATTTCTTTTTCTTTTTTTAAAGATTTATGTATTTATCTGAGAGAGTCTGAGTGAGTGGGGCAGGAGAGGGGGCAGAGGCAGAGGTAGACCTAGAGGTAGAGAATCTCAAGCAGACTCTGCACTATGCTGGAGCCTGGCATGGGGCTTGATCCCACAACCCTGAGATCATGATGTGAGCCTAAATCAGGAATTGGACGCTTAACCAACTGAGCCACCCAGGTGCCCCTGCAGCACATTTCTACTGCTATTTAACCCATCCATTAAAATTTTCACTTCAACAACTATATATTTCTTTTCTAGAGGTCTTATCTGGTTCCTTGGTAAACTTGACTGTTCATTTTTTAAACCACCTCTTGTTTCTTACTCCAATTTTCAATTTTATTTCTTTAAGCATATATTTTTAAACTATTTTTTAAAGATTTTTCTTTTTAATCTATTATTTTTTAATATTTTATTTTTATATTTTATATCTTTATATTTTATAGTTATATTTTATATATTATTTACTTATTAAATTTATATTATTATATTTATAAAGATTTTTCTTTTTAATTTATTTATTTGACAGAGAGAGACACAGCAAGAGAGAGAACACAAGCAGGGGGAGTGGGAAAGAGAGAAGTAGGCTTCCCTCTGAGCAGGGAGCCCAATTTGGGTCTCAATCCCAGGACCCTGGGAACATGATCTGAGCCCAAGGCAGCTGCTTAACAACTGAGCCACCCAGGTGCTTTATTTTATATTCTGTACCTAATAATAATTCTAATATCTGAAGTTTTTGTGAAACTGATTCTAACTGCTTCTAAGTGATTCATGGTACATTATTTTCTTATGTGTTTGATGAACTGACTAAAAGCTCACGGTTCCTTGGTACATTATCTCTGGAACTGTCTGCGGTCTCAGTTCTTCCAGGGAGGTTTTTCTCTTGCTTATACAGATGGTCCCTGACTTAATGATGGTTCGACTTAGGATTTTTTGACTTTTCACTGTCAGTTTATTAAAAGCAATATGCATTCAGCAGAAACTGTACTTTGAATTTTGGTCTTTTGCCTGGCTAGTCATATGTGGTACACACTGTCTTGTGATGCTGGACCGTGGCAGTGAGCTGCAGCTCCCACTCACCTACCCAGTCATACAGGTAAGCAATCAATACACTTAAAACCATTCTGGGGGTGACTGACTGGTTCAGTTGGTTGAACATGATACTCTTGATCTCAGGGGCGTGAGTTTGAGCACCATGTTGTGGGGCTAGACTACTTTAAATAAAAAAACAAAAATTAAAACAAAGACAAAACAAAACAAAAACCACGGATGCCTGGGTGGCTCAGTCGGTTAAGTGTCTGCCTTCAGCTCGGGTTATGATCCCAGGGTCCTGGGGTTGAGTCTCACCTTGGGCTCCTGGCTCAGCCTTCTTCTCCCTCTGCCTGCTGCTCCCCTGCTTGTGCTCTCTCTCTCTCTCTGACAAATAAATAAATAAAATCTTTAAGAAACAACAAAAAACTAAAACCATTCTATACCCACACAACCATTGTTTTTCACTTTCAGTATTCAATAAATTACATGAGATAGTCAACATTCATTATAAAATAGGCTTTGTATTAGTTGATTTTGCCCAACTATTAGCTAATGTAAGGGTCTGAGCATGTTTAGAGTAGGCTAGTTAGGTAGGTGTGTTAAATGTGTCTTCAACTTATAATATTTTCAATTTGTGGTGGGTATATTGGGACATAATCCATCATAAATTGAGAACTGTATTAGCTTTCTAGGGGTATGACAAACTTAGGACCAATTTATTTTATTTTATTGTTTTTTAAAGAGTTTATTTATTTCACAGACAAAGATCACAAGTAGGCAGAAAGGTAGGCAGAGAGAGAAGGGGAAGCAGGCTCCCTGCTGAGCAGAGAGCCCGATGCAAGGCTCCATCCCAGGACCCTGGGATCACGACCTGAGCCAAAGGCAGAGGCTTAACCCATTGAGCCACCCAGGCGCCCTATTATTATTATTTTTTTAAAGATTTAATTTATTTATTTGAAAGAGAGTGAGAGAAAGAGAGCATGAGATCAGGGAGGGTCAGAGGGAGAAGTGGACTCCCTGCCACGCAAGGAGCCCAGTGTGGGACTCAATCATGACCTGGGATCATAACCTGAGCCAAAGGCAGATGCTTAACAGACTGAGCCACCCAGATGCCCATGGACCAATTTAAAATATATTTTCATCATAAGGTTTTTTTTTTATTTTCTTCTTCCTTCCCCCCTCCCCTTTTAAGTGAGCTCTACATCTAACGTGGGGCTTGAACTCACAACCCCAAGATCAAGAGTCATGTGCTCTACCAAAAGCCAGCCAGCCACCCCTAAGCCTAAGGTGTTTGGTGGCACCACCTACACACTAAGAACTGTGAAAGATTGAGATTTTACTCTGCCATAGTTAGCCTACCATAATTGCATGGATTTTTTTTTCTTTTAATCACATGGATTTTGGCAGAAGACACACTACTCTTGGGTCAGAGACCAAGGACAGATTACTCAAAGCAATAGCAGTAGCCAGAGTTTCAGGATTTGTGTTGGCTCCCCAAGGCCGAATTCCCACAGGCAACACAAAAGCAGGCCAGGTGACATCTTACAGCCGGTGGGTTGCATTATAGGAAGGGAACCCTGAACTTAAAGAACATGCATATTTTATAATAGGCAGTAAGCATGCCTACCTTTTTCTCCAGAGGTAGATTTTATGGCTATCTTCGAAGGCTGTACACAAACCTGCCTCTGGTCCAGAGGGAGACACCATCAGTATCTTCCAAGACTGCTTACTACATAAACTGTTGAAAAGATAGTCTGGAACACAGAGAGTCAGTGCCTCTGTTCACAAGATGTGCAGAAACTTGAGCAACTCATGAAGAATTGTCTTCTAACAAAAGATACTTTGAATTGGGCCATGAACCCATGCTTGTGTTTTGGTCAATTATTAGGATAGTTTATCCCCCTTCTATTTAGAGCCAAGATCGAGACAGATAAATTTTCTTGCTGTCCTATGGTGTAAGGCAGGTGGTTTTGTTTGATAAAAGTGTAGACCTTTGTGTTCTAGTTTGTGTATGAGTATGTTGCGTGGGTTAAGGATCTCCTATTACACTCCCTACCTTGGCTGGAATCTTGGGTTTGTCTCTTGTCCCTACACCCTTCATAGTCGTTAGAACTCTAGTCCAAGCTCACTAGAGTTCAGAAGACACCCAAGCCCCATAAAATCTTCCTTTTGTGCTTGCTTACCTCTTGTTTCCCACTTTCACTTGATTTTTGGCCTCTGGTTATTCCTTAATTTTTTAGTATCTCAGAAATGTATTTCAATAGATTTTTTTAAAAAAGATTTTATTTATTTATTTGAGAGAGAGACAGTGAGAGAGAGCATGAGCGAGGAGAAGGTCAGAGGGAGAAGCAGACTCCCCGTGGAGCTGGGAGCCTGATGCAGGACTCGATCCCGGAACTCTGGGATCATGACCTGAGCCGAAGGCAGTCGTCCAACCAACTGAGCCACCCAGGCACCCCCAATAGATTTTTTTAAAGAAGTATTGTTTTTTTTTTTTTTAAAGATTTTATTTATTTATTTGACAGAGAGAGATCACAAGTAGATGGAGAGGCAGGCAGAGAGAGAGAGAGAGAGGGAAGCAGGCTCCCTGCTGAGCAGAGAGCCCGATGCGGGACTCGATCCCAGGACCCTGAGATCATGACCTGAGCCGAAGGCAGCGGCTTAACCCACTGAGCCACCCAGGCGCCCAAGAAGTATTGTTATTAAAAAAAAAAAAGTATTATTATTATTATTTATATGAGAGGGCTATTCTGTGTCTCTAACCTCCTGTACTGCCATGGTGGCTGAAATGCAGGGAGGTAATCATAATTGGAGCTTAGGGTATTGTGAGTCACCTGTATGAATGCTGAATTCACCCAGAAAGCTGCCAGGTTTGAAAGAATATACTTAACCAACACAATTAGGAAATGAGATGTCTTAATTAACTGGATTCCCCTGCACCCCGTTATCTAAAGAACCACCTGCTTGGGGGGGGTTATATCCACTTAAGCCTGCTATACACAGGAAGCAGGGACTCAGGAATCTCTAAGTTGTATATTTCTCTGCACAGCTGCATCGATTATTTTGTTGGCAACTTTAGAACTATTGCAGGTTTTCAATTTCATAGCTTTGATATAGCAACTATTTGGACCACTCCAGGGTTAACAGACTCTGGAAACTTGCTATGCAAAGTGAGCCCATGATCAACAGCATCAGCATGAATACCACCTGGGTGCAGTGAGACATGAAGATTCTTAGGCCCCTCTCCAGCTCTACTGAATCAGAATCTGCATTTTAACAAGATTTCCAGGTGGTTCCTTTGTGCATTAATTTTTTTAATTTTTTTTATTATTATTATTTTTTTAAGATTTTATTTATTTATTTGACAGAGAGAGAGATCACAAATAGGCAGAGAGGCAGTCAGAGAGAGAGGAGGAAGCAGGCTCCCTGCTGAGCAGAGAGCCCGATGCGGGCCTTGATCCCAGGACCCTGGGACCATGACCTGAGCCGAAGGCATAGGCCTTAACCTACTGAGCCACCCAGGCGCCCCTTAATTTTTTTTTAAAGATTTATTTGCTTATTTGAGAGAAAGAGAGAGAGAGAGAGAACAGTTGCAGAGGCACAGAGGGGCAGAGGGACAGAAGCAGACTCGCTGATGAGCTCAGAGTGCAGAGCCTGATGCTGGGCTGCGTCCCATAGCCCTGAGATCATGACCCAGGGGATATCAAGAGTTGGATGCTTAACCAGCCGAGCAACCAAGGTGGTCCTGTGCATTAATGTTTGAGAGGGATTGCCCTAGAAAAATGTTTTGAAGAAGGTAGAGTTGTTGCTGATGACTCCAGCAGTCATAAAATTTGGAGGAAGTGTAATACAATGTAGAAAGCATGGTTTTAAGAATCAGACTCTGAGGTCCACTCCTGAATAACAGTGTAAGTTTCAACAAATCACTTAGCATTTTTATATGTAGGATCTTATTTCACAAGATTGTTAAAGGAATAAAAACAGATAATGTAAAGAGTGCCTATGACAGCACCTGTCATATAGTAGGTATGAAGCAATAGTTTATTTTCTTTCCTTTTTCATGTCTTGCCTAGAGGGAATAATTTTTCCCTCTGTCATTCAAGTGTGTAGAAAATAGGGATACCTGGGTGGCTCGGTTGGTTGGGCGTGTGCCTTCGGCTCAGGTCACAATCCCACAGTCCTGGGATCAAGTCCTGCATCAGGCTCCTTGCTCAGCGGGGAGCCATATTCTCCTTCTGCCCGCCTCTCCCCCTGCTTTGCTCTCTCTCTCTCATTCTGACAGATGAATAAAATGTTAGAAAAAAATGTGTAGAAAGTAGTTTTTATAAATTCATAAGAAATGTCAGTTACTGTGGCACCTAGGTGGCTCAGTGGCTTAAGCCTCTGCCTTCAGCTTGGGTCATGGTCTCAGGGTCTTGGGATCAAGCCTGGCACCGGGCTCTCTGCTCAGTGGGGAGCCTGCTTCCCCCTCTCTCTCTGCCTGCTGCTCTGCCTGCTTGTGATTTCTTTCTTTCTGCCAAATTAATAAAGAAACAGAATCTTAAAAAAAAAAGGCTTTAAAGAAATGTCATTCATGAATAAGTAAGATATAAATTCATGAATAGGTAAGATATAAATTATAAGTTTCCATAAATGATGAAATAGGGTTTATAAGAGATACATACAAAAATGTTTAAAACAGGGGCACCTGAGTGCTCAGTTGTTAAGCGTCTGCCTTTGGCTTGGGTCATGATTCCAGGGTCCTGGGATCGAGCCCCACATGGGGCTCCCTGATCAGCGGGAAGCCTGCTTCTCCCTCTCCCACTTCCCTTGCTTGTGTTCCTTCTCTTGTTGTGCCTCCCTCTGTCAAATAAACAATAACCTTTAAAAAATGCTTAAAACAGGGACGCCTGGGTGGCTCAGTTGGTTAAGCAGCTGCCTTCGGCTCAGGTCATGATCCCAGCGTCCTGGGATCGAGTCCCACATCGGGCTCCTTGCTTGGCGGGGAACCTGCTTCTCCCTCTGCCTCTGCCTGCCATTCTGTCTGCCTGTGCTCACTCTCGCTTCTCTCTCTATGACAAATAAATAAATAAAATCTTTAAAAAAAATGCTTAAAACAGAAATGAAACAAAAATGAATATCATTGGAAGCTGAGTAAGAAAAATACCTACCATGTAGTCTATCACAGTTACCATAGGCAAGTTTGAAATGTAACACCGAGCTTCCTAATCACCATAGCAGAGAGGAAAACTCAGTATTTACATAAGGAACTTATTCCAGAGACAATTTCCTTTTTTTTTTTTTTTTTTTTTTTTTTTTTAAAGATTTTATTTATTTATTTGACAGAGAGAAATCACAAGTAGGCAGAGAGGCAGACAGAGAGAGAGGAGGAAGCAGGCTCCCTGCCGAGCAGAAAGCCCGATGTGGGGCTCGAACCCAGGACCTGGGATCATGACCTGAGCTGAAGGCAGCGGCTTAACCCACTGAGCCACCCAGGCGCCCCTTCCAGAGACAATTTCCTTGGCAGTAAGGTCCAAGAGGAACGTGCTGCATGAGTCCTTATCCAAGCAGCATCAGTTTAACGGGATATATTTTAATAGTACAACTGGAAAGTAGCTGCTAAGAGAATAAAAATGTGACCTTTAAGGGATCTCTGCTCCTTTATACTTGAGGATTAAAGATAGATGGAATCTAAGCAGAATTTTTTCTTCTTCCTTAATTGCTAAAAACCATCAGAGGCTGAAAGAAAAATTCCTTAATAAGCTCTCTAGAAATGGATTATCTATAATTCTTGGAAAATTAATTTACACAATCAGAGGAATATTTTATGTATCAGTTATAGGCATGGTAAAACGTCACTCAGAATTTTTCTAACCTGTAGGAGGTATGTAGACAACTGGAATAAAATATTCTTTCTTCCCCCCAATAGGGACCAACTCTTTTTTATTTTTTTTTAAAGATTTATTTATTTATTTGACAGACAGAGATCACAAATAGGCAGAGAGGCAGGCAGGGAGAGAGGAGGAAGGGCACTGAGCAGAGAGCACGATGTGGGGCTCAATGCGGGGCTTGATCCCAGGACCCTGGTACTAAGACCCGAGCCGAAGGCAGAGGCTTTAACCCACTGAGCCATCCAGGTGCCACAAGGGACCAACTCTTTTTTAGCCTATCAATATTCTCTTGCTCTTTTCACTAGATTCATTCCCAGTAAAATAAATGAAGGCATATATATACTAAAACAAAACTTAAGCCAGTTGATGTCTTATGTTTTACAATGATTTTTTTTAAGTAAGCTCTATGCTCAATGTGGGGTTTGAACCCAAGATCAAGAGTTGCATGCTCTATTGACTAAGCCAGCCAAGTGCCTGTATAATGATTTAAAAATAAAATAGCATAGAATTCCTACTAATTTCTTAATAGTTTCAAACAAAAAATGCATGATCAGAAATATTGGGGAGACGTCCTAAATGAAGAATATTTTGGCAAGTTTTTTTTTTTTTTTTTCTTTTTATGCTGCTTCCCCCACCCGCTCCCACCTCCCTTTTGGCAAGTTTTTTTAGGATCTATTGTGTTGTTTTTAATATTTTCGAAATTTCTGGATTTTTTTTTTTACTCTGTGATATAAATGGGCATCCCTCTGTTGGGGTCGATTCCACGTTAAAACATGTTAACCCCCTAGGGCCTGCCTGGGCCTACTTAGCCATAGTGACTCCATGTTGCCTAGGTAGACATTTTGTTGTTTAATAAATGCCTCAACAGTTATTGATATCAGTTCCAGGTAACTGTTACTAAAACACACACCCAAAACAAGGCCATTTTGTTTATATCGGTTCCAGGTAACTATTACTAAAACACATACCTAAAACAAGGGAATTTTGTTGTTTAATAAACGCCTCAACAGTTACTAGTATCGGTTCCAGGTAACAGTTACTAAAACACACAGGTAGGAGACATCCAATCAGCCAAAGCCACATATGTAGATGCCTGCGATTGTGCCCTATAAAAACTAGCCTGTAAGACCAAGGGGTGTCGCTCTCTTCGGAGGCGGCCCTGGCCGGTCAGTCTGACTTCTAATGCTTGGCATAGGATAAAGCTTTACATAACTTTCACTTTGTCTCAGCCTGGCTGGTCAGTCTAACTTCTAATGCTTGGCATAGAATAAGGCTTTGCGTAACTTTGTCTCAGTCTCGTTCCTTTGATAACGGACCCAACACCTCCCTATTAATACAAACTAGATCTATACCATATTTCTAAATGTCTATAGTGTAATCCACTGAAGGGATATAGTATTACTTATTTAACTAATATTTAAACTGTTTTTTAGTTTTTTTTTATCATAAAAAACCATAGTCATTTTCATCTTTGTACATGTATCTTTACACACTTGCTTGGGATTACTTTTTGTCCCCCCTTTCCTGGGATTACTTTCCTAAGAGTTCTCAAAAGTGGAATTGTTAGGTTAAAGGGGATATATATGTAAATCTTTTTTTAAAAAGATTTTATTTATTTATTTGACAGACAGAGATCACAAGTAAGCAGAGAGGCAGGCAGAGAGAGAGAGAGAGGAGGAAGCAGGCTCCCCGCCAAGCAGGGAGCCCGATCCAGGGAGCCCCAGGACCCTGGGACCATGACCTGAGCCGAAGGCAGAGGCTTTAATCCACTGAGCCACCCAGGTGCCCCTATATGTAAATTTTTAAATTCATTTTGCCAAACTGCATTCAAGGGAGATTATATCAGTTTACCTTCCCACTGAGAATGCATAACATTGTCCAATTTACCTATCTTTAGTGAAAAGCAGCAATCATTATATAATTGCCAATCAGAGAGGTGAAAACTGATTCAGGAATTATTTTAGATTATACTCTCAAAAAAAAGGAAGGGAGGGGAGTAGCATGGAGTAGGGGGAAAAGTTAAGTCAGGTTATCATCTCAGCTGGAAACTAGCTTCATTCGGCCTTATCCCAAGGGGACTTTGGTATATGACCTGCACCACAAAGGTACTGCCTCAAGGTAAGAAGGCCAACTGTGAGCTGCCTCTGGGAGGGGGTAACCATCTTCTTAGATGAAACAGTTACCTTTGTCAAGTGCAGTTCTCTAGACTCTAGAGAAAGGACACCTGTGGACTTTAAGCTGCCAAGACTCATAGCAGCTCTGGGATGGGTGTACCTTCCAGCAGGGAATACTGGTGGGTATGGTAGTCAAGTAATTGAGTGGTGTTCTCTTTAGTTCACATTCACCCAGAAACTCAGAATGTGATACTATTTGAAAATAGGTTCTTTGTAGATGTAATTAGTTAAGGTGAGGTTGATAGGAGTTAGGACACACTACCCCAAAATATGGCACCTTGGCATACTGAATATTTTAAGCTGAAGGAGTTGGAGAAAACAGCAGAAGCAGTAAAGTCATCCTGACCACCTCCCTCTCACCCTCTGAAAGAGATCATAAAACACTCATGTGAGAGGTGGCCTCCCTACATCCCAGGGAAAAGGAGTAGCCTTATGTCTGAAGGAAAGCAAAGGGATCCTAAGAAGAATATGAACAAGACAGGCCTTGCTAAGTTTTCCTCAAGTTACTACACTTACTTTCTTTAACTTATCTTTAATTTAACATATCATATCTCCTTAACTCATCACAACTGTCTACTGTTCATCAAATCTAGCATAAAAATCTCAGGTCTGTTTCTATGAGTCTTCATTTCCTTACGAAGGTCTTCCGTGTCATATAAAAGTTATTTTCAGACCCAGCGAGGGACCCTAAGAGGGTCAAGGAAAACTTTTTCCTCACCTACAAATTCATGCTAGATTACAGTGAGCCTTAAATCCAATGACTCGTGTGCTTATAAAAAGAGGAGAGCACACAGACAGACACACAGAGAAGGCCATATACAGATGGGGGCAGAGACTGGAGTTATGCTGCCATAAACCAAGGAACGCCTGGGGCCACCAGAAGCTGGAAGAAACCTCTGTGGGAACATGGCCCTACTGACATCCTGATTTTGGACTTTTAGCCTCCAGATCTGTGAGAGAATACATTTCTGTTGCTTTAAGCCCAACCAGTGTGATATTCTGTTACAGCAGCCCTCGGGAACTTGTGAGGTAGGGCGCTAGCTATTTATCAAGCAGTTCTTATAGTATGGTTCATGGACTCCTGGGCACCCCTAATGCCCTTTCTGGAAGCCTACAAGGTTAAAAGTATTTTCTTTTCTTTCTTTCTTTTTTTTTTTTTTAAGATTTTATTTATTTATTTGAGAGAGAGACAGTGAGAGAGAGCATGAGCAAGGAGAAGGTCAGAGGGAGAAGCAGACTCCATATGGAGCTGGGAGCCCGATGCGGGACTCGACCCCGGGACTCCGGGATCATGACCTGAGCCGAAGGCAGTCGTCCAACCAACTGAGCCACCCAGGTGTCCCAAAAGTATTTTCATAGTAATAGTAATAGTAAGACTTTATTTGCCTTTTTTTTTTTTAAACTGTGTTTGTTTCAATAATGGTGTGAGAGCAATCAATGGTGGGTATCATTGTTGGTGTCTCAACATATATGAGATAATGGCACCAAACTGTACTAGTAGTTCTTGCATTCGTCACTGCCATACTCACGATAACGAAAATGCCAGTCTGTATAGGAATGTCCCTGAAGAAGCATAAAAATTATTAGATTTATTAAATCTTGACCCTAGAGTACTCATCTTTTTAATATTTTGTGTGACAAGTGCTTTGGCTAACAAAGCACTTCCATGGCATACTGAAGTACAATGGCTGTCTTGAGGAAAACATTTGTGTAATCACTGGAACTGTGAGCTCAAGTAGGCGCCTTTTCCCATAGACTATCACTTCTGCTTGAAAGAAGAGCTGCCTGAAAAACTACGATTATTCAGACTAGGCATTTTCTTAGAAATGAAAGAAGTGGGGTGCATGGCTGGTTCAGTCAGTACAATGTGTGACTTTTGATATCAGGGCAGTAGGTTCAAGTTCCATGTTGGGTTTAGAGATTATGTAAAAAATTTTAAAAAAATCTTTAAAGGATAAAAAAAGGACACGAATGAAGTGACACTGTTACTTCAAGGAAAAGAGTGGATGGCATTTGTTACCAATGATAACAGTTGAGTTCTCAAGCAAAAATTAGTATTTTGAAAAACTGATCTGACATTGTGAGCTTGATATCTTCCCAGTTCTTTTTTTTTTTTAAAGATTTTATTTATTTATTTGTCAGAGAGAGAGAGATAGCACACACAAGCAGGCAGAGTGGCAGGCAGAGGCAGAGAGAGAAGCAGGCTCCCCACTGAGCAAGGAGCCTGATGCAGAACTCGATCCCAGAACCCTAGGATCATGACCTGAGCTGAAGGCAGTGGTTCAACCCACTGAGCCACTCAGGCATCTCGATATCTTCCCAATTCTTCAAGAGTTTCCTGATGAGGGGTGCCTGGGTGGCTCAGTGGGTTAAGCCTCTGCCTTCGGCTCAGGTCATGATCTCAGGGTTCTGGGATCAAGCCCCGCATGGGGCTCTCTGCTCAGCAGGGAGCCTGCTTCCCCCCTCTCTCTGCCTGCCTCTCTGCCTACTTGTGATCTTTCTCTCTGTCAGATAAATAAATAAAAAAATATTAAAAAAAAGAGTTTCCTGATGAGATCCATGGTGATATTAACAAATATGATTTTTATGATCATGGAATATGTCAACATTTATTAGACCTGCATAACTCTGGGAAACATTTTCCAAATGACTAATGTGTGATGTTACAGATTAATGTGTGAGAAAAAGATACGTTCAATATCAAGATAGACCAATGTTGAGTTTTTAGATAATAGAATATGAAAACCTCATTGCTATTGGTTTCAGATTTTACATTGTAATCATCTTTAATAAACTACCACTTGCTGGGTAGGCTACCTGAAGCACTGTTTTTTTTTTTCCCCTACATGGATAAAATCATCTTTAATTTCTCTAGATGTATTTGAATCCTTAAACTAGTTCTATATCCCCCAATAATGGAGAAGGTTACACATCTGTGGGGACAGAAAGTACATGGGAAATCTCTGTTTCTTCCTTTCAATTTTGCTGTGAATCTAGAAGTGCTCTAAAAAATAAAGCCTATTAAAAACACAAAAACAAAGCAAAGAAACAAAAAGTTGAGTGCTACATCCCCAATTCTGTTGCTATATTCACTTGGCTACTGTAGATGGTAAGTCATACAAAAGAAGGATAAACTCTTTGGATACCTGAAGCATTCTCTTTTTTAAGAAATTACTAAGTGTGTATGGAATACTATAAACCACTGGGCATTGGTTATTTATTGGTAAGTAAAATAGACATAGCCTTATGCCCTTGTACCAATTCTTGCTTCTAGTTAAAGATGGGGGTGGTAAACATGTTTCCTTCCTGTCCCTCGTTTTTCTTTTTTTTCCTTCCTATCCCTCTTATGACATCACTGAAATAGAGATTCAGAAGCACTAAGAAGAAAAAATAGTAGTGAAGAAATCAGAGAATGAACTTTTAAAACATTTTAAAAAAATATTTCTTTTTAAGTGATCTCTATGCCTGGGACGGGGTGGGGTGGCTTGAATGTACAACCCTGAGATCAAGAGTTGCATGCTCCACTGCCTGAGCCAGCCATGCACCCCTAAAACATTTCTACAAGACTATTCTGACACATGGAATGAGGAAGCTACAGGCCCCATTTACAAGGCTGGAGAGATGCAGGTGACCAGTTTGCCACAAACCTCTAAATGTTGGCGCTACTGGAATTGGCACACAAGGAAATACAGCAATAGACGTTAGAGCTGGGATATTAATTGAAGAAATGCATATAGAATAGTTGACCTTCCCTTATCTGCTCCATTCTTCATGTGCGCAAAATACTGCCAGACCAAAGGCATCAGACATTTAGCACCAAGCCAAAATCAGGAGTGTTCTCTAAGAGAAGAGAAATGCTAAGGCCCTTATCAGAGGATAGAGAAATAAAGAACTGATTAAGAGGCATTAAGACTCAATCTAAGATGGGTGCCTGGCTGGCTCAATCGAAAGAGCTTGCAACTCTTGATCTCAAGGTTGTGAGCTTGAGCCCCATGCTGGGCATACAAGTTAGTTTAAAAATCTAAGAGATCTTGGGCGCCTGGGTGGTTCAGTGGGTTAAGCCGCTGCCTTCGGCTCAGGTCATGATCTCAGGGTCCTGGAATCGAGTCCCGCGTCGGGCTCTCTGCTCAGCAAGAAGCCTGCTTCCCTCTCTCTCTCTCTGCCTGCCTCTCCGTCTACTTGTGATCTCTGTCAAATAAATAAATAAAATCTTAAAAAAAAAAATAAAAATCTAAGAGATCCAACATGAGAGTCAATGAGTGTCCTCAAAAAGGGTGCAATAAGGAGTAGTGATGTGATGGTAGTGAAGAGGAGAAAGGAAAATCAAAGAGAAAATAAGAGAGCAAAATGCATTCAAATTACCCATCCCAGACACATCCTGAAATACTCTATTTCCATCATTAAAGAATGGATCCTAGGGGCACCTGGCTGGCTCAGTCAGTAAGCATGCAACTCTTCATCTCAGGGTTGTTAAGTTTGAGCCCCACATTGGTTACTGATAGAGATTATTTAGAAATAAATCTTCTTTGGGGTGTGGCACCTGGGTAGTTGATTTAGTGGAGAGTCTGACTCTTGATTTTTTTTTTTTAGGATTTTATTTATTTATTTGACAGACAGAGATTACAAGTAGGCAGAGAGGCAGTCAGAGAGAGGAGGAAGCGGGTCCCTGCTGAGCAGAGAGCCCGATGTGGGGCTCGATCCCAGGACCCTGAGATCATGACCTGAGCCGAAGGCAGAGGCTTTAACCCACTGAGCCACCCAGGCACCCCCTGACTCTTGATTTCAGCCCAGGCCATGATCTCAGGGCCATGGGATCAACGGTGTTGCCTCCATGTCCAGCAGGGTGTCTACTTGAAGATTCTCTTCCTCTCCCTCTCCCTCAGCCCTTCCCCACCCTAGCTCATGTGCTTTCAAATAAATAAATCTTTTTAAAAATTTTAAAAAGATTTTTATTTACTTATTTGATAGACAGAGATCACAAGTAGGCAGAAAGGCAGGCAGGGGTGGGGGTGGAAGCAGCCTCCCCACTGAGCAGAGAGCCTGATGTGGGGCTCGATCCCAGGACCCTGGGATCATGAACCTGAGTTGAAGGCAGTGGCTTAACCCACTGAGCCACCCGGGCACCCCTCAAATAAATAAATCTTTTAAAAACATCATTTTTTAAAAAAAGTACGGGGGTAAAACAGATTTCTTTTCTTTTTCTCTTTTTAAGATTTTATTTATTTACTTATTTGTCAGAGAGAGAGAGAGAGCAAGAGAGAGAGCTCAAGCATAGGCAGGGGAATGCCAGCCGGAGGGAGAAGCAGACTCCCCACCAAGCAAGGAGCCCAATGAGGGACCTGATCCCAGGTTAGAAAATAGTGGGGGTATGCCTTCAGGGTTCTGAGGAAATTTCATTTTTAACTTGGAATTGTATATTCAGTGAAAAAATAATCAAATATATAGTTTGGAGAGCACCAATCTAATCTTTGCTCACTGAGGAGCTCACAGCTTGTCTGGGAAGAAAGGTAAATATGATATGCTTAAGGTAAGAAAATGTAAAGAGGTCTCACAGGTGTTACCAACATGGAGAGGGGCACCCAACCTAGTCTGGGGAAGCCATAGAAGATTTCTTGAAGATATGATCCTGAGTTAAGCCTTGAACCATAAGGAAACAACTTGGTAAATCTCTTCAATAAATTTCCCTGACCTAGAGTAGACTGTGATAAGAGAAATTTTATCTCCATATTCAAACTTGGCTTCCACATAGCTTATAACTGGTCATGACTAAGGGTATAAGCATTAAAAAATAGTCATGATTTTGCTCACTCCTTCTATCATATATGCACTGTACCTGATTTGCAAGATGTGCAGCTTAGTTCTCCTCATGACTAATCCATTGGAAGTGGGGCACACCTGCCTTTCCTTCTGACTTGAGCAAATGGTTGAAACCATTACTTTTTTCTTTCACTGTGATTCTCTACCTGTGTCAAATGAACTCAGTTTTTTTAAACGTGTAGGCCAAACTTTTCAAATTCCTTACTGGCATGTGATTTAGGTCTTATTAACTTCTGTGTGATTATCATTTATTTGTTTTTTGCTTAGATACCAGGGCAGGCTACATTCAGATATCAGAGAATGGTTTGTGCTGTATTGGAGCTAAAAAGTTTAAAGAATGAAAAGATAGTTGGCAAAGTCATATTTGTGAACTTCCTATTTCTTTTTCTTCCTATTTTTTATAAGCCAAAAAGACAAATAAGGTAGCTATGAAGCCTTGCTCCTATTTGGAATTCTTTTTTGAATGAAAATAAAAATGTCCCCAATTCTCTTTGAGATAAGCATCAGCTGAATAAACCTACTTCATTGTTATTTTGTAGCACACTCTAGTTCCTGTATATTTGAAAAGTTCTATATTTTCACACACTTTATCTACTAAAAAATTGGTAAGAACAAGAAGATCTTGTAACCTGTTCACAAGGCTACTTTTTTCCTTTTTTTAAAGTAGACTCCACACCCAACATGGGGCTTGAACTCATAACCCTCAGATCCTGAAATCAAGTGTTGCATGCTCTACCAACTGAGCTAGCAAGGCACCCCTACAAGGCTAATTTTTAAAGATCAGACTCATTCACCATGACATGTTTTTGTCATCAGAGCAGAGAAACCTGGCTAAAAGAAGGAGAAGGAGTGTTTTAACAATATTCTTGTAGTTAGACTCTCCTTCATTTTCTATTTTAAAACATTTCTTTTTTTTTTTTAAGATTTTATTTATTTATTTGACAGAGAGAGGCACAGCAAGAGATTAAACACAAGCAGGGGGAGTGGGAGAAGGAGAAGCAGGCTTCCTGCTGAGCAGGGAGCCTGATATGGGGCTCAATCTCATGACCCCAGGATCACAATCCCAGCCAAAGGCTGACGCTTAATGACTGAGCCGCCCAGGTGCCCCTATTTATTTATTTTTAAAAGATTTTATTTATTTGAGAGAGAGAGCATGTGAGAGAGAGAAAAAGAGCACTTGTTTACAAGAGCAGGGGGAGGGGCAGAGGGAGAAGCAGGCTCCAGACTTGGGGCTAGATCCCAGGAACCTTGGGATTATGACCTGAGTCTAAATCAGGAGTCAGATGCTTCACTGACTGAGCTACCCCAGTGCCCCTAGACTCCCCTTTATGAAAAGAAAAATATAAATAAGAAAGCCCAGTCTGGGGATGCCAAAAAGACCCTCTCATTCCCGCTGAATATTGTATGGATGAGGGGAAAAGATCATTTTCTTCCTTTTTTTCAGGATGGTCCCTCATTCAGTGATAGTAAAAACTGAGCACGGTTCCTGGTTGAATAGTGTTCCCCCCAAATTCATGCCCACCTAGAACTTCAGAGAATGATCTTATTTAGAAGTAAGATCTTTGTAGATGCATAGAAGTTATGATGAGGTGGTAACTTGTACCATAAGGATTAGGGTAGGGCCTAAATCCAGTATGATTAATGGAAGTTGGCCATGTGAAGACAGAGGCAGAGACTGGAGTTATGTTGCCACAAGCCAAGGAAAGCCAAGGACCGCCAAGGACTACTGACAGTCACCAAACTAGGAGGGAGGCATGCAGCAGATTCTCCCAGAAGGCACCAAACCTGGTATACCTTGATTTCTGGATTCCAGAATTGTGAGAGGATAAATTCCTGTTCTTTTAAGCTACCCAGCCTGTGGCAATTTGTTCACAGCAGCCTTAAACTGACAGAGGCCTTCAGCTCCTCTCCATACCCTGTCACCAGCAGGTGGGTATCCCTCCCTTAGTTTGGGAGTTCTAGCAGGAAGAGGTCTAATTCTTTTTTTTTCCCCCTCAAAGATTTTATTTATTTATTTATTTAGAGAGTTCCCACATGCAAGCAGGGGAGGGGCAAAGGGCGAGGGATAAAAGAATCTCAAGCAGACTCCACACTGAGCACACAGTCTGACCTGGGGGCTCTATTTCACGATCCTGAGATCATGACCTGAGGCAAAATCGAGAGTCAGAAGCTTAACCGACTGAGCCACCCATGCACCCGAAGAGGTCTGATTCTTAACTCCGACTGCCTCTCATTCCTCTTTTCTCAGCTTCCCTGACATTGACTGTGTCCTAAAGATTCTAAGCTTTTCACTTAGACCATCCTTATTAAATGGAATTTTGCTCTCAGACTTTTAATCAATGTTTAAATAGTCTGAATATGCCTCCCAGAAGAGTCACAGGTATTTACATGGCGATTCATACCCTGAAATCTGATTGGCCAGAAAGCTGTTGCTGTTTGAGTGGAAGAGCAAAGGCAAGGAAGGCCTCTTTAATGTACTAACACAATGAACATCTCAAGGGCTGTGGCAATGCTACAGTCTCTGTACTTCATAAGCCCTATGGCTATTCCACCCACTGAGAAAGTGGAAACAGATGACTGTTATCAACCACATAGGAAGAAAAAGAAAGTAGAGGTAGTGATTTTAACATATACAAAGTAGAGTTTAACACAGAGGATGAAAAAAAAAAAAGACAAAGAGGATAGAATGTCTCAGTAGGATCATCTGATCTTGATAAATGGCCCTGTTAATCCTTGACAGTATTGTCCTCTAGTGTCTTAGAAACCTTGGGTTAAATCCTATCACTAACTGTAACACTCCATAATTTATCTTCCTAGAGCCTCGGGGTTTTTTTAATCTGCAAAATGGAGATAATACATATCTTGCCCATAGAATGGTTGTAAGGCTCATATTAGCTAATTTATATAAAATGCCTAGGATTCAATAATTGTTAACTTTCATTCCCACTCTGCTTGCTTGCCAAAAAAAAAAAAAAAAAAAAAAGCCAAAATCCTCATTCCTTCTTCAAGCCCCCTGCTCAAGCCCCATTGCTTTTTTCCCTCTGCATTTGATCATGCTTCCCATGTTATACAGAAGTTATTACTTTTATTATAATGAGGCTAGGAATCTCTCAGTTCTTCAATTCCTTTCCTTCATGAGGGCCTAGTCTTACTCTCCCCACTCACCTTCTGAAGATTTCTCCCTTTCTGTGTGAAGCTACGTGTTTTGGTTTTGTCCCCTAGAAGTTCCGTATTTTAGCTCCAATATTTCCTATGTTTTCACCTTTTATTTCTCCACCACTTCTTTTCCTTCAGCATATGAAAATCTTCCTCCTATTAAAAATGAACTAATAACAGGGGCACCTGGGTGGCTCAGTTGGCTAAGCGACTGCCTTCGGCTCAGGTCAAGATCCCAGGGTCCTCGGATCAAGTCCCGCATTGGGCTTCCTGCTCAGTGGGGAGCCTGCTCCACCCCCCCCCCCGCCCCGCCCCGCCGCCCCGCCTCTGCCTGCCTCTGCCTGCCTCTCTGCCTACTTGTGCTCTTTCTCCCTCTGTCAAATAAATAAATAAAATCTTAAAAAAAAAAAATTAAAAAAAAGAACTAATAACAGATCTAAACTCTGAACTTCTGACTATGGTAGGTTCAATTCTACCTTTCTCCTTTCTTAGACAAGCTCCTATTTTTTTTTTAAGATTTATGTATTTATTGGGGTACCTGGGTGGCTCAGTGGGTTAAACTACTGCCTTTGGCTCGGGTCATGATCTTGGGGTCTTGGGATCGAGCCCCACATCCGGCTCTCTGCTCAACAGGGGGCCCGTTTCCCTCTCTCTCTCTGCCTGCCTCTCTGCCTACTTGTGATCTCTCTCTGTCAAATAAACAAATAAAATATTAAAAAAAAAGATTTATGTATTTTAGGGGGAGGGAGAGAAGGAGCGCATGTGTGTGTGCACGTGTGCGCGTACACACACACACACACACACACACACACAGGCACAAATGGGGGGAGTGGGGCAGGGCAGAAGGAGACAGAATCTCAAGCAGACTTCCCACCAAGCAGGGAGTCTGAGATGGGCCTCCAGGTGGGGCTCGATGTCACAAACCAGAGCTGAAATCAAGAGTCAGCCACTAAACTGACTGAACCCTCCAGGTGCCCCTACTTTTTTTTCATTTAAATTATATTTATTCACCTTCTGAAAAGGCAACATTTATGAATCAAAATTCAAAAAGGCATACAGTACAAATTTTCCTTCCTATCCCTGATTCTCAAGCCATTTACCTTCCCTGAGCAAATGGTTTCCTGTGGTCTTTTTAGAGATCAGTCTATGCATATATAAGCAAATACACATTTTTCCTTTTGTATGAAAATTTTAGCCTATTACAGACACTCTTCTGATCCTTGCTTTTTTTTTTTTTCAGTTAAAAATATATCTTGGAGGTCTTTTCATATCAGTGCGTAAACAATTTCCTCATTGTTAAAGTGTTCTCAAAAGCAGCTGCCAAGATGGGATTAGACATGCAAGAAACTTACTGGAGGAAATGCCTGTGAGGGAGGAAAAGGAGCTGGAGACAATCAGATAGTGATGCTGATTTGAGCCCCATGAAGGGGGGCGGGTGGGAAGTTAGGAGGGTTGGGGTAGTAGTGACTCAGACTGCAACATAGTTCTAAGAAAGTTTCAGACAGGCTTAAACCTGGGGATTCCTTAAGACAAAGTCACACATCAGAGGAATCCTGCATCCTGCAGGAATGGACCTGCCTGAACATCCTGCTATGCTCAGTCATCGGCTGGGAGCAGTCCATGGGGAGTGCAGCCTCATTGCAAATGCAGTGGTAGAATCAGGGCTTAGCAGATGGAGCCTCCCTGGACGGAAAGATCTGAGAGGAATAGTTCACGGCCTTCATATTATTTTTAGGGCTGCATAATAATCCACTGATGGATGTGCCATAATTTATTTATCCATTCTGTGGGGTACATCACAGCACCCACCCCAAGGAGTGGTACTACTATGTATTATTATTATATTATTATTATTATTATTATTATTATTTTGGAAACTACGATGTAATTTGGATAGATGCTGCCAAGATTAAAATCTAATGTATATACTGGTATATATTTTGTGAATGTGCACTTTCACTAGCAATGTAGAAGAATATTTCCTCATTTCCTTATTAACACAGGGTGTGGTAAAACTTTCGTTTTTTTTTAGTTAACTTCTTCATAATCTATATTTGATTTTTTACTTACACATTTTCCCACTTTTCATATACGCCCAAGTACATACTCATTAAGCCTTGTCTCTTTAATTTACTAGCTCAGTTTGTTCATATGTAAAATAACAATAAATCAAGAAATTTAATAGGGATATTTTGACTATAAAATGAATGCAAAATTCCATAGTTAAGAATCAACCAGGGCGCCTGGGTGGCTCAGTGGGTTAAGCCGCTGCCTTCGGCTCAGGTCATGATCTCGGGGTCCTGGGATCGAGTCCCACATCGGGCTCTCTGCTCAGCAGGGAGCCTGCTTTCCTCTCTCTCTCTGCCTGCCTCTCTGCCTACTTGTGATTTCTGTCTGTCAAATAAATAAATAAAATCTTAAAAAAAAGAAAGAATCAACCAAAAAATGTTCTAAATCAACCAAAAAATATTCTCCATACTCTACACTGATGATTTTCAGATCTATACATTTAGGCCAGACATCTTGTCAGCAGGTAAAAATATTCAACAGTTTACTTGTTCTTTTAAAAAAAATTTTTTTTTTAAAGATTTTATTTATTTATTTGACAGAGATCATAAGTAGGCAGAGGCAGGCAGAGAGAGAGAGGAAGAAGCAGGCTCCCCGCTGAGCAGGAAGCCGGACGCGACGCGGGGCTCCATCCCAGGACCCTGGGATCATGACCTGAGCTGAAGGCAGAGGCTTCAACCCACTGAGCCACCCAGGCACCCCATATTTACCTTATTATTAAAGTCAAAACTCTGAGAGTCATTTTGGATTATTCTCTCTTCCTTAAACCCACACTTAATTAACCACTAGATTCTGCTGAATTTGATTCATAAATGATTCTGGTATCTGTCTTTTTCTCATGATCAGCACTGCCCATCTATTGTTCATCTATGCCCATCTATCCCTGTATTTTATAAGTATTAAGGCAATAGCTCCTTCCTCTTCTTTTTTCTTTTTTAAAATAGGATTCATGCTATGGGGCTTGAACTCAAGACCCTAAAATCAAGAGTCACATGCTCTACCAACTTGGGAAGCCGGCCAGGAGCCTTGAGGCAATAGCTTTACTGTTCTTACCTTCTTCCAATCTATTTTGAACACTGTCATCACGAGGAGTTTTTGAATACACAGCACTGATGATAATACTCTCTAGCTGAAGAGTCTTTAATGGCTTCCTATTGCCTATAAAATGATGAAATCTAAAACTTACTTAACATATATTGCTCTTCATAATCTGATCTCTTACCTAACGTCTTTTTAGATATCCCCTTTCCCTGCTTTAATCTGTAACATTCAAACTAGTTGCATTTCTCAGAATATATCATGTTCTCTCTTGATATATGTATTTGCCATCCTGCCTTAAATAATTTCCTGCTCTTTTCCCACTTGCCTTTCACATAAGGTTCTTAAAATTTTGGGTCAAACTGACCTCCCAAGCTTAGCCTGACTCCTCTAGTAGTCCTCCTATTCTACCATTGCTTTTTGTATCCACAGGGTTTATTTTTTATTTGCCTGCATGTTTATTTCTTCAGTAGGTTTTGGTTCCCCGGATGGAAAAAGACCAATTTCATCTGGTATCTCCAGCACTTATCACGGTTCCTGGAAATAAGAGAAACTCACATACTTTTTGATTGGCTTCAAGATCTGAGAAGTTTCCCAAGAAATTTACTCTTGTAGTAAATAAACGATCTCCATCCCTCCCCCCACCCCAAGTTTTCCAGGTTTCTCCCAAAACCTAGCGGGCAGGTCACTCACTACTAACTCTCCTTACCACTTTAGATAAAAGTGACCATTTCTTCCTTTGTGCTCCCACTAAAAGCGGTATATTAGTCCTATCCTAGCAGCAATCATGTTTAAGATTGTATCCTAAGCATCTGACACGTTAAGCACGCAATAATTAAATGAATCCATGTTTACTTTAAGGAGACTTTCTTTTTTTTTTAAATTTTTAAAATTTTTGTTCATTTGACAGAGAGAGAGAGAGAGAGAGATCACAAGTAGGCGGAGAGGCAGGCAGAGAGAGAGGGAAGCAGGATCACCGCTGAGCAGAGAGCCCGATGCGGGGCTCGATCCTAGGACCCCGAGATCATGACCTGAGCCGAAGGCAGAGGCTTAACCCACTGAGCCACCCAGGTGCCCCTTAAGGAGACTTTCTTAAATATTCTAGGAGAATGTCATCAGTATGCATAGACCATAAAAAGACTTTTAAAATCCAAACCTGATGATTGTTTTAAAAACGATCTATCCAGGTGCAGGGAGGGAACAGGGGAGGAGGGGAGGGGAAAAAAAAAAAAACGATCTATCCTCCTGGCACTCTTTTTTTTCTTCAAGATTTTATTTATTTGACACAGAGATCACAAGTAGGCAGAGCAGCAGGCGGGGGGGGGGGGGGGGGGCGGGCAGGCTCCCGTAGAGAGCCCCAGCGGGCTCAGATCCCAGGACCCTGAGATCATGATCTGAGCGGAGGGCAGAGGCTTAACCCACTGAGCCACCCAGGCTCCCCACTCCTGGCACTTTAACTGCCGTTAGACAGATGGCCAAAGCTTGGCTGTGGGAACCGCATATGGTAGGAGGAGACCGTGACTGGAGCGCGAGGAAAAGGATGATTGGTTGCTAGGTCTCAGAAGTTCTCCTCAGACCGAAGCTAGGACTTGGAAACCGCTGATGGTTCAGCTTTTGAAATACGGTTTTTGCATCGTAAAGGAAAAAGATTAACCTATCAGAAACAACCGAGCACACCCCATTACCAATCAGGAGCGGGAAAGAAGCCAAAGCCTGGGGATACCCACGCACCAACGAGGACGTCATTCTCCAGTCTCAGCCAATGAGCGGCTGGACAGGGGAGGGGGCGGGGTAACAGGAGGACCAATTGTCACAAAAAACAAACAATCTGCAGTACAACTGCCTTAACCACAGCCCTCGCCTCTCAAACCGCTGGAGCAAACTCCTGAGCAAAGCACTTGCCAAATGCTTTCCACTCTCCTTCTCGCCTGGAAGCAGTTATAGTGGAGTACCTTCCTCACACCAGAACAAGGGCCTTCTTTTCACCAGCTCCCACAGACTCGCAGAAAGAATACTGCAACTTTGAGGTTTCTACCTTCACAGGAACTGGCAGAACGGCGCTACCTGAGGGGGAGGGGCGGCCCCAGTACGCAGGCGTGCACGCCTCGTGGGGGCGGGGCTATGGCGGCCCACAGCAACCTGGGTGCTGTATTCCTTTTGCTGGCAAAACTCAACCTCTTTTGTAGGCTTCGGAACTACATTTCCCAGGAGCCCCCGCGACCTCAGGGTGGGCGGGATGGTTCGTTAATGAGCTTGAGGAAACCGCGGCGCGGCCCACCAGGTTCCAAAACAAGGAAATGAAGGGGGGAGGCGGGACTGGGGCTGCCTGCGGGAGCCGCCGCCGCCGCCGCCGCGGAGGAGGAGGAGGTGGAGGAGGTGGCTGCCGCGGCCGCCGAGGAGTCCCTTGCTGAAGGCGGACCGCGGGGCGGCGGGCGGCGCGCGCGCGCCCGAGAGGCGGCTGTTGGAGAAGTGGAGCGGCGGTCGCGGGGGGAGGAGGAGGAGGGACTGAGCGGCGGCGGCCCCCGCGTCCCGGTGCCTCTATGGGGAAAGCAGACAATGGATTATGATTTCAAGGCGAAGCTGGCGGCGGAGCGGGAGCGGGTGGAGGATTTGTTTGAGTACGAAGGGTGCAAAGTGGGACGCGGCACCTACGGGCACGTCTACAAGGCGAGGCGGAAAGATGGGTAAGAGCAGGGGCGGGGGGAGTAGGCTCGCTTGGGTCCTCGCCCTGCCCGCGACCGCGCGGGATGGGTGGGTCGGAGCCAGGTCGGGCCGTTCCGGAGGGGCGAGGCGGAGGTGGTCGCGGGGCCGCGTCCCAGCGCGCACTGAGGGACGCTGGTGCTGCCTGCCCCCCGCGCGGCCCCGTCGCGCCCCTCGAACTCCCGCGGCGCAGCCCAGTCGGGGGGCGTCGGTCCCGTCCCAGAGGGCGCCTTCCGCGTGCATGGAGCTGGCGACGGGACTCGAGTTGGGACCTCGGTTGGAGGTGGAGTTTGTGGGGTCTGGTCTCTTGGGGAGACGCGGAGGGCTGGGAGAGCTTTGCCGAGGAGTTGCCGCTCCGGCCCTGGGCTGGTGACGGTCGTTGTGGAACTTCCAATCGGCTGAGCGCCTCCCGGGGGCGGCGGTTTGAAACCTAGCCGAGGAACCGGTCGCGCGGCCGAGCGCTGGGGTCCTAGCCAGCCTCACGGGTCTGACCCGCCGGGCACCTCTTCCCTTGGGGCCAGCCAGCCGATTGACACCTCAGCGCAGCCCCCGGTCCCTGCCTAGACCCGGCGACTTCTGGATCCCTCCTCATTTGCCCTGATTTCGCTTTTTCACCTTCCGAATTCCGCACCTTCCCTCGAATGTAGGACCTCCTGGGAAACTAACCGCGTTTTACCCGCAGAACTTAAGAGTTCGCCTAGTTCTCTGGTAAATCAATCAACCCCCCCCCCCCCCCCACCTTGGATATTCCGATGTCCTCCACTCCATTTCCTGGCTAAATGACTGTGTGCTGGGCTTTATCTAGCACCTAGATTGTCCAGAACGGAATGTGAATCTTTGTTTTCCTGAGAGTTTTGGGAGAACCGTAATGACCTCCTAGGAAGCCCTTATTGATTGTTCTCTTAGGAGAAGTCGAGCTGGATAAAGTATTGAGAGCGCCTGTCCTCCGTCCTGTAGGGTAGACGGGCTCGTGCTGTAGGACAGGTGGAACCAGCTCCCTGCCTGCGAAGGATAGGTTTGAACCAATCGTCTCTTCACCGCCCTTCCTGGCAGGAATTCTCCTCCCCCAGAGTTAGAAGTCCAGAAACGTCTATCTACCTGTCCCTCTTAGATTTCAAAGACTTAGATTTCAAAAACTATATGAAAGAGAGGTTTTAGGGTTGTAAGGGAACATTTCTGGATGAAGTGAGAATCAGCCATAATGACATTAGTAAGATTAGAAGTGCTGCCTACCGTTCTGCGCACTCTGATACAGTTGATTTGTGAACTCTAGGATGAAAGTCGTTAGAGTCTGTGCTAATTTCGTACAGAGAACGAGAAAGCACAACTTTACAAATTGTCTTATCATAAAGTATGGTGGAAATCACCAGGTACTATACACGTGTAAAGGATTGTTACTGCAAGTAATTTTTGTCTTATAACTAAACGGGCCCCATTGTATTCAGTTATAAACTTTTCTCATAGTACTTTCATTTAGTTAATTGCCAAGTGTCCTTGGATTCATAGCTTGTGAATGTGAGGTACTATAATTAACTTGTGTTTTGTTTTTGGAATATTAACTTTACTTGTTTCACTGGTGTCCCTGTAGGAATCTTATCACATATATTTGGGGAGAGAACATCTAGTTTTCCTATCTGGACATTGGCATTACAAAACAAGTAACAAGATGTTTTTCAAACTCCTCATGCTAACTTTATAATACATTTAATCTGGAATTTCTAAAATGTATTTTCATTCTTGTTAAAATAGCTTCCCTTTATTAGGCAACTTTTGAGAAAAATTGAAAATTCTGCTTTTGAATTGTATTTCGATAGCGTGGACTATAACAGAAAACAGATAATTTAATTCCTGCTTCCAATTGTTCTATTTGAATATTTTCCCCTCTAATAAAGTTCTTGATTCGACTACAGTTTCTTCTTGAGTGAAATTTGTTTGATTAGAATTAATGAAGTTTTCTTTAATAGAATAAGATCAATTGTGTATTTTCAAAATATACATTTTAAAGAAACTTGTAGGATCTGAAAGCACAAGTTGATATCACTGTATTACTTGTAAGAAAAATCATTATAAAGGTAGGTTTTCTTGGACCAAGGATCTAGTTGAGATTTGAGGCTTACAGTAAACACAAATCTCTTGTGGGTTGGTAGGATTAGTTTTATGTTCATTGATAACAGCGATTTGAAAGAATAGAAAGTTTTTAGTAGTGGTTCTAAACTGTGATGTACATTTCCATAGTAAAGGATTTTACTCTGATCAGGGTCAATTACAGTTTAGCTCTTTACAGAATTTATTTTGGTTAATTCAGAAAAAATGTATAGTGCTATTTTAGGGAGCAAGAAAAAAATCACATGGGTTCATTAAAGAGAAATTATTCTGATGTATATAATGTAGTATATAACCAAAAAATCATTCAGGTCTTTTGGAGAAACACAGGAAGAAGTAATGTAGCACAAAGCATGACTAGAAAAGCCTCTGCTTGTAGTTTAATGTTACAGTTTAAAAAACCTTAGAAAATTGTCATTGAAATATGACTTTAACTTAGGCTATGTTAATTACACTACGTAAATTTATAAGAGTGGGAATGAAAGATTACATTTGGGTTTTTCACTTTCAATAAAAATGATAATTGTTCTTTTTGTCCTTTTGTTTTGTTTTGTTTTGAAGGAAGAGAATCTTTTGACTCAACCATTCTTTTTAAATAAAATCAGGTTTAAAAGTTATTCTTGAGAAACAAGTTCAGAATATTTCTAGATTTTTTAGTATGAGCAAGAATTTGTGATAGTTTTTCTTTTAACAGTAAAAAGTCACATATAACAGTTTATGGTTACAAATCTCAAGACCATATTTCTTAAATTTGAAAAACTTTGTTTTGATTGATAAAGGAATATTGTTAAAAAGTTCTTTTGTCAATAAGAGGTTCAAACAAACTTGATTCCATAGGATAGTGTTATGTCTGAAAACTGTTGTACCCAACAATACTACTGTTCAACTTTGCAGACATTCATTTAGTCTTTGAACCACTCCAATCAAAGAATGCTTCTTTTTGGAGATGTCTGAAAGATACTTGTTAATTGAAAGTGAAATGGCTGACAACAGTTTCAGTTTTGCCTTAGGGTTTCAGATGAGTAGTTGGTGACTATGTATCTTAATGTATGAAGTTACAGATGAGTAATTGGTGTCTTACATGTCTTAATGTAGGTCATGAAATCCTTCACTAATAAATTTGTTAGGTACACGTGGACACACATAGGCATGGCCATAACAGCTTGGTTTTGATAGATTTTTCATATTTGGTTTGTAGTTAAAATAGATGATAGTATTTGCATTCCTTTTTTTTTTTTTTTTTGGAGATCTATGGGGGTTAAAGATGTAGCAGTATGATCATAACATTTTAGAAAGCTATCAAGAGTTTTAAGATCATTTAGTCTCATTTCTTCTTACAAATGAGAAAACCAGACCTGTTAGAGGTTGTCATGACCATAGTCTCACAACAAAGACAAGCCTCACAGCAAATTACAAGACAGTAATCCAGATCTCGACACTGAGTTATTGCATTTTCTAACGTGTTTTCCTTCTTAATACCAAAGGAGGTAAAACAAAAAAGGCCACATTACCTCCAGTTTTGACAGTCTTATTCTATAAACCTTATCCATGCAAAGGATACATCTATACCAACAAATACAGAAGAGGGAAGATATCACATTGACATTTAAAAAAAAGTATAAGTGCAGGCCTGTAATTCTCTTTATCTGGTTTCTCTCCATTCTCACTGTCTTACTTTTGTCCACCATCTCTGATTTGCCCAGTAGACAAATTGGTCTCTGCTATTATCTTAGTCTTTCCTCACGATAGCCCAAGATCCAAGTTGCCTGACTTGTTTTTTTCCTACAAAATAAAATTAATCATGTCACATCTTGGAAAACTGCATTCTCTCTGGTTCAAACCATCACATCCAATCTTAGTTCCTCATTTCAGCATGTAAAGCCATTTGCATTCAGATCGTAAAGTCTTTAGTCTTTACAGCCTTTATGCTTGCCACCAACTCCCTCCTTTATTCCAGAGTCTTCAAGCCATGCTTCTGTAGCATTGAATTCATATTTTCTAGGACTTGGTAAATCCTTTTCATATCTTATTTTTTCTTCCCTGCATTCAAAGTATAATGGTGTTGCTCTGCCATTCCTCCGTCCCTTTTCTCCTCACTCCCATTAACTTGGCATACTCCTGCTCATCCTTAATACCCAATTCAAATAGCTTTTCTTCTAGAAGCCTTTTCTTACTCACCAAGTATATTCATTAGATGTGATTCTGCTCTTCTTTGTTCTTAGATGTGTGATATCAATATAAATAATAACCTGAAGGGCTTGATCTCATGGTTCTGAGATCATGACCTGAGCCAAAATCAACAGTTGGAAGCTTAACTTATTGAGCAACCCCTGGTGCCTGTTCTGTGCTTTTACTAGCTATTTTATAGAGATGCTTAGAAAATGTCAGCATCTAAGCATACTTTAGGAAATTTATTGAGATGATGGGTTTATGTTAATAAACTTAGTATCTTTAGCACTTAGTAAATCAAATGGTCATTGGTTTATGTTTAATTGGTTCTTCATTTATGCAGTGCAAGCCTTCAGAACTTTATTTTTGAAGCCCAAGGGAAATAAATGCTCGTTTCAATGAAATTTGATTGTTTAGAGCAGTGACAGATAAACTTTTTCCCAAAGAGGCAGATACTAAATATTTTGGGCTTTGTGAGACATATATGTTTTAAGTACTTGAATCTGCTGTTATAGTGCAGAAATATCCACAAATAATATGTAAATGAACTTAAATTAGAATGGCTATGTTCTAGTAGAACTTTGTTTACAAAAACAGGTGGTCAGCTGACTTTGGTCTGGAGGCTGTAGTTTGCCCTGCTTAGTTTACCAATCCTTAGTCTAGAGCAGTGATGTCCAGTAGAACTTCATGCAATGATGCAGATATATCTGTGCTCTACAGTATAGTAGCCACTAGCCACATGTGGCTCAAGGGATGTGATTACTGTGGCTGAGAAATGGCCATACCCTGTGATACTGGACTGGGAAGGTTTCGAATTTTTGGAATCAGTGGCTTAGCAACACAATTTTCAAATCCATGAAGTGACTTTTTAAATTTGAGTAATCTCTGCACCCAACGTGGGGCTCAGATTCACGACCCCAAGACCAAGAGTTGCATGCTCCACTGACTGAGCCAGCCAGGTGCCCCTGAGGTGACCATTTAATAAAAATGTGTTTATGACGGTGTGGACAAGTGAAATAGGAAAAAGCTCATGTCTTTCAAGTTATAGGAAGGATTTTGAGGCTGAAACAGTTTGATAATGCAAACTGATACCTGAACTGAAAAACTGTCAATTTGTGAATACAAGCAAGGATATCTGATCACTTTTTCAAAAAAGTGTTTTGTTAAAAAAAGAAGAAGTGTGTGTTCAGTAAGTAGTAAGTGCATGTGCATAAAAAGATACACAAAGTACTATATAAGCCTTCCCTTTCCCCACCCTTTTGCCTTTCTACAGGCAGCCATTCTTGGTTTTCCATCTTAGATTTTCTTGGGGTTGTGTGTATTTAATGATATAGTTTACGTTTATCTTTAAACAAATATAATTTGAAGATCATTACATAACCGATATGCAGAGATGCCTAGTTCCTCTTAATAGTTTCACTATTCCATTGTATTGACTTACATAATTTATTTAACCATCCCTCTTGATGGTCAGACATTTAGGCTGTTTCCAGTATTTTGCTAGTACTAATACTACAGTGAATATCCTAGTAGGTACAGTTTTTGCACATATTAATGTAGCTAATTAAAATTTCTGTAAGCTGTTTACCTTTGGAAGTACTGGCTTGAAATGATTTGCTAGCATGCTGATATATGAGATCTAAATCTCAAAAGAATGGGGATAAGAAGGCTGAGAATAAGGAAAAGAAATAATTAAGGCTTTAAGAGTTAATTATTCATAAATAAAAATGAGGGTTTTAAAAATTATTATTATTATTTTTAGGTTTTATTTATTTATTTGGCAGAGACACAGAGAGGGAACACAAGCAGGTGGGGTGGGAGAAGGAGAAGCAGGCTTCCTGCCCAGTGGGGAACCTGATGCGGTGCTCGATCCGAGGACTCTGGAATCATGACCTGAGCAGAAGGCAGACGCTTAATACCTGAGCCACCCAGGTGGCCCTAAAAATGAGTTTTAAGTCATTAGTTTGCTATAGGATGTGCAGGTTACTGTTTTAGCAGCATGGGAAAGATATGTCTCCTGAGTTTCATATAGGAAAAGAGTAGATCTGTGGAAAGGTTTTTTTGATGTAATGGATGTCAGTATTGATGAATCAAGGATTTTTACTTCTGTGTACTATGTTTGGACTGAATATGCTGGATAAAAAGTTAATATGTGGTATTATGTGTGCTTGTTTTGCAAAATGCTCATGTAGCACAGTGAAGTTTAGACATCAGTATAGAAGACTTGAAGGCAATATATTACAATTCGAAATTTTCTTGGTGGTAAGTGATGAGAGTAAGGCTATTTGGTTAATGTGTTTTTTGAAGATCAACCTGTTCGTTATCTTGTGATGCTGGGACTGTGTAATGTTAGTGCTGCTTTTGAATCCCAAAACGAAGGGACAAGATATTTTTTCCCCAGAGAGCATTTTAATGTTTTGAGTCGTTAACATGACTGTTTCTTTAAAAACAGGTAGTTTTTAAGGTCTAGAACCATGAAGAAGTAACTGACAAAGCTATTTGAAGATTTTGTCCACTTATAAATAGCTGATAGTTCAACACTTCCTGTAATAGCCCTTTTGAGCTCGCATTGTGCAGGATGAAAGAGAATCTCAAGAGAGGAGACAGGATGTAATTCAGGAAACAAGTGTGCAGCAGTAGTTTTTTATTGAGGGTTTGAATTCTTATCCAAAAGTAAGTGATGGATGAAAGAGAAAAATCTGTAAAGTCCTCAAATAATTGGTATCCTTAAAAATATCTTTAATTTCTAATATAATGAGTCTTTCTAATGGAGATATAAACCCTCCTTATAGAGGATTTAACCCTGTGTGTTTTCTTAATTTCTTTCCTTTTTAAAAATTTATTTATTTATTTATTTATTTATTTATTTATTTATTCGAGAGACAGACTGGGAGAGAGAGAGAGCATGAGTAGGGCAGAGGGAGGGGGACAGGCAGACTTCCAGCTGAGCAGAGAGCCTGATGCGAGGCTCCATCCCAGGACCCCTTGATCATGACCTGAGCTGGAGGCAGATGCTTAACTTACTGAGGCACCCAGGTAGCCCCTGTTGTGTGTTTTCTATAAAAAAATATTATTTCAGTGGATTTTGTGGTTGATGATCTCCGTTACCAAGGAGAACTTGATTAGGAAATGGATTTAATTTTGTTTTGTATTGTGACCACAGACCAAAACCATATCATGGCAAACTGTTTTGTAGATATTTACATTTGGACAGAAAGGTGAATCCAAGGCTGCTGGAAAAAGCAGGTAAAACTTTTGCTTTACATATGGTTAGTTTGCTTATAGGTTAGTTGCATCTTTCTGTAGGAAAGTTATAGTTTTCTTTATGGTTGTTAAATAAGTTCACCTATGAAACTATCCTGTGATCTGAGGCACAAAGCATGTTGCTTTTGACAGAAGTTAGTTTCCTATTTCGCTTTCCCTTTTGCAGTGTAATTATTATAATTGCAATTTAAAAAAATTATTTATTTGATGGAGATCACAAGTAGGCAGAGAGGCAGGCAGAGAGAGAGGGGGGGGAAGCAGACTCCCTGCTGAGCAGAGAGCCCAATGCGGGGCTCGATCCCAGGACCCTGAGATCTTGACCTGAGCCAAAGGCAGAGGCTTAACCCACTGAGCCACCTAGGTGCCCCTATAATTGCATTTTAAGAGTGACTTAAACACTGAGTGAATCTTATTGTTTTGGATTTAAGTGAAAGTTTAAAGAAAAAGTGACCTTGGGGCGCCTGGGTGGCTCAGTCGGTTAAGCGTCTACCTTTGGCTCAGGTCATGATCCTGAGACCTTTGGAGTCCCACATCAGCTGGGAGCCTGCTTCTGCCTCTGCCTCTCCCCTGGCTTGTGCTCTCTTGCTCTGTCTCTCTCTCAGATAAGTAAATACAGTCTTAAAAAAAAAAAAAAAAATCTGGCCTGCCTTTTTTCTGAAAAAAATTGTATGTTATTTTGTTGTAAAGTTGTGTAACTTAGAAAACCAGAGTTCTGTTAACTAATTTCTCAGCAGTTTTTGATCTTTATGGTATATTTGTGTTAAAGTGGAAATATTTTTATTTTTATGCTATTAAAATTTATTAAGTAATAGTTGTACTTGATTAAAACTCCCAACAGTACAAGTGTATATAGAATGAAAAATAAAAGCCTTCCATCTTGTTGTCCACTGTCAAGCTTTGCTTATTTCTCAGAGGTAACCAGTGTTAACTATTTGTTTTAAGTTTTACTGGTGCTTAACACAATAATACACTTATAATTCTGTTTCTTTTTAAAAAATGTTTATTTGTTTATTTGAGAGAGAGAGTATGAGTGCACATGAGCGCGAGCAAGAGGGGCAGGGCAAAGGGAGAGGGACAGGCAGACGCCCAGCTGAGCTCCATCCTGTCTTGATCCCATCTCCATCCCTGACTTCATGACCTGAGCTGGAAGTCGGATGCTTAACTGACTGAGCCACCTGGACACCACTATAATTCTGTTACTTGATTTATCAACTTTAGATGTTTTTTGTTGATTTTCCATTAGGAAAGCTGAACAATTTTGTGAAGTCTTATTACCTCCTGTTTTCCCCTTTCCCATCTCAATGTTCAAATTTATTACCTTTGTTATTTTAGATTTTTTGTAGTGAATACTTTTATGACTCTAGATCATAAATTTTTTTTCTTCACTTGTCAGTTTAGATATTTGTGATCTTCCTGATGTGAATATTAAGGAAAGTAATATATTTCTCCCACTTTTTTTCTCATTCTGCCTATATTTAAAGTATAATTTTTATAGCACCCTGCTTTTTGTCTATGAGTAGATTTTTTTTTTAAGATTTTATTTATTTATTTGTCAGAGAGAGAGAGAGAGAGAGAGCACAAGCAGGCAGAGTGACAGGCAGAGGCAGAGAGAGAAGCAGGTTTCCCGCTGAGCAGGGATCCCGAGGTGGGGCTCGATCCCAGGACTCTGGGATCATGACCTGCGCCGAAGGCAGCCACTTATCCAACTGAGCCACCCAGGTGTCCCTGTGAGTTGATTCTAAAGAGCGAACACTGAAAGCCATATAATAGCCTTAAAATAATGTGATTATGAAATTATTGTGGGATGAATTAGTATATTAAGACTCATGGAGAAGGAAAAGTAATCTGTGCATTAAGTAATTGCTGTTTAAAACAGACTTTCAGGTATTAAGGCCTAATGAGTTTTCTTAAGTTATTCTGCCTTTTCTTCAAATATTTTGGAGCTTACTTAGCTAATAGCATTTCTTTACATCTCATTTGTGATTTTTCTTGGATTCCTTGTTTTGGTTCAGTTGAGGACATCTTTTAGAGTAGGTTTTTCGTATAGGATTTGTACATATTCTGAGTTCTTGTGTGTCAGATAATGTGTTTTATACTCATACTTGATTAATAGTTTGGCTGAATATAGAATTCTATATTAAGAATAATTTTTGTCTTAGAATCCAAAACTGTTGCTGTTCTTCTGGTATTTCTTGTTGCTCATGGGAATTTCTTTATTGGAAGCTTGCTTTTTTTCCTCTTTGGAATGACCTAGGATTTTTCATTTTATCTAGGCATTCTAAAATTTCACCAAAGTTCTGTCTAGAAAATGTAGGTCTTTTTTTTTTTTTTAAATTTATGTGCTTATGTTTCTGTGTCTTTAACAGAGTATTTTTTTTTGAATAGGTAACGTATGCATCTAATTTGAACTTCAAAGGTAAAAAATGATACTTAGTCTAGTAGCATTCCTTCTGCTTCATTCCCTACTCCTTCACTCCCTTTGCCACTTTCTTATGGATCTTTTAGTGGCCTTTTTCTTTTGTCTTTGGTTTAGGGCAATTTTTTTAAAAAAAGATTTTATTTATTTATTTGACAGAGAGAGATCACAAGTAGGCAGAGAAGCAGGTAGAGAGAGAGAGAGAGAGGAGAAAGCAGACTCCTCACTGAGCAGAGAGCCCCATGCAGGGCTTGATCCCAGTACCCTGAGATCATGACCTGAGCCGAAGGCAGAGGCTTAACCCACTGAGCCACCCAGGCGCCCTGGTTTAGGGCAATTTTTATTTCCTGTTACTTATTTGAGTATTTTTTTCTTCTCCCTCTGTTGCCTTTCTTGTTCTCTTCTTCAGATATACTTATTAACAAATGTTGACCTCTTAGGCCCTATCTTTCATGCCTCTTAAATTCATTTTCAAAAATTGCAATTCTTTTTTTCTCTCTATATTCTGGAAGATTTCTTTTATTTAATCTTCTAGATTACCACTTTGGTCTTTGGTGGGGGTTACTATTCTTTTATTCGGTCTGAGTCTGACTGCCTGAGCTTAATAGGGCATTGGTTTAATAAAGTAAATAAATTCCTTATTAATATTTAGCTTGTTTCTAGTGTTTCTGAAGTAATTTTTTTTGCATGTACCATGTGCTGTTTTTATTTTTTAATTTTTAAAAAGATTTTTATTTATTTATTTGACAGACAGAGATCACAGGTAGAGAGGCAGGCAGAGAAAGAGAGGGAAGCAGGCTCCCTGCCGAGCAGAGAGCCCGATATGGGGCTTGATCCCAGGACCCTGAGATCATGACCTGAGCCAAAGGCAGAGGCTTCAACCCACTGAGCCACCCAGGCACCCCAACCATGTGCTGTTTTTAGCTTTTCCTCTTTTATATTTTTCTTATAATCTGAGTGCTAGACCAAGATAATGGAAATATTTTTCTGTTTTTCTTAATGCTTTTTTTTTTTTAATAGTTTATTATTTCAAATAGAGTGAGAGAGAGAGAGAGTACAAGCTGGGGGACAGAGGGAGAGGGAGAAGCAGGCTTCCCACTGAGCAGGGAGCCCTATGTGGAGTTCAGTCCCAGGATCCTGGAATTGTAACCTGATCCAAAGGCAGCCACTTAACTGACAGGTGCCCCTCTGTTTTCACATATTAGAAATTATATTGGTTTTGCTGTCACTTTAATATAATAGTAAATTCTCAACAACATCTATCTGTTCACATCAACATCATCCATCTGTTCACATCAACCTATCTCGGTCCAAATTTCCATCCATCCATCCTCCACCTGCCTTTCTTCTGTCCGTCTATTATCTCTTTTCATCTGTCTTCATTTTTCTGGTATCCATTCATTTATCCCTTGTTTAGTATTTATCATTTGATTCCTTTCCTTGAGCCAAGTATTGTGCCATAGGTAATGAGTATACAGGATTAAATGAGATGTAATCTCAGGCTGCAAAAACTGAGACTGGAAGTATCATAACAAATTGCTAATTGTGATTGTCTACAGGAAGAAAAATAGGGTTGAGAGGAAGACCTTTTGAAAAAAGTGTATACTTGGGGCGCCTGAGTGGCTCAGTGGGTTAAGGCTTCTTCCTTTGGCTCAGGTCATGATCCCAGGGTCCTGGGATCGAGCCCCGCGTCGCGCTCTCTGCTCGGCAGGGAGCCTGCTTCCTCCTCTCTCTCTGCCTGCCTCTCTGCTTATTTGTGATCTCTGAGTGCCAAATAAATAAATAAAATCTTTTTTTTTTTTTAAGATTTTATTTATTTGACAGATACAGATCACAAGTAAGCAGAGAGGCGGGTAGAGAGAGAGGGGGAAACAGGCTCCCCACTGAGCAGAGAGCCTAATGTGGGGCTCGATCCCTGGACTCTGAGATCATGACCCGAGCCGAAGGCAGAGGCCTAACCCACTGAGCCACCCAGGCGCCCCAATAAATAAAATCTTAATAAAACAAAAATAAACTGGCCACAGCCAGTCCCCATTTAAAAAAAAAAAAAGAAAAGAAAAAAGTGTATACTCTCGCATTATACGAAAAATATCCACGTATTTATTTTACTATATTTATATTACCTATTTAAAAATGGTAAAACAGGGGCGCCTGGGTGGCTCAGTGATTAAAGCCTCTGCCTTCAGCTCAGGTCATGATCTCAGGGTTCTGGGATCGAGTCCCGCATCGGGCTCTCTGCTCAGCAGGGAGCCTGCCTCCTCCTCCTGTCTCTCTCTGCCTGCCTCTCTGCCTACTTGTGATCTGTCTGTAAGTAAAAAAAAAAAAAAAAAAAATCTTGGGGCGCCTGGGTGGCTCAGTGGGTTAAGCCGCTGCCTTCGGCTCAGGTCATGATTTCGGGGTCCTGGAATCGAGTCCCACATCGGGCTCTCTGCTCAGCAGGGAGCCTGCTTCCCTCTCTCTCTCTGCCTGCCTCTCTGTCTGCTTGTGATCTCTGTCTGTCTGATAAATAAATAAAATCTTTAAAAAAAAATCTTTAAAAATGGTAAAATAATGGGACGCCTGGGTGGCTCAGTTGGTTAAGCAGCTGCCTTCGGCTCAGGTCATGATCCCAGCGTCCTGGGATCGAGTCCCACATCGGGCTCCTTGCTTGGCAGCGAGCCTGCTTCTCCCTCTGCCTCTGCCTACCACTCTGTCTGCCTGTGCTCGCTCTCGCTTCTCTCTCTATGACAAATAAATAAATAAAAAAATCTTTAAAAATGGTAAAACATTAAACTGTAGAGTATATATAACTAATGGGAAAAAGGCAAATGCCCTTATTTTTAATTTTTAAATTTTTAACTTTTTAAAAGATTTTATTTATTTATTAGAGAGCACATAAGCAGGGGGAGCAGCAGGCAGAGGAAGATGCAGGCTTCCTGCTGAGCAAGAAGCTCAATGCGGTACTGGATCCCAGGACCCTGGGATCGAGGCCTGAGGTGAAGGCCGACGCTTAACTAACTGAGCCCCCGAGGCATCCCGGAAACTTTAGATTTTGGGGTCATGAGTTTGAGCTGCACGTTGGATATACAGATTACTTAAATAAATAAAACTTAAAAAAAATGTATAACATAATGGTAAGGTGTATAGTATAATGGTTTTATTTATATATATTGTGAAATGATTTACCATAATATGTTTAGTTCATTCTGTCATCTCATAAAGATACAATAAAAATTTTGATTGATGAACATAAAGTTCATCATTTCAAAGTTTTACAGTTCAGTGAGTTATAGTACATTTGTAACATTGTGCAACCACTACCACTACTTTGTTCCTTACTAAAGAAGTTAAGATAGTTCTAGAACATTTTTGTTATACCAAAAGGAAATCCATGCTTGCCTGTTAAGCAATCACTCAGATTTCCCCTCCCCTGGATACTGGTAACCACTAACTGCTTTCTGCTATGGGTTTGCCTATTGTGGATATCTCATGTAAATGGAATCATACACTGGAGCTTTTTGCGGCTGGTTTCTTTTACTTAGCATAATATTTTCTTTCTTTTTTCTTAAAAAAAAAAAGATTTATTTGTTTATTATTTGAGAGAGCACATGCATGTGTGGGGGGAGGGCAGAGGGAGAAAATCTCCTACAGACTCCCTGCTGAGCGTGGAGCCAGCCACAGGAAACAGGGCTTGAGTCCACAGCCCTGAGATCATGACCTGAGCTGGAATAAGAGTTGGATGCTTAACTGACTGAGCCATCCAAGTGCCCCTAGCATATTTTCAAGGTTTGTCCATATTGTGATGAATATCAGTACTTTCGTACTTTTTGATGGCTGAATAATATTCTGTCGTATAGATGTACCACATTTTGTTTGTCCATTTATCCACTCAGAAATTTGGGTGGTTTTCCACTTTTTGGCTATTGTGAGTAATGCTTTTATGAACATTTGTGAAGTTTTTTTTTTTTTCCCCCTTAAGATTTTGTTTATTTATTTCAGAGAAAGAGACAGCTCACGAGGAGCAGAGAGGCAGGCAGAGAGAGAGGGAGAAGCAGGCTCCCCGCTGAGCAGCGAGCCCGATGTGGGGCTTGATCCCAGGACTCTGAGATCATGACCTGAGCCAAAAGCAGAGGCTTAACCCACTGAGCCATCCAGGCGCCCCTGAAGTTTTTGTTTTAGCATGTTTTCAGTTCTCTTGGAGTGTAATTGCTGGGTCATATGGTAATTCTATATTTAACTTTTTTGAGGAACTGCCAAATGTTTTCTGCAGTAGCGGTGCCATTTTATATTCCCATCTGTAGTATATAAGGGTTCTGATTTCTTCACATCCTCACCAACACTTGCTATTTTCTGTTTGTTAGCCATTCTAGTGGGTGTAAAGTAGTTCTCTCATTCTGGGTTTCTCCTTTTCCACTCTCAGTTTTATTGAGATGTGATTGACATACAACACTGTATTAATTTAAGTTGTACAGCATAATGATTTGATACATGTATATGTTGTGAAATGATTATCTTAAGTTTAGTTAATATCCACTACTTCATAGTTACAATTTTTTTTCATGTGATGAGAACATTTAAGATTTTCTCTCTTAGTAGCTGTCAAATATACAATACAGTATTGTTAAGTATAGTCATCAGGCTGTACATTACATCCCTACAACTTATTTATCGCATAGCTGGAAATTTATACCTTTTGACTACTTTTAATTTTCTTCTCCACCTTCCCACTCCTGTAACCACTAATATGTTCTCTGTTTCTATTTTAGTTTTTAAAGTTTCCACATATAAGTGAGATGATAAAGTGTTTGCCTTTCTATGACTTATTTTATTTTTTAAAAGATTTTATTTATTTATTTGGGAGAGAGAGAGAGCATGAGAGGAGAGAGGTCAGAGGGAGAAGCAGACTCCCTGCCAAGCAGGGAGCCTGTTGAGGGACTTGATCCTGGCACTGCGGGATCACAACCTGAGCCAGAGGCAGTCGCTTAACCAACTGAGCCACCCAGGTGCCCCCCTTGGACTTATTTTACTTGGCATGATACTCTCAAGGTCCATTTGCATTGTCACAAATGGCAGGATTCTTTCCTTTTTTATGGCTGAATAAAAAATATTCCATTGTATATACATACCATGTTTTCTTTATCCATTTATCCACCAATGGATACTTAGGTTGTTTCCATGTCTTGACTATTGTAAATAATGCTGCTGTGTTTAGCAATTCAATTTTGAGATAGTGATTCATTTCTTTTGGCTATATACCAGTAAATGGAATTTCTGGATCATATGGTTGTTCTATTTTTACCTTTTTGAGGAAACTCCATTCAGGAATTATTAGGTATCTCTTGACCTAGAGGCGTCATGAACAAGTTAGTAAGATAACTAAGATTGTATAAGTTGTTTGGGATCCTCTTATTTAAGATGTAAAGAATGTTTATCCATATTATTAAATTTCTTTTGAAAACTTGATTTATAATTGATGTCTATATTCTTCTATCATGTGGATTTGTAATGCTTTAGTTAACTCTTTCTAATTATTGAACATTTAAGTTTTTTCCAGTATTTTGATATTACAGATAAGACTAATAGATGTTTTAGTATGTAAATTTTGGTTCATATATCTGATTCTTTCTTACAGTAGTCTTATAAAGAAATTCATTGTGTCAAAGTATATTAATCATTTTAAGGCTCTTAATAGATATTTCCTAATTGCTTTTCCTATGTAGTTTCATTCACCATCACATACAGTATACATGTGCCCCTCTTTTCTCATCTTCAGTAGCTCTAAAGATTCTTTTTTCTTTTTTAAAAATCATTTTATTTTTTCATCATAAGTGTACTCTTTAATCTCCATCTTCTATTTTCCCCATCCTCCTACCTACCTCTTCTCTGGGAACCATCAGTTGTTCTCTGTAGTTAAGAATCTATTTCGATAGGTGATGGGGATTAAGAAGTATGATGAGCACTGGAATTGTTCAATCACTACATTGTACACTTGAAACTAAAAGAACACTGTATGTTAACTAACTGGAATTAAAATAAAAACTTTACAGTCTGTTTCTTGGTTTGTCTTTCTTTTTTCTTTGCTTGTTTGTTTTGTTTCTTAAATTCCTCATATGAGTAAGATAAGATAATATGGTATTTATCTTTCTCTGACTGACTTATTTTGCTTAGCACTGTACTCCCTAGCTCTATCCATGTTGTTGCAAATGGCAAGAGTTCATTCTTTTTTATGGCTGAATAATACTCTCTCTGTGTATGTGTGTGCATGTGTACCTCATCTTCTTTATCCATTTATCTACTGATGGACACCTGAGTTGCTTCCATAGTTTGGCTATTATAAATAATGCTGCACTAAACATAAGGTTGCACGTATCCCTTTGAATTAGTGTTTTTGTATTTTTTGGGTAAATACACAGTAGTGTGATCACTGGATTGTAGGATGATTCTATTTTTAATTTTCTGAGGAAACTCCATATTGTTTTACATAGTAGCTGCACTGGTTGGCATTCCCACCAACAGTGGAAGAGGGTTCCTTTTTCTCCACAGCCTCACTGACACTTGTTGTTACTTGTGTTTTTGTTCTTAGTCCTTCTGCCAGGTGTGAGGTGTTATCTCATTGTAGTTTTTATTTGCATTTCTCTGATAAGTGATGTTGAAAATCTTTTTGTGTATCTATTGGCCATCTGTATGTCTTTGTGGAAATGTCTATTCATATCTTCTGCCCATTTCTTAATTAGGTTATTTGTGTTTTGTGTATTGAGTAACATTAGTTCTTTATATACTTTGGATACTAACCCTTTTTTGGATATATTATTTGCAAATATCTTCTCCTGTTCAGTAGGTTGTCTTTTAGTTTTGTTGATTGTTTCCTTTGCTGTATAGAAAATTTTTATTTTTAGTCTTGATAGTTTATTTTTGCTATTTTCCTTGCCTTAGGAAACAGAGCTAGAAAAATGTTTCTGTAGCTGATGTCAGAAAAATTACTACCTATGTTCAAGGATTTTTATAGTTTCAGGTCTCACATTTAGGTCTAATCCATTTTGAGTTTATTTTTGTGTATGGTGAAAGAATGGTTCAGTTTCATTCTTTTGCATGTTGCTGTCCAGTTTTCCAAAAACCATTTGTTGAAGAGACTTTTTCCATTATACAATTCCTCCTTTATTAAAGATTAATTATTTGTTCTTATTTTCGTATCTTGTTTAAGTGAAGGTTATGTTATTTGATTTTTGTTGTTTTTTGAGGTAGGTCTGTATTGCTGTAAACTACCCACTCGCAACCACTTGTTGTATCCCAAAGATTTTAGACTGTTTTGTTATCATTTTTATTTGTTTCCATATAAATTTTGATTTCTTCTTTGATTTCTTGGTTGACCCATTCATTGTGTAGTAACATGTTATTTAACTTCCATGTTATTTGTGGTTTTTCCAGATTTTTTCTTCTGGTTGATTGCTACTTTCATAGCATTGTGATCAGGAAAGATGCATGGTATGACTTTGATTTTTTAAAAATTTGTTGAGACTTGTTTTGCAGCCTAATATGTGATCTATTCTGGAGAATGTTCCATGTGCATTTGAAAAGAATGTGTATTCCACCGTTTTAGGATGGGATGTTCTGAATATGTCTGTTAAATCCATCTGGTGCAGTGTGTCATTCAAAGCCACTGTTTCCTTTTGCTCACTTTGGCAGCACATGCACAATGCCACTGTTTCCTTGTTGATTTTCTGTTTGGGTGATCTGTTCATCATTGTAAATGGGGTGTTAACATCCCCTGCTATTATTGTATTATTATGGATTATTTCCTTTATTTGTTATTAACTGTGTTATGTATTTGGTTGCTCCCATGTTGGGTGCATAAAAATTTACAATTGTTATATCCTCTTGTTGTATTGTTGTCTTTAGTGTTATATAGTGTCCTTCTTTGTCTCTTGTTACAGTCTTTGTTTTAAAGCCTATTTTGTCCAGTATTAATGTTGGTACCCTGGCTTTCTTTTGATATCTACTTGCATGATAAATGTTTCTCCATCCCGTCACTTTCAATCTGCAGGTGTCTTTCAGTCTGAAATGAGTTTCTTGTAGGCAGGATATAGATAGGTCTTGTTTTTTTATCCATTCCCTCACCCTATTTCTTTTGATTGGAGTGGTTAGTCTATTTACAAAGTACTGATAGATATGTGTTGCCATTTTGTTACTGTTTTGTGGTTGTTTCTATAGATTTTCTCTGGTTCTTTTTTCTCTTGCTCTCTTTCATAGTTTGTTAGCTTTCCTTAGTGATATACTTGAATTCCTTTCTTTATTCTTTGCATGTCTATTACTGGTTTTTGATTTGGGATTACCATTAGGTTTATATACAACATCTTCTGCATTTAGCAGTCTATACTAATCTGATGTTTCCTTAAATTTAAACCCATTCTTTACTCCTCCCCCCATCATGTTTTAGGTATATGGTGTTGTATTTTATATACTTCTTTTGCTGTTTTTTAAGTAAACTCTGCGCCCACCATGGGCCTTGAACAAATGATCCCAAGATCAAGAGTCATATGGTCTACTGATTGAGCCAGCCTGGTGCCCTTTGTGTCCTTTTACTTTATGAATTCCTTCAGTGATTTTTACAGAGATATTTATTTTTACTGCTTTTGTGTTTTTTACTATTCATACTCTCACTTATGGTCATTCCTTTCCATTCAAAGAGTCATCTTTAATGTTTCTTGTAGGGCTGGTTTAGTGATCATAAACTCCTTTAGTTTTTGTTTGTCTGAGAAACTCTTTATCTTTCCTTCTATTCTGAATGATAGCCTTGCTGGATAGAGTATTCCTGGGTGCAGATTTTTCCCTTTCAGCACTTTGAATATATCATGCCATTCTCTCCTGGCCTGCAAAGTTTCTGCTGAAAAATCTGCTGATGGCTTTATGTGGTTTCCCTTTTATGTAACTGTCTTCTTTTCTCTTGCTGTTTTTTTTTTTTTAAAGATTTATTTATTTATTTATTTATGAAAGCAAGAGAGAGCAGGGGGAGGAGGGGCTGAGGCAGAGAGAGTCCCAAGCAGATGAGCACAGATCTTGATGCTGGCCTCGATCTCATGACCCAAGACTACAACTGGAGCCAAAAGCAAGAGTCAGATGCTCAAGCAACTGTGCCACCAGGCACCCCTTTCTCTTGCTGCTTTAAAAAATTTTCTCTGGGTTACCTGAGTGGCTCAGTGGGTTAAAACCTCTTCTTTCAGCTCAGGTCATGATCTCAGGGTCCTGGGATCGAGCCCCACATTGGGCTCCCTGCTCAGCGGGGAGCCTGCTTCCCCCTTTCTCTCTGCCTGCCTCTCTGCCTACTTGTGATCTCTGTCAAATAAATAAATAAAATCTTTAAAAAATTTTTTTCTCTATTGCTATTTTTTACCATTTTAATTGCTATATGTCTCGATATGGACTTCTTTGGTTTAATTTTTGGGTGATCTTTGTGCCTTCTGTGTCTGGATATCTGTGTCCTTCCCCCAATTAGGGAAGTTTTTAGCTATTATTTCTTCAAATAAATTTTCTGCCTCCTTTTCTGTCGCTTATTCTGAGATTCCAATAATGTGAATGTTACTATGCTTGATGGAGTCACTGAGTTCCTTAAGACTATTCTCAGTTTGCATAATTTTCTTCCCTGTCCTTTGTTCAGCTTGGTTACTTTCCATTACTCTGTCTTCCAGGTTGTTAATTTGTTCCTCTGGTTTATCTAGACTGCTATTCCATCAAATGTATTTTTCATTTCATTTCTTGTGTTCTTTATCTGTGATTGGTTCTTTTTTAATCTCTATAAAAGGATCTCACTGATGTCCTCCACTCCACACACACTGGTCCAGTGTGTATCTTTATGATTGTTACTTTAAATTCTCTTATCAGACATATTACTTATATCTGTTTCACTTTGGTCTCTTGTTGTGGTTTGGTTCTGTTGCTTCATTTGGGAAATATTTTTCTGTCTCCTCATTTTGTCTGACTTTCTGTGCCTGTTTCTGTGTATTAGGAAAGTCAGCTACTTTTCTTGCTCTTAATGATAATAGCTTTATGAAGAAGAGGTCCTGTAGTGCCTAGCAGTGCAGTGTCCCCTGTTCCCCAGGGCCTAGCACTTCAAGGAATATCTCCTATGTGTGTTGTGTGTGCTTTGCTGTTGAGTCTGGGACTCTTTTCCTTTCAGTTCAGTTGTCTGCAGAGCCTCTCTTTGCCTATTGGGAGCAGTGTTTGGTTCCTAGCATGGGTGGGGTGTGTTTTAACAAGGTGTGTGGTAGTGTGCTGGTAAACCAGAACTGAGGTCCTGTAATGGGTGGTGATCAGGAGAGGGGATGATGGCGTAATTTGTGCTGGTTTTCTTGGTGAGGGGCACACAGCAGGAGTAAGGGGAGCATGCCTGGGACTGGTGGATCCACTAATGCGCAGGGGGCCAAGGCTTGGTGTAAGCAAGGTAAGTAGTAAGTGTCTACACTGTGCTAGTTCCCACAGGTGGCTGTTTATGCTTTGGGGTGGGGGAGGGAAATAGCACCCGCCGTCTCCTTTGTTCCTGGAGGGGACTCCCTGTGATCCCTCTCTCTCTAGGCCATGTTCTGAGATGAACAAATCACTCTCCCTTCTGTCTGCCCCTGGCAGTTTTCAAATTACTGGTTTTATACTGTATCTGTATGGGTTGTTTGTCTGCTGTCTCTTTATGGTTGGGGACTCTGCTTCCTCACATCATCCAGGCTCTGCGAAAGTGGAGCCCACAGATTTTAAAATTCCAGGCTTTAAGTTCTACTGTTGTAAGAACTAATGAAATTTGGCCCTTCTTGCTTTCAAAGGCAAATATGGGGATTTGTCCTCCTCATTAGTGTGAAAGCCTTATTTTTATGCCTCTCTCCATGCCACCATCTGTCTCCCCATCAAGGATGACCAAGGTCTGTTTTGCTCCCAGACTGTGTCTTCGCCCTTCCTATGTTCTTTGATGTGGCCTCTTCCCCAGTTTTAGTTGTGGAGTTTGTTCTGCCAGTCTTCTAGTTGTTTTTCTGGTTATTGAAGCTGGTGTTGGTGTTACCTGGTTGTGTCTGTGGCACTAGGGGAGCTTAGGATCCTCCTACTCTTCTATGTTCTGAGCCAACTCAAATACTTTTCATGCTTTGAATGTTCATTATCACAGTTTGATAGGTACAATCATTTCTGTCTTAGCCTGATAGGAATTAGAGCTATTTTTCTATATTTTTCCTGAAACTCAGATAAAGGTCTGGTCAGCTGTACAATTTACATCTCTCTTTAGCTTCTTAGGTATTGTAGTTCATCTTCTATCTGTGTCACCAGTATTTATCCAGTTTATAGTTAATAAATATTTTTGACATATGAAAAGCATTTTTCTCCCTTTGGAAAACTATGTATTTATGTAATCTTAGCATCCACATTTTTCCTACTTGTGTGTTGAAGAAAACCGTATGATGTGTTTTACATATAGAAATGGTCAAAAAGCATTAAAAAAAATTTCAAACTACTGGAAAGAGGGGTAGATCTAGCCGTCCTTTACATTCTGGAAAGAACACATGTTAATGTGTGTTTTTGTGTCAGTTGTTGCTTCATGTGACAGAAAAACCAATCAATAATGTACTTAAACAAGTAAGGCATTTGTTTTCTTTTGTATCAAAAAGTCCAGAGTTGGAGAGTACTGTGCTGGTGCAGCTAGCCAATAATATTACAAGAGATCCACCTCCTTTCCTTTGTTTTGTGGTTTTTGTACACATGGTCAGATGGTTTTGAATCTCCAGGTACTGATTCCAGGTTCTAGGCAGGAAGCAAGGGGAAGAGGCAAAAGCTGAAAGACAAAAGGGGCTGTGCCAACCAAGTGGTAAGCAAGTGCCTTCTCTAGTGTAGCAGAAGGCAAAGGAAAAGCAGACTGTGAGTGGCTTTTGGGAAGCTAGTTGATAATAATCTGTGACACATTGTGGAAGAAGAGTTCACTTTGAGGTGGTGAAGGAGAAAGAAACCTTTGAATTCATTTTTAACTGTTAAAAAAAAAATTCAACCAAATAAATTTGAAAGATCTTATTGGCTGTATTCAACAACTCATGAATTGGGCTGCATCCAATCTAGCAGATAGAAAGGAGCTCTTAGGAGCTGTACAAAATGAAGACTTTTAGAGGCCAAATGGAGAGGGAACAAGAAAGTTCTAGTAGACAAAAAAGCAGATTGGTTTTGGCAAGGTTACTTTCCTTTAGGGCATGGCAGGGTCTATCAGGCAGATTATCTCTAACTAATGCTGAATAGAGATTCTTGACTGGTTCAAGTTTCCATTTCTAAGAGAGCCTAAACTAATTAAATAGAGCTAGGTTGGGTGATAGGCAGCTTAGCATAAGTGATTCCATTTGGGCCTGTTGTTTTTAACAAAGCTTAGCTATCACCCAAGTACTTAATGATTAATTTGTGAACTGTCACTGTCTCCCATACTATATAAAGATTTTCCATAATTAACCAAAATAAATTTTGTAGATACTCAAGTCCATATAAAGCTTAAAATTAGATGGATAAAGATGGGCTTTTAAGTAGAGCCATATGACATAATGGCTACACACAACAGAGAAATTTGGGACTTAAATGAGAACAGAATTTAGTAATACTAAATTTTACATGTGATCTTTGCTCTAGGCCAACTAAACTTCTTTGTTTAGTTTATTGGGGTTATAAATTCAGTACTTTTATCAGAAAAACATTTTCCATTACAAAGGTATTTGAATAAGCAAAGTATTTTTGAGTTTAAATAAAGGTTATTCCTTCTTTTCTTTTCTTTTTTTTTTTTTTTAAGATTTTATTTATTTAGGGGCACCTGGGTGGCTCAGTGTGTTGGGCCTCTGCCTTCGGCTCAGGTCGTGATCCCAGGGTCCTGGGATCGAGCCCCGCATCGGGCTCTCTGCTCAGCAGGGAGCCTGCTTCCCTTCCTCTCTCTCTCTGCCTTCCTCTCTCTCTCTGCCTGCCTCTCGGCCTACTTGTGATCTCTTTCTCTGTCAAATAAATAAAAAAATCTTAAAAAAAAAGATTTTATTTATTTATTTGGCAGAGAGAGAGAGATCACAAGTAGGCAGAGAAGCAAACAGAGAGAGCCTGATGGGGGGCTCGATCCCAGGACCCTGAGACCATGACCTGAGCTGAAGGCAGAGGCTTAACCCACTGAGCCACCCAGGTGCCCCAGCTTATTCCTTCTTAAATAACTTCTTGAATGTCCCTTCTCACTGAGGGGTTTTTGCTTCTGATTCTCAATAATATACATAGAAATGAAAGGCACAACTGTGGTGTCAGGAAACCTTGGAACTGGAACCCCTCACGTTTGAGCTAGTACTCTCTAGCTTTGAGATTTTGGTAATAACTCTGAACCTTAATTTCCCCACCTGTTAAATTTTGTATGACAATAAATTACTCTCTCATGTGGTTGCTGTGAGGAGTAATTAAACCATAATGTATAAAAATCCCTAACATGTATTGGTTTAATTATTCTCCAGATATATTAAGGGGATTTCCATGCTAAATTTCCCTTTAGATTAAATTAACAAATAGGTAGGTACTGAGTAAAAATTATAGTCACCTTAGTTTTGAGAAAAGGATTAATCTTGTTAGGGTTAGTAGGGAGCTAGAATTTTCCTCCCCATTTACAATGAGTTGTTATAAACTTTATTGTTTTAGAAAAGAGAAATGGGTTCTTTGATGGGCTATTTTACTTTAATCCTTCAAAATAAAACATATAAAACAGGATAACCTTATTTTTTTTATTAGATTATTTTATTTTTCATTTTTATATTTTTAAAGATTTTTATTTATTTATTTGAAAAAGAGAGTCAGCACTAGCAGGAAGAGGAGCAGAGGGAAAGGGACAAGCAGACTCCATGCTGAGCATGGAACCCCCTCATGGGGCTTGATGCCACAACCCTGAGATCATGACCTGAACAGAAATCAAGAGTTGGACACTCAACTGACTGAGCCACCCAGGCACCCCAGATTAAAATTTTTCATTAAAATAGAACATGTTTAAGAAAAATTAGAAAAAAGAGATAAGCACACATACACACATACTCTTTGAGATGATAGATGTGTTAACTATAGATGTATGGCAATCATTTCCCAATACAAACATAAATCATCACATTGTATACTTTAAACTTATACAATGTTATGCGTCAGTTATATCTAAAAGCTGGAAAAAAAATTAAGATAAGTAAAAAAAGTAATTCATAGATGAACACTATGAATGGTATGGTACACATTTTTCTGTATGTTTCTCTGGATAATATAAGCTTTTCTTTTCTCAAGAATGTGATTGTATTCCACACAATTTTAGTAACCTGAATTTTCAGTTAAAAAATATATAATGGCGGGCGCCTGCGTGGCTCAGGGGTTAAGCCTCTGCCTTCAGCTCAGGTCATGGTCTCAGGGCCTGGGATCGAGGCCCGCATCGGGCGCTTTGTTCAATAGGGAGCCTGCTTCCCTGTCTTTCTCTGCCTGCCTCTCTCCCTACTTGTGATTTATCTCTCTGTCAAATAAATAAATACATAAATCTTTAAAATATATATAGATACCTATCTCTCTCTATATATTGGCTTTTTCCCACTTCATTTAATGTTCTTTTCCAGCAGTGGTTTTCTTTTCTTTTTTAAATTAAAAAATTTTTTTTTTTAAAGATTTGACTGATTGATTGATATGAGAGAGAAAATACAAGCAGGGGGAGCAGCAGAGGCAGAGAGAGAAGCAGACTCCCCGCTGAGCAGGGAGACTTACTCGGGACTCCATCCCAGGACCCTGGGATCATGACCTGATCCGAAGGCAATGCTTAACTGACAGCCACCCAGGTGCCCCAGCAGTGGTTTTGTTTTATTTTTATTTATTTATTTATAATTTAATTAATTTATTTTTTTGATAGATCACAAGTAGGCAGAGAGACAGGCAGAGAGAGAGAGAGGAGGAAGTAGGCTCTTCTCCGAGCAGAGAGCCTGATGTGGGGCTCGATCCCAGGGTCCTGGGATCATGACCTGAGCCGAAGGCAGAGGCTTTAATCCACTGAGCCACCCAGGTGCCCCAGTGGTTTTGTTTTAAAGAAAATCTATACCTTTTACATAGACAGCTCTTCCACCAAGAATATCATTAATTAAATGCAGTTATTCTTTCTTTTTTTTTTTTTTTTTAAAGATTTTATTTATTTGACGGAGATCACAAGTGGGCAGAGAAGCAGGCGGGGGGTGGGGGGGAAGAAGGCTCCCTGCTGAGCAGAGAGCCCGATGTGAGGCTCCATCCCAGGACTCTGGGATCACGACCTGAGCGTAAGGCAGAGGCTTTAGCCCACTGAGCCACCCAGGCGCCCCTAAATGCAGTTATTCTTGAGGGTGTTGGTATAAAGTCTGCTTTCTGATCTTCCTTCCCTAGAAAATCACTATATTTTTAAGGATCATATTCCAATGTATGGATGTACCATTATTTGTTTACTGAGTTACTCTATTGATTGATAGTTATGTTGTTTATAACTTTTTATTATTATAAACAGCACTGTGATCAATGGATATTTAGTTAAAATTTTAGTTTTCTGAGAGGGAATTTTTTTTTAAGGATTTTATTTATTTATTTGACAGACAGAGATCACAGGTAGGCAGAGAGGCAGGCAGAGAGAGAGAGGGGGGAAGCAGGCTCCCTGTGGAGCAGAAAGCCCGATGCCCCTGGGATGATGACCTGAGCCGAAGGCAGAGGCTTTAACCCACTGAGCCACCCAGGCGCCCCATGAGAGGGAATTTTTAAAGTGAAAAATAAAAGTGAAAAGGAGAGAATACATAAATCAAAATGGGCTGAACTATTTGACTTTAAAATGGAGATCACCATCAGAAAACTTCAAAGTGAACTGGTGTTTCCTAGTATTACTATATTGATCTGAATGAATGAAGTAGGGATTTTAAGGACTTACATAATTTAATTAAAAACTTAAAACTATTTCTTCCTGGGGTGCCTGGGTGGCTCAGTTGGTTGAATGACTGACTCTTGGTTTCAGCTAAGGTAATGATCTCTAGGTTGTGAGATCAAGTCCTGCATCGGCTCCATGTGTGGAGTCTGCTTGGGTTTCTCTTTCTCCCTCTCCCCCAACCCCTCCCCCTGCTTGCACATGCCCGCTCCCCACCCCCCGTCTCTCTAAATAAATAAAATCTTAAAAAAAAATTTTTCTTCCTGGATGTACTTACTGCTCGCAGTAAAAACACAAGTGTTTAGCACTCATGGAAACTTATATCTTGTTCAAATCACTTGCCTTAAAATAAGTCCAGAAATATTAATGCCTCCCTTAAGATCACATGGTATATTTCAGTGTCTGGTATATTTCTGTTATTTTCTAATTCCTACCCCAACATTCTTATCTGTAAAAAGTCTTATATAAAGGTAATGAGAACTTCCTAAGATATTGATTTACAAGTACTGCCATTTTCATCAGTGAGATATTTATTTAGGTCTACCTTGGCAGAGGCTTTTTTTTTTTTTTTTTTAACAATTCAGTGGTTTTAGTATATTCACAGAATTGTGTAGTCATTACCACTATCTAATTTTAGAACATTTCATCATTCCATAAGAAATCTGTACCCATTAGCAGTCACTCTCTATTTCCCCATTCTGCTAGCTCCTAGGAGCACTGTTTTACTTTCTGGCTCTATGGATTTGTCTATTATGGATATTTCATAAAAATGAAATCCTACTATACGTGGTTTGTGTCTGGCTTCTTGGACTTAGCATAGTATTTTCAAAGTTCACTCATGCTGTCCAATGTATGAATACAGCTGACCCTTGAACAATGCCAGGGTTAGGTACACCAATCCCCATGCAGTTGAAAATCTGCATATAACTTTTTTTTTTTTTAAGATTTTATTTATTTATTTGACAGAGAGAGATCACAGTAGACAGAGGCAGGCAGAGAAAGAGAGAGGGAAGCAGGCTCCCCGCTGAGCAGAGAGCCCCATGCGGGACTTGATCCCAGAACCCTGAGATCATGACCTGAGCCGAAGGCAGCGGCTTAACCCACTGAGCCACCCAGGCGCCCTGCATATAACTTTTGATTCCTTTAAGACTGGACCACGAATAGCCTACTGTTGACCTGTAGCTGTACTGGTAACATAAACAGTTGATTAGCACATATTTTGTATGTTTTATATATGAAAGTAAGAAAGTAAGGTAGAGAAAAGAAAATGTAATTAAGAAAACTGTAAAGAAAATACATTTTCAGTACTATACATATATTCATTGAAAAAAACCTGCCTATAAATGAACCCATGTAGTTTAAACCTGTGTTCTATGGTCAACTGTACATCATTCTTTTATTTTTAAATTTTTTATTTTTATTTAATTAAGAACAATATTTATTTATTTATTTATTTTAGAGAGGGAGAGAGAGAATTTAAAGCAGACTACCCACTGAGTACAGAGGTCAACCCGGGGCTCAGTCTCATAACCTGAGATCATGATCTGAGCTGAAATCAAGAGTTAGACGTTTAACCAACTGAGCCACCCAGGTGCCCCTTGTCTTTTTGATTTTAGTCATCCTTAGTCGGTGTGAACTGTCATTTCATTGTGGTTTTGTTTTGATTTTCCTAATAACTAATGATGTGGAATATCTTCTTGTGCTTTTCGGTTATTTGTGTATATTCTTTGGAGAAATGTCTATTCAACTCCCTTGCTCATATTTTCATTGGGTTTTCTTTTTATTTTTGTTATTGTTGTTGGGTGTAAGAGTTATTTATATATTCTGGATACTAGGATCTTGTGTGAGTTATGATTTGTCAATATTTTCTCTCATTTTGGATTGCTTTTTCACTTTCTTGGTGGTGTCCTTTGAAGCATAAAAGTTTCTAATTTTGATAATGTCCAGTTTATGCCTTTTGTTGTTTCTTGTAATAGGAAACTGCTGCTTGATCTAAGGTTGCAAAGATTTACTCCTTTGTTCTCTTCTAAGAATTTTGTCGTTTCAGCTCTTACATGTAGGTCTGGCAGTGTTTTCTTTTTTTCAGTGTAGGGGACCTGTGACAAGGTTCCAGCCTTTTAGGACTACAGTGTATTTGGCTAAACTAGACATATATGGGGGCGCCTGGGTGGCTCAGTGGGTTAAGCCGCTGCCTTCGGCTCAGGTCATGATCCCAGGTCCTGGGTTCGAGCCCCACGTCGGGCTTTCTGCTCAGCAGGGAGCTTGCTTCCTCCTCTCTCTCTGCCTGCCTCTCTGCTTACTTGTGATTTCTCTCTGTCAAATAAATAAATAAAAATCTTTAAAAATAAATAAATAAATAAATAAACTAGACATATATGGCATAATTAGCAGTACTATTCACTTATTTATTTGGCACTGACTGAAAAACCCTATTTGGGAATTAGTAGTGTGAGAATAAAAGACGTAGTTCCTTTCCTTACGATCTAGAGAAAAATAGATTACAGTACAGGGCTATGAATTGTTTTATATAGCTAGGTATGGAATGCTGTGGGGGTTACTAGGAGGGACACTGAACTGATCCATGAGGGTTTGGGTGCTTGAGAAACCCTCCCAGTATGGGGAAATCCCATGATAACTGAATTTCGAAGACCAAAGAGTAAGCCAGACAGAGAAGTGGTTTTTAGTTTAGTAAGATGAGTGGTAAATGCATCGTATAGAGGCGAAAGAAGAAATGAACTCAGAGATCTGGAGGAGATTTCAGTTCTTGTGTGGGCCAGATAAATTCTAAATGTGTATAAAAAGTTTTTTAGGGGCCCCTGGGTGGCTCAGAGGGTTAAAGCCTCTGCCTTTGGCTTAGGTCATGATCCCGGGGTCCTGGGATCGAGCCCCACATCGGGCTCTCTCCTTGGCGGGGAGCCTGCTTCCTCCTCTCTCTCTCTGCCTGCCTCTCTGCCTACTTGTGATCTCTCTCTGTCGAAAAAATAAATAAAATGTAAAAAAAAAAGTTTTTTAATACCTTGGGAGGAACTGGAAAGGATTAGGGTCTGAAAATAAAAATCTGTAGGACAGTGTCTTTTCCTTATGAATTGTGAGGATTAACGAAGGTGATGCTTTTATACTATAAATAATATATGGGTTAATCCTGTTGCCATTAATTTTTTTAACAAGAAATTTTGATGATCATTGGTTTTTCAGTATCTTTTTATTTCTAGGTCATCATGAAGTCCTTAAGAACAAACTGTTCTGAATTTCTTTTTTTTTTCTTCTTAATTTCTTGCTTAAATATACACTGCATACTCTAAACAAGGAAATGGTTATACGTGTGTTATTAATAAGGCGATGGTGATTATTGAGCTGTAAAAAGCAATTGACTATGGTTTTTAAAATAGTTATAAAAGTACATAATCTGTAAAAGTAATTAGATAGTAAGGAAAGCTATAAGGGAGAAAGTAAGAAACACTAAAAATCCCACCATTATGTGATAATTACTTAGTGTTTTGGTGCATTTTCTTTCTGATATCTTTTTATCCATTTGTGGTATGTACACAAACACACATTTTGCCTTTAGAAAAACAATTTATAAATGTAAGATCATTTTACATATGTAATTTTAATCTTTTTTTAAAAAAATATTTTATTTTTAAGTAATCTCTACACCCAGTTTAGGGCTCAAGCTCACAACCTTGAGATCAAGAGTCACATGCTCTATGGACTGAGCTAGCCAAGCGCCCCTAATCTTATTTTTTAATCTAAATGCTTTATGAGGTTATCTTTCTATACATCTATAGGAACATAGATCTGTATAATCTTTTTTATTGTATTTCATTGGCAATATTTTAATATTGATCCCCTATTTATGAATATTTAGGTGGTTTCTAGTTTTTTTTTTTTTTTAAAGATTTTATTTATTTATTTGACAGAGAGAGATCACAAGTAGACAGAGAGGCAGGCAGAGAGAGAGGGAAGCAGGCTCCCCACCGAGCAGAGAGCCCGATGCGGAACTCGATCCCAGGACCCTGAGATCATGACCTGAGCCGAAGGCAGCGGCTTAACCCACTGAGCCACCCAGGCGCCCCAGGTGGTTTCTAGTTTTTTTCACTGAATAATGCATCATATGTTTGCCCACTTGTCTGATTATCTCTTTCAAATAAATTCTTAGAAGCAGAATTGTTGGATCACAGGGTATGCCTGTTTCAAATTTAGGACTGTATCGTCACACTCTTTCTCCAGGTAGGTTGAGCCAATTTTGTACCATCAAATGGGCTCAGTCCTCTCTCTTTATTTTTGTCCTTGCCCACATTGGCTTTTGCCCACTTACCTAAATTCCTAGGCATTTAGGATATTTCACCTTTATTGATATTATTATTATTATTTTATCACCAGGGAGTTTAACATCTTCATTTGTGAATTCACTGTTTATATTCATCTTTTGGGTATTTCGCATTCATTTCCTCCTTATACTTTTTTCATAAGGCAGTGTGTTTGGCAATTAAGATTGGACTTTGAAGTTCTATTATCTGGATTCATAATCCCATCTGTACCAGTTTTTAGGTGTTTGACTTGGGCAAATTAACTTGTATCTTAGGACTGCGTGACACGTAGAGTGCTTGCAACAGGCTCTGGCAGATGACAAGCTGTGCTATCACTATTAATCTTTTCATACTTGCGTATTTCTGTAGCATAAATCTCTACTAGGGTAGCTGTGTTTGGAAATAGATATCATCAAATGCTGTTTTAAAAAAAGTTCTCCCTTTTGCACCAAAATCTGCATAATAACTCTTTGCAGTATCATACCACTATTATGGTTGTGTCCAAGCTCTCTGTCTCAAAGATCTCTTTCTGTATTCATCTGTTTTCTTGAGAAATCAAAAGACTCATGTATAAAGTTGTATATATTTCCGGCTTTTGATTATAAAATCTTTCAAACACACAGGGAAATTTTTTTTTGAAGATTTTATTTATTTATTTGACAGTGAGAGAGAAGAACAAGCAGAGGGAATAATAGGCAGAGGGAGAGGGAGAAGCAGGAGAAAGAATCCGGCTCCTCTCTGAGCAGGGAGCCCCGTGTAGTGCTCGACCCCAGGATTCTGGGGTCATGACCTGAGCCGAAGGCAAACACTTGACCGACTGAACCACCCAGGGGCCCCAACATACAGGGAATTTTATTAAAGACTTAGTCCTTTTATGATCACCTGTATGTCCACTGTCTAGATCAGAAGTTAGCAATTTTTTTTTCTGTAAAGGGCCAGCAAATACTTTAGATTTTGGAGACCATCCAGTCTCCAAAACAACGGGTGAAGGAATGGACATGGCAGTGTTCAACAGAACTTTATTTACAGGAACAGGCACAGCAGGATTTGGCCTGGGCTGTAGTTTGCCATTCCCAGATCCAGATTAAACAGTTAACAGATTGCTGTATTTGCTTTCTCTGTAAATGTGCTTATGTATTTCTGAACCACTTCAAAGTTAAGTTAATGATCATGGCATGATCATCGTGTTCCTGGCCTCAGAACTTGGCCTTTAACCTGATGGAGACATGGAGTAATAGATTCCAAAGGGAATAGATTGTCATAGTTCCCCAAATGGAAATAGTAATTTTTTTTTTTCCTGACCGTAAAAGGAAACATACTTGTTGTAAAGTGCAGACAATTAATATAAAATGTAGGCATTCCTGAGAGATCTCCACTGCCAAGAGTTAGGTGTGTAGACTGATGGTGGGGAATTTCATGATGAGTTTTGCACTGGTATGGATGGCAGAGAGGACCAGAGGTGTGAGAACTTGGGACCAAATTGTGGGGTCATTTGAAGGGGGCATAAAAGGAAAAATAGCAGTTTTGCCAATGGCATCATTCTAGTGGAAAGTGTGTCCTTTGTTCTTATTTTTATCCTGTGTTTCCAGGCTTATTTAGAAGGGGAGGGTAAACATAAGAATTCAATTCTATTTTGACAGATAAGAGCTATTATATATTATACTTTGCCCTTTTGTCTTACTATTTGTTCCTCTCTCGAATTACTTAAGGTTAGCAGCTTCTCTGTTGGTGTGTAACTGAGGCCTAATTTTTACATTTCACAAAGTTCTTGTTGCAGTCTTTAACTTTTTATTTTGAGGAACTGGGATTGGACTGGGGTAAAGGGGACAGTTGGGCAAGTTACTGGCAGAGGTTCTTTGACTCCTAATTAAGGGCTCTCCAGGTCTCTGAGTAGGATCTTGCTTTCACCAGATTCTGTTCTGTTTCTCCTCATTGGAAATAAGGCTGTAGAATTCATGACGTGAAACTTTGGCCCACTGGCATCTTCACAGTAATGCAGTGTTAGCATGGACTCTGAGTTCTGGGACACAGGGAAGTGAGAAAGACTTAGGTCATTAATGTTATCCTCTTGCTTTTTCAGATGGGATTAAACATGGCACTGTAGCCTTTTATATTTTAACATGCCTCTCCCACATATAAGCACATTCTGCTGCATAACCATAATATCATCATCACAGCTAAGAACATTATAGTTTTGTTCTTTTTAATAGAACCGAGACTGTATAATGCGGCACAAAAAGTATGAAAATCCTTAGATTTGCTCTTCAACCATTGTACTTAATGAACTGTTTCTATCCCTGTTCCTCTTTACTTATCTTTTTCTTTAAAAAAGTTTTTTTTTTTTTAAGATTTTATTTATTTATTCATGAGAAACAGAGAGAGAGAATGGCAGAGGCAGAGGGAGAGCAGGCTCCCCACTGAGCAAAGAGCTTGATGTGGAACTCGATCCCAGGGCCCCAGGATCATGACCTTGAGCTGAAGGCAGACGTTTAACCAACTGAGCCACCCAGGTGCCCTCCCTATCTTTTTCTCTGGGTAGAAGTCTGTATTGGATAGTGCTGTTTGCTGCTTTCATTTGACCCAATTACACAATGAAATGAAAGAACATTCTGATTTTTTTCCATGTGTTTGGTTCGTATTTTTATAAATCTGGGCTTTGTTTCTGTATTTTATATGATTTGAAAGAGAATTTCATGTAATTTATAATCAGAAGAAGAGTTTACATAGTGTCTAATTTCCATTTGATTGTTGGTACTTGTTACGTGGTAGAAGAAACTGAAGGAAGGCAAAGCCAATTATGTGTTTTTTAATTAATTTATTTTTTATAAACATATAATGTATTATTAGCCCTAGGGGTACAGGTCTGTGAATCGCCAGGTTTACACACTTCACAGCACTCACCATAGCACATACCCTCCCCAATGTCCATAACCCCACCCCCCCTCCCCCTCCCCCCCAATTATGTGTTTTTAAAGAAGTGGCCAACTTTGGAATTTTCATGCTAAAAGAAGGACGGAAAGTAATGTGGGTATTCCCATTGTTTTCAATTTAACTTTATTATGCTTTTACTTGATAAGAAAATTTATACTACTGCAGGTAAAGGTCTCGTACTCTGAAAAATTATGCTGCAAATTTATCCAGGGTCCTTGTTTTGTTTTTCTTTACTCCTCCATCCCCTTCCCACATGTAGTACTCTGCATTGTCTTCCTCGAATATCATCTCGTGGGCTGTGGATACAAAGCATCATCTTATTTTATCCTTTTAAAAACATCAGTTTCCTTGATTAGAAGAAAAGAATTTAGTGTCTTGGTATAGCTGTGGGACTGTAGGCTATAATAGGAATAGCGTGTACAAAATGAGATAAATGAGAATTTATTCTTCTTAGATTACAGACTTTATCATAACTACCAGTGGGAGGCAATTTGACTATTAGGAACAGAATCAAAATTATTGTTACATCTCTGTATTCTACACAGAAGAAGAAAAATGTATAAAATTATGATAAGAAGAAACAGCAATAAGTAATATAGGACAGCTGGTGTAAGCACTTGGGATGGAGGTTGGAAATAGATTTGGTTCTATCAGTCGTTTTATCTATCTTTCTATATGTATTTATTTGGCTCCAGCCCAGTGTGGGGCCTGAACTCACAGCTCCGAGATCAGGAGTTGTATGCGCTCCTGACTGAGCCAGCTAGGCATTCTTCAAAGTTAGTTTTTTTCTCATCATTTAAAAAGTGGCTTCCTGGGGCGCCTGGGTGGCTCGGTGAGTTAAAGCCTCTGTCTTTGGCTCAGGTCCTGATCCCAGGGTCTTGGAATCTGGCCCCACATCGGGTTCTCTGCTCAGCGGGGAGCCTGCTTCCCCCCGCCCCCGCCCCCGCCCCCGCCCCCGCCCGCGCCCGCCTCTCTGCCTACTTGTGATCTCCGTCAAATAAATAAATAAAATCTTAAAAAAAAAAAAAAAAGTTGCTTCCTTGCACCCAACCAAAATGTTGTAAATAGTGATGAAGCATATGAAAGCTTAGTTAAGTGGTGAGTTATTTATTGGTAACTTTCTCTTGGCTCCTATATTTTATATCTAAGAGTTTAAGAGCGAGCATGTAATGGACAACCATTGTTAGAGGTACACATTTCTGAGTTCAGATCCTAGCTGTTTAACTTTCACAGATCAGGTACTACTTAGTCTTTAAAAGGAGGTGAAGAACCATCTCACGGAACTTTTGTGAAGCTTAGTTGAAATTATGTATGTTTGGAACCTGGAACGGTGCTGCATAGTGGGTGCTAAAAGACGCTGGCTCCTTCTGTCTTACCTAAAAACAAACTCGAGTTCATAAAAAGATGGAAAACTAAAGTCTCTCTTCTAAAAATAAAATTCTAAAGGCCATCTCCGTTAAGCCTTCTCATTGCGTGGAGATGGGGATAGATGCACTCACAGTTTCTTGGGGCTTTTTCTCTTTCAAAGAGCTCATTATTCTGTTCTGTAACTGCCTAGTATAATGCTTGGCACATAAATAGTCCTCAGTATGTGTTAGAAGGATATCTTGCAAAGAGAGAAAATGTTCTCTATTGCTTTTTTTCTCTTGAACACCTCGCAAGTTGTTTACTTGTGTAGATTTACTTATTCACTCAAGATACTTGTTTTGTTTTGGAAGAGAAATGATATTTTATAGGTAGGAAATTATGTACACTGTTACCAACTGGTAAAAAATCCTAATGTCTTCTGATATATTCCATGATATCAGAATTTTTGTGATTTGAAATGAAGGCAACAGTGTGCTTTTAAATGTTTGAGGATGGGCAACCCTTGTGGGTCCCCTCCCTCTTCTGGAGCTTGTACTGTCATTCAATAAACTTTGCCTACTTGCCCACCAAAAAAAAAAAATGAGGATATTACAATTTTAAACGGCTTGCAAATAACTGTTTCTCTGAACTTCATTCATTCACCCTACATTTAAAGGACTTGCGAATGACTGTTTCTCTGAACTTCATTCATTCACCCTACATTTACTGAGTACTTGTGTACTCTAGACCCTGTGTTAAGGGCTATGGAAAACCGAAGAATTGCTTAGGGTTTCTGTCCTCAGGGACTTTGACCTCAGGGACAAAGACAGATAAGAAAACCAACGTTAGGGGCACCTGGGTGGCTCAGTGGGTTAACGCCTCTGCCTTCGGCTCAGGTCATGATCCCAGGGTCCTGGGATCGAGCCCCGCATCGGGCTCTCTGCTTGGCCAGGAGCCTGCTTCCCTTCCTCTCTCTCTGCCTGTCTCTCTGCCTTCTTGTGATCTCTGTCTGTCAAATAAATAAATAAAATTAAAAAAAAAATAAAAAAAAAAACAAAAGAAAACCAATGTTACATTATCACTGAAAAATTCTACAGAACCTGCCTAGAAAAGGCGAACACAGAAAAGGAAGACTGTCTGTTCATAGCTGGTGCATGAAAGTGTTGTCTGCGCCTGTGTCAGTGGCAGGTGCATCAGACAGACTTTTTGGAAGAGCTGAGACTTGAAGAATAGGTGGAGAAAGATTGAGGAAAAGGACATCGCAAGCAGCTTATGCAAAGGCAGGGTGGTACGAGAAGGCTACAAGTAGTTGTTTGTAAGATGAAGCTGGGATTGTCAAGGACTGGGTTCTTCCTGTTTGCTTTACTGTCCTTTGGCATTTCTTCCATTATCTTGTGGTACAAAATCACTACTGGATTGCTATCCATCATGTCCCAGTAACGGACACACTCCCACTAAGTCACTTCCCTTCAAGTAACTTTCCTGGAAGTCACATTCATGACTTCTACTTCCAGCTCATTGACAAGTTGTAGCAGCTGGGAAGGCCGGAAAGGGGGCACTTTTACCTGGGGGCATGCGACCCAGAATAAAGCCGGGGTCTGTTACTGAGAAGAGAGAGAGTGGATATAGAGACAGCCAGCAGTATCTGCCACAAAGAGGATTGAGAATGGAGCTGGGGAGACCAATTTAGTACAATAGCTAAGTAGTAATACTTGCAGTATCTTACAGAAGAGAGTTAATTGCTAGTCTAGAAATGCAAGAATGTGTTTGGTAACTAAGTAGAGAATGTATTCTGGGAAAACTAGAAGATTGAAGCCTTTATTATTATTGCTTTTTAAAGATTTATTTATTTGAGAGAGAGAGAGAGAGAGAGAGAGAGAGAATGTGAGCATACAGAGGGAGAGGGTGAGGGAGAAGCAGACTCCCTGCTGAGCAGGGAGCCTGATGCTGGACACAATCCCAGGATCCTGGATCATGACCTGAACCGAAGGCAGATGCTTAACTGACTGAGCCACCCAGGTTCTCCTGAAGCCATTATTTTGATACCATTCTGTTCAAGTTCTGGGAGCAAAAATTATGCTTAAATTATTTTAACCCTTGAGTTAAAGAGATTCTTTCCAACTAAGCTTTTCATAAAATTAAGTATTTTGGTGCTAAAGAGGATGAACACTGATAAAAATGGCATCAATAGAAATTATGTTAAAAAAATTGCATGACATTTTCAACTGGGTAGTAATATACATTAAAAGGGGATTTATAATTTTTCTGGGGGAGGAAATAATGTTTCTATTTTTCTTCTTTATACTTTAAGTTTTATACACTTAGCACATATTACTTTTTTAAAAGATGAGGTAGGGGTGCCTCAGTGTCACATTGGTTAAGTGACTCTTGGTTTCAGCTCCGGTTGCGATCTCAGGGTCATGAGATTGAGCCCCTTGTGGAGTGTGGAGTCTGCTTGAGATCCTCTCCCTTAGGTAGAGGGGCAGAGGAAGAGGGAGAGAGAATCTTAAGCAGATTCTGGGCTGAGTATGGAGCCCAGTGTGGAGCTCAGTCTTACGACCTTGAGATCATGACCTGTGTTGAAACTAAGAGTCTGACGCTTAACTGACTTGACCCCCCCAGGCACCCCCATCTTAATCATTTTTAAGTGTACAGTGTCATGAAGTACATTCATATTTTTGTGTGCCATCACCACCATCCTTCACAGAACTCTTCATCTTGCAAAACTGAAACCCTCATTTTTCTCATTTTCTCTTTTAACTCATTTTCTCATTTTCTCTTTTAACTCATTTCTCCCCTTCCCCTAGCTTCTGGCAACCACCATCCTACTTTCTGTCTTTATGAATTTGCCTACTACTCCAGGTTCCTCAATAGAAGTAGAATAACATAGTATTTGCCCTTTTGTGACTTACTATGTCATCTAGTATGTTCTTAAGGTTAATCTATGTTGTAGCGTGTGTCAGAAAAAAGGAAGATCTAATTGGCTTTATTAAATGATTCATGAATCAGGCAGCATCCCATCTAGCAAGTGGAGAGGTGCTCTAAGGAGTAGAACAAGATGGAAAGTTTTATAGGAAAGAGTATGGGGCAAGGAAGTTATAAGGAAAAGAGAAGAAAGGACTGTTTCAGGCAAGACAACATGCCCTTAAGGGAATGGGCTGGGGGCATATTATATAGATTACCTCATCTTCCTTTGGGGGATAGAGAAGGCCCATGGCACATATTACCTCATTGGTGGGGGTCAGAAAATTTATAATGGACCAGTTAAGACACTAGAGGTTGAGGGGCTTCTGGGTGGCCCAGTTGGTTAGCCTAGGTCATGATCTCAGGATCCTGGGATTGAGCCCCTTGTTGGGCTCTGCGCTCAGTGTGGAGTCTGCCTCTTCCTACCCCTCCCCCTGCTCGCTCGCTCTCTCCCAAATAAATCAATAAATAGAATCTTAAAGAAAAAAGACATTGGAGGTTGAGACTACAATTAGATCTGGTTTTAAGCCCTGGTTTACTGACTTGGGGGCCTTAAACAAAGTGATGCCATTTGGGGGCCTGTGATTTTCTTTTTTCTTTTCTTTTTTTTTTTTTTTTAAGATTTATTTATTTTGGAGAGAGAGTGGGTGAGAGAGAGAGAGAGCAAGCGAGCTAGGGAGCAAGAGGACGTGCACATATGTGCAAGGAAGGGGAAAAGGGACAGAGGGAGAGAAATCCTCAAGCAGACTCCCTGTTGAGCACAGAGCCTGAGGCAGCGCTCCATCTCATTGACCCTGAGATCATGACCTAAACCAAAATCAAGACTCAGCCACTTAACTGACTTGGCCACCTCCCCACCCTTGATTTTCTTTTTAACACTTATCACCTAGAGATCACACTCATGATTTAACTGAGAGATGTGTTCATAATTTAAGGCATGAGTAGCACTCTTGGTTACTGCTCTGGAAAGTTCCCACAGCTGTTGCAGTTTTTTTGTGTGGTATTCATAGGTCATGATTTTTTTTGCTTAATCTTTGTGATATGCACAAGTAACAAGTTAAGGTTTGCAGTTTTTAAGTCAGTCATTCTCTTTGTTCCTTTTCTGAGGAGATCATTTGCTTGGTGGTTAGTGGCTGCAGTCATTTAACTTAGAGCCTTTGTGAGAATACAATTTGCCAGGGAGAGTATTATGATTAATGTAAACAGGATAATTTCCAGTGTTTGCAGGGCATTTCAAAGCCATGGTCCCCAAGACCCAAACAAGTCAAAATCATGTAGGTCAAAGAAAGACCCCCTGAAGGAGTCACCTTTTTTGGACAAGTGGCCTGCTGAGTGATCTTAGTAGTGATGTTTCAACTTCCCCAGAAATGTTAATCCCGGTGTAACTGCTGGTGTTGGCTGTAACAAACACCTCCTTGCTCAGCTAAAAGATAACCAAGAACTATCCTGTTATCAAGAACAACTTTGACTAGAAAGTCTAAGGATTTTTTTTTGGGGGGGGTGGGCAGCTATTACTTTAGCAGCAGATTTTGCAATAATTTTAAGAATGAAGAAGTTCTTGATCATAGCCTCATTACATTTATCCCTAACCAGGGAAATAGGGAACTGTCAAAGAAGTGGATCCAGAATCATGACTATCTCCTGTTAGGTCCCTTTTAAATTAGCAGTGTAAGTTGAGGGGAACCTTCCAATGAGATGTCTCATTTTGCTTGTAAAATATTAGGGGCATATGGGCTCCTGGGTGGCTCAGTGGTTTGAGCCTCTGCCTTCGGCTCAGGTCATGATCTTAGGGTCCTGGGATCAAGTCGCGCATCAGGCTCTCTGCTTGGCAGGGAGCCTGCTTCCTCCTCTTTCTCTCTTCCTGCCTCTCTGCCTACTGGTGCTTTCTCTCTGTCAAATAAATAAATAAAACCTTAAAAAAAAATTAGGGGGGGCGCCTGGGTGGCTCAGTAGGTTGAGCCTCTGCCTTCGGCTTGGGTCATGATCTCAGGGTCCTGGGATCGAGCCCCGCATTGGGCTCTCGCTCAGCGGGGAGCCTGCTTCCCCCTTTCTGCCTGCCTCTCTGCCTACTTGTGATCTCTCTCTCTGTCAAATAAATAAATAAAATCTTTAAAAAAAAATTGGGGGGCAGTGCCTGGGTGGCTCAGTGTGGTTAAGCCTCTGCCTTCAGCTCGGGTCATGATCTCAGGGTCCTGGGATCGAGCCCTGAATTGGGCTATGTGCTCAGCAGGGAACCTGCTTCCTCCTCTGTCTCTGTCTGCCTCTCTGCCTATTTGTTATCTCTCTCTCTGTGTCAAAAAAAAAAACAAAAAAACAAAAAAACAAAATTAGGGGCATAGTTAGATTTTCTCCTAGCCTGAAACAAAAGGTTGTTCTACTTACCAGAACTCCCTTAGCAATGACCTGGGAGATAAAGATGAGGGCACAATCATTCCAGGCCAATGCTAGAGGAAAGGAAAGGAAGAGGAGAAAGTTTCATGTTTAGTTAAAGTATGAAGTCTTGATCTATCATCTTGGGTGGAAATAGTCTACCTTGATGTCAGCTACTTCTCTTCCTCGTCAAATTGATTTGGAGATCTCTAGTGTCTGTACGTAGTGGGTGTTGGCTGGAGCCTTCTGTGAGATGTGTATCCAAGGTTTAGTGCCTTTTAATTTTGCTGTTGTCAGTCATCAGGAGCACTTGGTAAGATCCCTTGCAGTAAGGTTTTAGGGCTGCGATCCCCTGGTGATGTTTCTGGAATTCATCATTACCAGACTGTGACCAACAGGATCCTTTGTTTTTTTATTTTATTTTTTAAAATTTTTTAAAGATTTTATTTATTTGACAGAGAGAAATCACAAGTAGGCAGAGAAGCAGGCAGAGAGAGAGAGGAGGAAGCAGGCTCCCCGCTGAGCAGAAAGCCCGATGTGGGGCTTGAACCCAGCACCTGGGGTCATGACCTGAGCTGAAGGCAGCGGCCTAACCCGCTGAGCCACCCAGGCGCCCCCCAACAGGATCCTTTGAATTGGGATCTGGTATGGCTTTACCTGTTGATAATAGGCTTGAGCGTGAGACATTAGAGAGTAGCTGGTCATTACAGTAGCTGGTCATACTAGCCCGAAGCAACAAGGGATCAGCGGAAGGTGGTATGCCAGACATTGGTCTGCTGGCGATTTTCTTATGTGGAATGAATTCATTTCCCTAAGGGGATACTGGGAACAGTCAGCAAGATCAAAAGCAGTTGCTTAGCCAGGGAAGTCCAGTAGTTTTTGCAGGTTTTGAAGTTTTAAGTTTGAGGATCCGATTCATTCTTTCAACCTTGCTTGATGACTGAGGGTGAAACGGACAATGATAATTCCAAGAAGTTTGCAAGTCTTTCGTTAGGGCTTGTATGATCTTCCCAGTCAAGTGGGTGCCTCCATCATTGGAGATTACAGGAGGTATGTCCCAAGTATACCACAATTTGTTTATCCATTCATCCACCAGTGGAGACTTGGGTGGCTTCCACTTTTTAGCTATTATGAATAATGCTGCTATGAACATGGAGGCAAATAAATGTCTCCTTGAGAATCCCTGCTTTGAATCCTTTTGGCTCTACCTGGAAGTGGATTGTGGGATAATATGGTAATTCTATTTTTAATTTTTTAAGGAACTGCCATACTGTCTTCTCTTGCAGCTGCACCATTTTACATTCTCTCCAACAGTACACAGAGGTTCCCATTTCTTCACATCCTCACCAACACTTATTTTCCTCCTTTAAAAAAAATTGGTAGTAGCCATCTTAATGGGCATGTGGTACTATCTCATTATGTTGAATTTTTTTGAAACTTATAAAATGTTTAAGAGTGAGTTAATATAATCACATGGCAACAATTTAATTTTTAAATATTTATTTGTTTATTTTAGAGAGAGGGAAAGAGAGAGAACAGGAGGAGGGACAGAGGGAGAGGGAGACAAGCTGATTCCTTGCTGAGTGGGGAGCCTGATGTGGGGCTCTGAGGACCCTGAAATCAGGAACTGAGCCAAATCAAGAAGTCAGATGCTTAACTGGCTGAGCCACCCAGGTTTCCCTATTTATTTATTTTTAAGTAGGCTCCACATCCAGCATGGGTCTTAAACTCACAACCTGAGATCAAGAGTACTGGCTCTACTGACTGAGCCAGCCAGGTGTCCCACATGGCAGTAATTTTAAAAAATTGAACAAAATCACTCAATCTTGCTAGTCTAACACCAGTATTATTTTACTGTTATTTAGAGATATCTATCTATCTATCTATCTATCTATCTCATGACTGGGCTGATAAGCATTTCTCATTTTTTTTTTACATATTTTCTACAACAATCATTTGAATTTTAATTTTCCGGGGAAATGTTGCAAATGCTAAAGGATCTATATAGCATGATTGACTACACTGAATTCAATTGAACATTTATGAAGAAATTGAATATTTATTATTATGTGGTTTCTTACAGTAGATAAGTGCCTGGCTTGAATGATTTTTAATTCCATAGACTATATGACACAGTGACGAAGAGTGTGGCTCTTGAAGTAGTGTGTTCGAATTGCACATCTGCTACTTCTGGCTGTGTGTGTGTAGTCTTTTTAAAAATTGATTTTATTTATTTGAGAGAGAGAGAGAGAGCATGAGAGGAGAGAAGTCAGCGGGAGAAGCAGACTCCCTGCCGAGCAGGGAGTCCGATGTGGGACTTGATCCCAGGACTCCAGGATCATGACCTGAGCCAAAGGCAGTCGCCCAACCAACTGAGCCACCCAGGTGCCCCATGGCTGTGTACGTTTAAGCAAGCTTCTTAAGGTCTTGGGTCTCAGTTTCTTTATTTGTAAAGTGAGGGTAAAATCTCCGAGTTATGAAGACCAAATGATCTCATGCCCGTGGAGCTCTTAGAATTGTGTCTGGCACATCATACGTTCCATAGAAGACTTTGCTGCCATTATTGTTTTATCGGGTGGGATATTATCTGTTTGGTTTTTAGAAATATATACAATACGCAGGTAGTTCCTGTGTCTCAGATCCTGTCAGTTTAGACAGTCACAAGCAGCACTTTAAAGAAGGGCGCAGTCTCTAAGATTGTTTGGGACCTAAGAGAAGATAAATCCGAGGCAGATAGTGCCGGGCAAAATGCTAAATCAGTAATATGATACAACCCTCTCTTGGGGACGGTGACCTTTCTGGCTGCCATTTAGTTCTGACAAGTACTCTAGGTTCTTCTGGCTAACTCAGTCTTTTTGGCTTTGGGCCATCTTCCCCATCCAGTTCTCCAAATTCCTTGGCTTGGCACTCTGTATTCCCTCTGTATGACCACTTTTTTCTTTCTTTTTTTTAAAGATTTATTTATTTGAGAGTGAGAGAGAGTGCAAGCAGGGGGAGCAGCAGAGGGAGAGGGAAAAGCAGACTCCCCGCTGAGCAGAGAGCCCGATGTGGGGTTCGATCCCATGACTCTGGGATCATGACTTGAGCCGAAGGCAGATACTTAACTGACTCAACCACCCAGGTGCCCCTATATGACCACTTTTATTAAGTTGTTAATTTAAGTCAAATGCACTGATATAAATTCTTACAAAATATAGCATTCTGTGATTTTTAAAATCTTTTTTCTTTTGATATTACTTGTAAATCTGTGAGATGGTAAAGGAGCCCTCATGGAACAACTCTGATTGTACTAAGAAATTCAGTGGGCTGCCTGATGTTGCAAAGCAACTGAATGATTTATCTGGAACTTGAACTCAAGCCACCTGACTTTAGGGCCAATGTTTTGTAATGCTATGTTTCTTTCTTGACATACCATGTTTTAAGACAATAGTTTGTATCTTCTTTCCTAATTATTTGATGACATTTTTAAGGATCTCTAAATATTACATAAAGATAACATCTGCCCTCTTTTAAATTTAATAGCTGCTAAAATTTATCTGATTCCCTCATACCCAAGCTGCATTTTACAATCTTTTATCCCTATCATTAGAAAAGAATGAGATGAAATCTGAGTTCTAAATACTTTACCTGATGACATACTTAGTTTTTTACATGGAAGTTTTCTGAAGAGCTTTTCATGTTTCATGCTTATATTTATTTTGTAATATTGGAACAAGGTAGATTTCTCCCCTTACTGCCTAGCGTGTGTAGTACCTTGCTCATTTCAAAATTACTGTCAAACTTGGCATTAGAATATCTTTTCGGTTCTACTTTTCCCTTTTTCTTCTACCTTGTCCTCTTCCAGGTCTGTTTCTGGTTGTTTTTTTCCAGTATCCCCAATAAACTCATGTCCTAAGACGGAATTTACTTTGAGCTGTAGGGTCTATCACACTCCATTTTGTGAAGAATATTTTTCTACGTAATTTCTTTCATATTCTTATGTGTGTATTGGCTCGTCACATAATTTTATTTTTAATATTTATTTATTTATCTTCAAGTACGTCCAGTGCCCAACATGGGGCTTGAACTTACCACCCTGAGATCAAGAGTTGCATCCTGTACCGACTGAGCCAGCCAGGTGCCCCATCTCTCACATAATTTAAAAAATTAAACTGTGCTTTGACCATATATGAGTTCATACTTGTTGCTCTTTTAGTATTTCAGAGACTATAAATCACTTCTGTTGGTGGGAGTATACATTAATTAAGGCTTCACTTTTACTTTTTTCTACATAATTAGCTACCTAATATATAATGAACTCTGAATATTATCAATATATTATTGATGTGCTCGCTGTCAAATCTAAAATCCAATTTCCTTGGCAGATATATAGACTTATGATAGGCATTTGGCATTTTGTGTTTTGGGCAGTGTAACTTTAAATCTACATAAACTTCTCTGCCTTTTGCCTCTGCTGTGTTCATAGATACCAGGAGGGCTTCGTGTATGGACCTCAAGCGTTGGAGGTAGCAGACTTTTCAGCAGAAGGTAAAGCAGAGTGTTGCCTTCTGGTGTCATTGTGTGTGTGTGCTGGGGTGGGTATGTGACAGGTGAGAACTCTTCACGAATGTCATCACAAATAATTTATAATGATGCATTAAATAATTCACAAAATTTAAGAACAAGTTGTATAATTTTATTCAGTATTATTAAAATCCATACCAAATAGAAAACTTTAGACAGAACTAAAGACTGAATTTCACCCTCTGCTGTTAACTAAACAGTAGGGGTGATTAAGAAAAGAGAGTATTAGCATAATGTATAGTATCTACTGTCTAGCTGTCTCAGACCTAGCTTCATGATGATTTCTTCCTGGGAAGTTGTCCAAGTCATTATTCATCTGCTGTATTCTTCCCTGTTGCTCCTTTTACTGAAAGATTGTTTCACAATAGACGCAGCCTAGTCCATGACTCATGACTAGAGGATAGACATTCTTGCTGTAGGTCCCATGTGCCAAAAATGTTAGTTTCCAATATGTTAATTACCTCTCTTTTCAGAATGTGTTAATATGCCCTTCTCTCAAGTTAGTTCTTGTTTCATTAGAGAAACAAACACATCCCACATATTTGTAAAATATGTTTTTATAGAGACCTTCTTAATGAGTTACTTTTTAAGAAAATAATGTGACATACCTTTCCTGGGCAATGCTTCTTTAATTTTTTTTTTTTTAATAGAAACATTTTTCCCTTTTATGTGCCAGGTATGATAACTACTACTTTCTGTGAACTCATAAAACCATTTATGTACTTTCTTCAGATGACACTTGTATAGAGGGGCTTTTTTTTTGTTGTGGTTATTGTTTTTAAGATTTTATTTATTTACACACACACACACACACACATACACAAAGATTTTATTTATTTATTTGACAGAGAGAGGGAGAGATCACAAGTAGGCAGAGAGGCAGGCAGAAAGAGAGAGGGAAGCAGGCTCCCTGCTGAGCAGAGATCCTGATGCGGGGCTTGGTCCTAGGACTCTGAGATCATGACCTGAGCCGAAGGCAGAGGCTTAACCCACTGAGCTACCCGGGTGCCCATTGTTGTTTGTTTTGTTTAACCATCTATAGCCGCAAACAAAATGTATTCTTAGACATAAAGTTCATAATGTGGCTAGTTTTTAGAGAGAAATCTGAATGGGAATCAAAGGAATGATTTCCTTATGTCTTCTGGAAGTTTTATTTGTGGGGCTGCACATTACACCTTATGTGCAGGTTGTATACCTTACACAAAGTCAAGGTTATATATATATATATTTTTTTTTTAGGGTGGTACATATTCTTTTAAATTTCTATTCTGTGCCCAACACAGACTCCATCTTAAAATCAGCTGAGTTTAACTATTTCTTTCACTTTCCTCTTATTCAGAGAAGCTTCTTTTATTAACAGGGAGAGAGTTAATGAGAAGATAGATGAGTTTCAGACTGTTTATTGTGGTTAGTTGCAATTTTACCTCTTAGGCCCTTTCTCCTTTCCTTTACTATTTTCAGTGGCCAGTTGGAGGATATTTTCTGTTTACCAGTAATAGTGGATGTAATTTCTTGAAGGCCTGTTCGTGCTTCATTTTCAGACTAGTTGGCTCTACAGCCTTGTATTTGCTTAATTAACTCTTGGAGTGTGGTATATTTTCTTACCAGTTGAGAATCTCAGTAAGTTATTCTAAGTACTAGTATAAAAGATACAAAGTTTTGCTTCTGTCAAGGCAGAGAAAGACTCTCCTCCCCAGGTCCTCATCCCCCAGCTGGTGTGGTGGTGAGAAAGATGTGGTGACATGGATGGCTTTTAAAGTGTTTTTTTCAAAAATAATTGCCTTTATTTTTTAGGGCAGTTTTAGGTTTACAGAAAAATTGAGTGGAAAGTACAGAGAGCGCTCATATATCCCCTTACTGCCTCCTCTTCCTATTAATTAATGTCTTGCTTTAGTGTGGTACATTTGTTGTAATGGATGAGCCAGTATTGTTACATCATTTTGAACTAAAATCCACACTTTACCTTACAGTTCACTCTTTTTATTGTAGATGTTCTGTGGGTTTGACAGATGTACAATCAATGTATTCACGAATATGATATCATACAGAATAATTTTGTTGCCCTGAACGTGCTCTACCTATTCATCCCTGGCTCCTTCTCTTTGAGCCCCTGGCAACCACTGGATCTTTTCCCATCTCTATAATTTTACCTTTTCCAGAATGGCATAGTTGTAATCACACAGCATGTAGCCTGAGATTAGCTTCTTTCATTTAGTAATAAGCATTTTAGCTTCCTCCATGCCTTTCCATGGCTTGATGCTCATTTCTTTTTAGTGCGGAGTAACATTTCATTGTCTGGATATACCATAGTCTATTTATCCATTTACCTACTGAAGGTTATCTTGATTGCTTCCAAGTTTTGGCAATGATGAATAAAGCTGCTATCAACATTCATGTGCCGATTTTTGTGTGGATGTAGTTTTCAATTCATGTGGGTAAATACCAAGGAGTGTAATTATTGGGTCATATGATAAAAGAATGTTTGGTTTTGTAAGAAACTGCCAAACTCTTCCAAAGTGGCTGTATCATTTTGCTTTCCCACCAACAATAATGAGCTTTGCTATTGTTTCATATCCTTTTCAGCATTTGATCTTCTGGATTTTAGCCATTCTAATAGGTGTATAGTGGTATCTCATTTTGTGTCTTAATTTGCAACTGTAATGACACGTGATGTTGACCATCTTTTCATATGCTTATTTGTCATCTGCATATCTTCTTCGGTGAGATGTTTGTGTAGATCTTTTGCCCATTTTAAAATGGAGTTATTTCTTCTCTTATTGTTGAGGTGTTTTTTTTTTTTTTTTTTTTTTTAAGTAGGCTCCATGCCCAATGCAGTGTTTGAACTTAGGACCCTGAGATGAAGACTTGAGCTGACATCAAGTGTCAGACACTTAACCAACTGAGCCACCTAGGTGCTCCGCATTGTTGAGGTTTGCTTTTTTTTGAGATTTTATTTATTTGACAGAGACACAGTGAGAGAGGGAACAGAAGCAGGGAGAGTGGGAGAGGGAGAAGCAGGCTTCCCGCTGAGCAGGGAGCCCGACGCAGGGCTCCATTCCTGGACCTCGGGATCATGACTCAAGCCCAGGGAGATGCTTAACGACTGAGCCGCCCAGGTGCCCCTAGTTTAAACAATATTAACTTGTATGTTTTGAATATCAGTCCTTTAATAGACACTATCTTGCAAATATTTTCTCCCAATATGTGGCTTGTCTTTTTAGTCTCATAAATGTCTTTTGCAGAGCAGAAGTTTTAAATTTTAGTCAAAAGTTATCTCCAAACTTAAAGACATTCTAGATTTTCTCTTCCATTATCTTATAGGAGTCTTATTGATTTATAGTTTACATTTAGATCTATGTTCCATTTTGAATTAATTTTTGTGAAGGATGCAAGGTCTGTGTCTAGGTTAATTTTTTTGCATGTGGATGTCCATTAGTTCAAGCACCATTTGTTGAAAGACTATTTTTTCTCTAATGCTATCCTTTGTTGCTTTGTCAAAGATTATTTGACTATATTTATATAGGTCTATTTTTGGGCTCTCAGTTCCATTCTATTAATCTATATGCTTATTCTTGCCAGTGCTACCCTGTCTTGATTACTCTAGCTTTTTAGTAAATCTTGAAGTTGGGTAATGTCAGTGTTCTGCACTCTTCTTCTTTAATATTATGTTGGATATTCTGAGTCCTCTGCTTTTCCATGTCAACTTAAGAAACATTTTGTCAATACCCACAAAATAACGGGGTGAGATTTTGATTGGGGTTTTGTTGAATCCATAGATAACATTGGGAGAAACAGACATTTTGTCAATATTGGGTCTTCTTAGGCACCTGCATGGAATATCTATCTATCCTTTATTTAGATCTGTTTTGATTTCTCTCCTCAGTTTTGCTTGTATAGATCTTGTACATGTTTTGTTAGATTCCTTCCTAAGTACTTCATTTTTGGGTGGTGCTAATGTAATGTTACTGTGTTTTCAGTTTCAATTCCAACTTTTAAAGATTTTTTTTTTTTTTATTTGACAGATCATGAGTAGGCAGAGAGGCAGGCAGAGAGAGAGAGAGGAGGAGGAGGCAGGCTCCCTGCTGAGCAGAGAGCCCGATTCGGGACTCGATCCCAGGACCCTGAGATCATGACCTGAGCTGAAGGCAGAGGCTTTAACCACTGAGCCACCCAGGCGCCCCTCAATTCCAACTTTTATTGCTGGTATATAAGAAAGTGATTGACTTTTGTATATTAACCTTGTATCCTGCAACCTTGCTATAATCATTTATTTGTCCCAGGAGTTTTTTGTTGATTCTTTAGGATTTTCTCCAAAAGCAGCCATACCATCTGTGAACAAAGAGTTTTATGTCTTCCTTCTCAATCTGTATACTTTTTATTTCCTTATCTTACTGTATTAGCTAGGACTTCCAGTGTGATATTGAATAGGAGTGCCTTATTCCTGATCTTAGCAGGAAAACCATCTAGTTTCTCTTCATGAAGTATAAGGAATCTCGATAGAATATCCTAATCAGTAGTACAAGAGATGCAATTTACTATTCATATTAGATCATAGGAGGATTCCTTCCCCTCATTGAAATTTCTGTAGGATGGGATTAGGGGCACTCAGATAAGGTTGAACATCTACCTTGGCTCTCCTATAAACCTCCATTAGAAAGGGAGATAACCAGTAACATCAGTCCTCTAATCAATTAATCCATAAGATACTTGATTGTTAGTTGCTAGGTATTGTGATGGCTACAAAGTACACATGATAATGATACCTCCTCTCCGGAAACTTATTATCCATATAGGAAAGGTTAATTTCAAATGTTATGTTTTGTTTTGGCTAATATTTGCCAAAAACTCATATTCCTGTGTTACTTCCTAAGCATTCTTTTTTGGGGGGTGAGGGGTAGAGGGAGATGGAGAAAGATAATCCTTTTTAAATTTTTTTTTAAAAGATTTATTTATTTTAGAGAGGGATGGGGGAAGGGCCAGAGGGAGTCTCAGGCAGACTGCTCTGAGCAGAGAGCCTGACATGGGGCTCAATTTCACGACCCTGAGATCATGACCCTGAGATCACAACCCAAGCAGAAGCCATGATTCAGACACTTAACCAACTGTATCACACAGGTGCCCCCAGAGAGAATCTTAAGTAGGTTCCAAACCCAGGATCTCACAACCCTGAGATCATCACCTGAACTAAAATCAAGAATCAGACACTTAACCAACTGAGCCACCCAGGTACCCTCTTCCCAAGCATTTTAACTGAAATGCCTATTCATGGACTTCTTTCATATTATCCTAAGAAAAGTTTACAATTTTGATGCAAGAACTGACAATTATTGAACCTATAGCTGGACACAGTGCTAGGGACTTTACATATGTGATCTCAGTTATTTTCAAAACAATTGTGTGGTGTTGTTACTATTATTCTCAATTTACAAATGCAAAAACTGATAATCTGAGGGTGTAAGTAACTTATTAACTGTGTGACTTAGTATAACAGGTGTATAATTCCATATCCCATGCTCTCTAAGTCATACATCATGGAAAAGTACCATACAAAGTGGTGAATGATGAATGTCATGTGTATAATACGGAGTTGTGCTTGGTGAATGCAGGGACGAGAGCTTTGGCCTTAGACTAGAGTGTTACAAAATTTTCGGAAAGCTTGTCTAATGGATAGGAGTAATAAGTGGGAAGAGAGATCAGGGAGATCCATCACCATGGAAAAGACAGTCAAAAATAGGAAGTATTTTGTGATATGACAATATAAAAATATAAGAAAAATTCCTGCTGTAGTAGTAAAATGCCATAGAACAAATTTTGTCTTTTATTTATTTTTAAAGACTTGATTGATTGATTGATTGAGAGCACACTGAGTGCAGAGCCTGCTAGGGGTTTGATCAGAAGATGTAACCTGAAATCAAAATGCTTAACTGTCTGAGCCACCCAGGCACCCCTGTCTTTTTTATTTTAAATGAGAACTCCTATCCTCCATTTTTCTCTTAAAATCATTTCAACTGGATTTGCTTATCAGGTTTTGAGTATGAGAGAGTAGATCACAGAACCACTGCATCCATGTCATTGGTCCCCAGCCTTGTCTTGCAGCAAGCAGTGTGGCTAGTGCAGAGAGAGCAAAAGCCGGGGAGAAATGGGAGATCAAAGGAATCTTTAAAAAAAATATTTTCCTAAAATCAAGTATGTTTTATTTATCCCTTCCTCATATCTCATTTGGTTAAGTACCCCACAGATAGCCTTTAATATTTGAAGGCTGTGGATTTGTAAAGGCAAGAGGAGGTATCACTGTTTTCAGTGAACTTAGTGTTTAGTTTGGGAAGACCAGAGTAAAGGAAATAATGAGAAACCACTTAGCAATGTTAAGCACCAAATCATGTTGTTTACAGTGTTAATACTGTAGGATCCTTTTTCTTAAATCATGCTCTTCAGGGTTCTGTCCTCTCTTCCAGTCTCAAGATTTCCTTTCCTAAATGCTTTTACATCTCCGTCTCCAGCCCACAGTCTCCCTTCTAAGCTATTGGTTCACCCAAATGCCTTTTGGGCATCTCCATTTAGACACCACCACAGTCCTCTCAACTTCAACTTACCAAAAACATCAAATCACAAACACACACATTGCTTAAAATCCTTTTTTTCTTGGGATAAAGTCCATTTTCTTTGGGGTACCTGGTGGCTCAGTCAGTTAAGCATCCAACTCTTGATTTCTGCTCAGGTCATGGTCTCAGAGTCCTGAGATTGAGCCCCGTGCCAGGCTCTGTGCTCAGTGGGGAGTGTACTTGGGATTCTCTCTCTCTCCTCTCCTCCTACCACCCTCCTACCCCCCAGACTCTCTCTCTCTCAAATAAATAAATCTTAAAAAAAAACGTTCAGTCTCTTTAATGTGGCTTGCCTGTTCTGCTTGATCTGGCCGTGCCTCCTCCTTCTTTAGCTTTTTCTTGCTTTCCCCTATTCTACATCAGCCTTACTGAACGTCAAGGGCGTAGTACTCTTTTGCCTGCAGTACATGCTGTTCCTTTTTTCCAGAAGGGGAATAAGAAGACATGAAGCTGTCATGATTAAAAAGCACAGACTCTGGGGGCACTGGGGGCACCTAGGTGGCTCGGTGGGTTAAAGCCTCTGCCTTTGGCTGGGGTCGTGATCCCGGGGTCCTGGGATCGAGCCCTGCGTTGGGCTCTTCTGCTTGGCAGGGAGCCTGCTTCCCCCTCTCTGCCTGTTGCTCTGACTACTTGTGATCTCTCTCTCTGTCAAATAAATAAATAAAATCTTAAAAAAAAAAGCACAGACTCTGAAGACAGACTTCCTAGATTCAGGCGAATCCTGAGTCTACCCCTTACCTAGCTGTGTGACCTACAGTGAGTTACTTAACCTCTCTGCTTTCAGTGTCCTCATCTGTATGACTGAATGGCAATAGTATCTGCTTCACAGCATATTGTGAGGATTGAAAGAGTTAGTAGAGTGAGGCTTTTCAAGAGGTGCCTGCCTCATACTGAGGACCATATAAATATAGCCATTATTATAATGCTTACTATAAATGTGTTGTGCTATTGGATGGTATTACTTTTTATGTTTTTAGGATGATTTAATGATAACAGAAAAAAAATACGTTGTTTCCCCATAAATTACGAGTTGATGGGCTAGTTCTTACAATTGCTATTTATCTTTTTTCTTGGATGAGAAGCAGCTTTATATTCCTAACTTCTTGTCTTTTAGCTTTTTAGTGACTAAAATTTGGTCTTAGGTTGACATTCGTATGAAGTGGATCATTTGACAACATTAGGCTTACCTGGATTTTTATACAAACTAATTCAGGTAAACCTCCATGGAAACTTATTTTTTTATGTTATTTTAGTTTTTTAAAAGATTTTATTTATTTATTTTATTAGAGTGAGAGAGTACATAAGTGGGAGGAGGGGGAGAGGGAGAGGGAGAGAGAGAATCCCAAGCAGACTCCCCACTGAATGCAGAGCCTGATGCGGGGCTCAATCTCATGACCCTGAGATCATGAGAGCTGAAACCAAGAGTCAGACACTAAGCCGACTGAGCCACCCCGGCACCCCCTCTATGGCAACTTTTAAAAGAAAATCAATTCTTAATAGCTAATAATTAGCTGACTTTTTATTTTATGATTTATGTGCCAAGCTGATTAAAGTTTTGAGTAAAGTCCTTTAAAGGATTTCACTTTTTTCTTTCAAGTGTATTTCAAAGATTGTGGATTATAATGGTTCAAATTATAATTCTTGCTTGGGATCTAGCAGGGATACTTACTATATTATTATTATTATTGTTATTTTTTAAGATTTTATTTATTTATTTGACAGAGAGAGACACAGTGAGAGAGGGAACACAAACAGGGGAGTGGGAGAGGGAGAAGCAGGCTTCCCACTGAGCAGGGAGCCTGATGCAGGGCTCAATCCCAGGACCCTGGGACCATGACCTGAGCTGAAGGCAGTCACTTAACCAACTGAGCCACCCAGGCACCTGGTATACTTACTATATTATTAAATAGATTCTCCAAAAGGAAAATCTCTTTTTTTTCTTTTTTCTATTCACAATTCTATTTACTTAAACCCACACTTCCCAGAACACTTCTGATACCAGATGTGTGATTGATTTCTCATACTGACCAGTTCTGCAACACCAGCTGAATAGTCTACAATTTAACTCAGTTTTGACACTAACTGTTTGAAGTTGGTGCAGACTCCACAGACTAAGGGCTCAGCCCCACAAGACTGCACCCAGCTTCAGACCCCCATAGAAATTGGTGGGTTCCCAAGTCACCCACAACTTCTGTCCAGCTCAACTACAAATTTGATGTTCCCGTGACATCCTCCGCCAAGTTCAGTCTTTTGCTAGAATGGCTTACAGAACTCAGGAAAAGTTTAATTACTAGATTACTGGTTTATTACAAAGGATATATTAAAGAATACAAATGAGCAGCCAGATGAAGAACAGATGGAGCTTGGTCTGTGTCTGGAAGGTCTGAAGCACCGGAGCGCCTATCCGCATGGAGTTTTGGGCTATCCCAGCCTCTTGGCAAGTACATGTATTCTTTTAATTTTTTTTTTTTTTAAGATTTTTAAAATTTATTTGACAGAGATCACAGGTAGGAAGAGAGAGAGGGGGAAGCAGGCTCCATGCTGAGCAGAGAGCCCGATGTGGGGCTCGATCCCAGGACCCCTGAGATCATGACCTGAGCCGAAGGCAGAGGCTTAACCCACTGAGCCACCCAGGTGCCCCAAGTATATGTATTCTTATTCACCTGCCTAGAGCTCTTAGAACTCTGTACTTCAGAGCTGAGGCTTCATTATGTAGGCATGATTGATTAAATTGTTGACCATTGATTTTCAACCTCTAGCCCCCTTCTTGGGGATATGGGTGAGGTTGAGGGTTGGGGTGAAATTTATCGTCACCTAGTTTTCCCCCCGTATCGACCAGCCATCCAGTCGTTATCCAGAGACTTTCTAAACATTGCCTCATTATATAAACTCAGGTTTGGTTGAAAGGGACTTGTTATGAATAACAAAAAAATTTCTTTTACTTTTATCCTCCTGGAGCTATTCCAGGAACAAAACCCAGATATTATAATAAAAGATGCTTTTATGCTCTAAACACTTAAGAAATTACAAGGGTTTTAGGAGATGTGAGCCAGGAACCCTGGAGGAAGACCAAAGTACGTATTTCTTATTCTATCACAGTATCACATTTTCTATCATCACAGTAGTTAAGGTTAACCAGGAAAACGTGCAAAATCTAAATTTTATCAAAAGAAGATTCCTGAGTGGTCTAGGTTTAGTAGAAACTCAGTAGTATGGTGAAAAACTGATACATATTTAAATTTTAAGTGTTGGCTTTGAATCGTGATAGAGGACTTCAGCTGCCTCCCTTTTGACTCAAACTTTTTAGTTGGGTTTTTCTTTCCTATTTGTCTATTGGCTCAGGCATTGGACCTTGAGGGCAGAGCATCCCCTGATGGGAACTGAAACTACCCCCTGAAGCAGCAAGGACTGCCCTGAGCTTCTAAGACCCCCGTCGTGATTGACTCCATGACCACGATCCGTATGACCTTCACTGCCTGCCTGCACGTGCGCACCCACCTTTGCCCCATATTTTCTTTATATAAACTTGGAAGTAGTTTCAGCCCTTTGGAGACAGTATTTGAGAGGATAGTCCACAGTCTTCTTGATCTTGGCCTTCCTTTCTTATTTTGCCACCGTTGCCCAGCTATGTTTTAATACTTGTCTTTTAGCTTCCGTGTACAACTTCCTTATTTTTCTTTTAACTTTCGAATTGCTGCCTATTAGTTATTTTCCTCCTCAGTTTTGTTTTATTGAGAAAAGTTTGTAAAAGGAAAAAAGTTGAGGGACTCCTGGGTGGCTCAGTCGGTTAAGCGTCTGTCTTCGGCTCCAGTCATGAACCCAGGATCTTGGGATGGAGTTCTGCATCATGCTCCTCGCTCAGCGGGGAGCCTGCTTCTCCCTCTGCCTGCTGCTCCCCTTGCTTGTGCTCCCTAACTCTCTCCCTCTGACAAATAAATACATGATTTAAAAAAAAAAAGGCAAAAAAAAAGCAAAAACCTTAAATTGTAGAATAGTGAATATCCACATACCCTCCACCTAGATTTCAATTTTGTTACCATTTTTCTGTATTTCTTTATCTCTCACTCTGTATATATATACATGTGTGTGTGTCTTTTGTTGCTGTTGAACCATTTTAAATAAATTGCAAGTGTCATGACATGAGACCCCAATATACTTGAACCTGTATCTCCTGAGAATGAAGATATTCTGCATAATCACCATAGATTATCCTCTACTTAGGAAAATTAATAAAATAGGGGTGCCTGGGTGGCTCAGTCAGTTAAAGTGACTGTCTTTGGCTCAGGTTATGATCCCAGGGTCCTGGGATTGAGCCCTGCATAGGGCTCCCAGCTCAGCGGGGAGCCTGCTTCTCCCTCTCTCCCTGCTGCTCTCCCTACTTGTGCTCTCTTTCTCTGTCTCTCTGTCAAATAAATAAATAAAATATTAAAAAAAAGAAAAATAATAGAATAAAAATTAAAAGATTAAATTAACAATAATAAAATTGTCTAGTCTATAAATTAAATTTTTACTGGTGTCCCACTAATAAACCTTTTCAGCTTTTTTTTTTTTTTTTTTTTAAAGTAGGCTCCATGGCCAGTATGGATCCCAGTGCAGGGCTTGAACTCACAACCCTGAGATCAAGACCTGAGCTGAGATCAAGAGTCAGGTGCTTAACTGACAGAGCCACCCAGGGCCCCACTTTTTAGTTGTTTTTATTTGAACTACAGTCTACTCAAGATTTTCATGCACATTATTGGTTATTACATGTCTTGAATAGACTACCCCCACCCTCATCTACCTTTTTCATGAATCTTTTTTTTTTTTTTCCTCCTTCTTTTTAGGAGCCAGGCCAATTTTCTTATAGAGTGTCTAGTATCTAGATTTGCCTGTCAAGGTCTTTTGAAAGTTTCTCTTCCTGTACCTTATTGGAGGGCAGCATTAATTATAGGAGGACTTACCAACTCCAGTGGCATGGGTGCTATGAATAGGTTATGGGTTCTATTTTTAATTCTTTAAGTTCTTTTTTAAAAATATTTATTTCTTAGAGAGAAAGAGAGAGAGAGCATGAGTGGGAGGGGTATTGGGAGAATCTCTAGTAGACTCTGCTCTGAGCAGGGAGCACCATGCGGAGCTCAATCAGTGATCAGGAGGTCATGACCTGAGCTGAAACCAGGAGTTGGACGCTTAACTAACTGCACCATGCAGGTGCTCCTAATCTCTAAGTTCTTTGGCCATCAGTGGATTTTGGGGCCCTGGAAGCCTGTGAATCCCTTGACCTCTGCTGTGAGCACTGTTAGTTTACACGGATAGGTTGGTATAATGATATGAAGAATAATGACTGCCATCTTCAGCCCTTTTTTCTTCTAAGCACTTTCTCTTGTGATCACATTTACTTCTATGGTTTTAACAGTTGCTGGTGTAGTGATGTTTTCTTTTCCAAATTCCATTTGTTTTATTTCCTTTGGTTCATCTTCTTCTGGCTATCTAGTAGCCCCTTCAGAACCACCAGGTCCAAAATGAATTGATTCTCTGCTTGTGAACTGGCTTGTTGTCAGCATTCTTTATGGAGGGAGGGAGTGTAGAAGGGATAGTGTAAATGGCCTTACTTTTACTGAGACAACACTCTGCGAGAAACCTCAGTTGTCTTAAGCTGCTTCTCTGGCTGTTGAACTCTCTCTCATACACATACACAGGTGTGCGTACACATTTACGCATCAATCAAGTATTTCTTTAATGCCTTCAGTGTGCCCATTTGGCTACGGTAGATGAGTCTATCTCTGGAATGCGTCTTACATACATTCTTCCCATTCTTAACTATATTTACCCTGATTTTGGTCCTTATCAACCTTTTCCAGAGTTTTTACACTATTTGCTCAACCTCTGCTTTTAAGTCCTCTGATCCATCCTGTACACTGTCTGCTCGTTGGGAGTACCTGTTCAATCATATATTTCTCTTGCTTGAAAACTTTTGATGGTTTCCCATTCATTATACAGGAAAATGCCAACTTATTAGCATACCGTATAAGACTATGCTAATTCTACTTTGCTCTTTTTGTGTTATTTCATGTCTCGTGTTCCAGCTATGTAAGTCTTCTGCTCATTTCTTGAATGTAGCATAGATTTTAATCTTCAGACTTTGTCCATATATTTCTGGTGTCCATAAGACCCTGAGCCTTCTTTTTTGCTTAATGAAATCCTACTCACCTCTCAAGGACCACTCAGATGTTCCCTTTGAACTTATATACCTGATAGCCTTCTGTCTCTCCCCTCCACCAGAGCCAAAGCCTTTCCATTCTTTATCTGATGTACTTTGCATATACATCTGTGGTACTGCTTATCAGATTGTATCCCTTGCTGGTGTGCCTCTCAGTGTAAAGGTTCACAAGGGAAAGGATCATCTTGTTCTTCCTATTGTTCCTAGAGCCCAACTCAAGGCCTGGCACACAGCACATGCACAAAGGAGAGTCTGGCATTACTTGTTATATTATCTTCTGTAGCAAGTAAATTTGATTTGAGATTCAAGAATTCTCCTGGGAAGATAATATTTTATTTTATTTTTAAATTTGTTTTAAGGATTTTATTTGACACAGAGAGTACAAGTAGGGGGAGGGGCAGAAGGAGAGGGAGAAGCAGGCTCTTTGCAGAGTAGGGAGCCTGATGGGGGGGGGCTCGATCCCAGGACCCTGGGATCATGACTTGAGCTGAAGTCAGCCAGTTAACCAACTGAGCCACCCAGGCACCTGGAAGATAATATTTTATATTAACAATTTGGTTTATACAACATATTTGCTAATGATTGCTTTCTGTGTAATACAATCCTGAATTATTTGTTAGAACTTAACACTCTGATGTCTTATGTCTTAAAGTATTACCGCAAGTATATTTGTTTTAATTAAAATAACTTCTGGGCCATACAAATTTGCCATAATAGGAGTTTTGGAAATTTTATCATTTTAGAGCCTTTGAATTAGTAAATGTTTATCTGGAATTGGAATTCTGAATGGACATAGTATAACATGAAAGACTGATTTTTAGAGAAAGAGATACATTGATCAGTTTTTAAGAAAACCCGAATAAAGGCAATTTTTCAAATGAATGAAGGCAAAAAGAGAAACTTGTCAAATTTCCATGTTGCAAGGGAATCCCAAACTTCAATGAGGAGACCATTATTGTATTTTGGTGATGTTTAGAGAATGAGTAGATGAAACGTTTGATAGATGAAGACATTAAGAGGGTGCTAGTACTGTTTGACATTTTTCATTAATAAGGGAATACCAAATAGAGTAACTTGTGTTAACAGGTTTTTAATATTTCAGAATTATTTTAAACGTCTTTTATCATTTAAACAAAAATTCCTGATAATTAAAGATATTATGGTTGAATATTGATATATAAAGATACTGTGATTGATATTATGGTTGAACTGTTAATGAGTGAAATGGTGTGGTATCTGGGTTTTGTTTCAAAATAATCAAGAGGAGGATAGGCAGTGGAAATAAGACTGGCCATATGTTGATGCCATGTGACAGATACATAGAATATCACTGTCATTTATTTTTTTGTTCAGTTTTAGAAAATTTCATGATAAAAAAATTTAAAATATTATGGTATTTTATAACAAAGGAAAGAGTTCCCCAGTAAAGAATCATTACCATTAGGCTGGCTGAATACTGAGTTCATAATATTGAATAACTCAGAATGATACCAATGTAAACCTGAGTGATCTTTTTTGGTTTTTGTTTTTCCAGTTTTTTAAAATTCCATATAGTTATGTTTTCCCCTGTGGGATGCGGAAGCCTCTTAATCTGTTAAGCCTAATCATCCCATATTAAACAAAAGGGATAGGATATTGATTTATGTCCACATTCTTGAAGAAAAATTTGTTGGTAAGACTTGGGTTGTCGTATTGTTTGAAGGATAACTTATTGATAAAACCTATCTATAAAAACTGGTAATATTTTTCAGAGTCCATAGTCTCTCATGGTTCACCTCCCCTTCCAATTTCCCCCAACTCCCTTCTCCTCTCTAACTCCCCTTGTCCTCCATGTTATTTTACAATCTGAGGGGTTTGAAGCGGCGGCGGGTGGGAGGTTGGGGGAACCAGGTGGTGGGTACTAGAGAGGGCATGGATTGCATGGAGCACTGGGTGTGGTGCAAAAACAAGGAATACTGTTACGCTGAAAAAAAAAAACCTGGTAATATCGTACCATCTTGGATACTATATCTCTGATGATTTCATTATTTGAGTTCTATTCTTAAGATTTGGAAAAGGAAATTTGACCAATTCATAGAATAGTTTGTCTTCTTAAAGGATGTGAGAGAAAAAGTGTTCAGAGATTGTTCTGCCTTTTGTATTTTCTTCCTTCTCTGTCTCTCTTCCTTTTCCCCTTCTTGCCTTGAGTTTTTTTCTAGACACCAATAAGGTCATCTTTGTGCTACTTCCTTTAATTTGGTAACATATATATAGGCTCAAGTCTTTTTAGTCTGAAAGTACTATAGTAGTTTCTCAGTGAACACCTTTAGGGCATCTCCCTTTTGAACTTCTCAGATATTTTCATTTTTGGTTGGAGTTTTTCTTTCTGTTGAAAAGAGTCGTTTGTGAGCTGAAGGACCTTCTGAGATCTGCCCAAGTCTTGTTCTTCATGGTATGGTCTTCCCCATCAGCAAATTCAGAACCTCAAGACTTCTCCTTGATTCAGCCTCCTTGATCTTCACTATTTGTTAACTTGGTCCTGCCAACTCCGTCACAAAGATTCCTTCTTTTCTCCAGTCTTACTGTTACCACTCTGTTACGGAGAATGTTGGACTTGGAACTGGAAGATTTTGTCTCAGCTCTGCTCTCAGCTGCTTGCCTAGCTTCTTCATCTTTAAAATGAGGAGGGCTTAACAGGGTCATTTTACACCCGTTTTGGAATTAACATTCGATTATATAAATCCGGGTCCCTACTTGCTCACACTTACATTGCTATCACTTCCTCATTGTTTTTCACACCTCTAATCTCAGTTCTTCCTAATGAGATTAATCTTCATATGTAACTTTCATTGCCTGTGGAGTAAAATCTTATATTTCCTGGTCTCCATTTATTCATACCATCATCTCTCTGGTTAGTGGTGTTCTCTCCATCCGTCTTCAGAGTCTTCCTTTTTTTCACCTTCAGAATCAAATTGGTTACTAAATTCTGTCAGTCCTGCCTCAGAAATGTCTTTTGAATCTGTATTTGTTCTCTGCTGCCACTGTTCTAATCTCGCTCTTTATCTTCTCTTATCTGGACATTTGACGCAAACTACCAGATGTCTGGTCTGCCACCTTTCTAGTTACCAGAGTTATCTTTCTGAGCAAAGATCAGTTAACTGCCTTTTCTGTTCTAAAAACCTTTTGTTCCTCACTGTTGACATACAAAACACAAACTTTTTCGTAGGACTCACATAATCCCTTCCCCTTACTTTTCTAACCTTGTCTCTTGCTCCTTGTATCATGCCCCACCTTGCAGCCCTACGTACAGTAGCAGTTTCTGGAATGTGCCTCTATTATTTTTCTCATGCTGTACTTCTGTCTGCAATTCTCTGACCTCTTCATCCCTTCTCTGCTTGAGGGGCTCCTCCCTTTAAGCCATCACTCATGGAGTTTACCTTCCCTGAAGCTCAGCTAATGTTTCCCACTCACCCAGAATCTCTTTCCAGGTGGATTGTGAACTTCAGGATATCTAGGATTGTCAGTCTCTAATTTTGTTCATCCTTGGAGTTTGGCACAGTGTTGGGACATACAATATTTACTCAGTAGTTTTTTGTTGGTTGATGTAAAATAAAATAATAAATCTCCTCTGTTTTCCATATAAACAGTAAGAAAAGCATTTTAACCCTATTAGTTTGAAGACTAAAAATTTTTTTTAAAATTGATTTGGGAGAGAGAGAGAGAACGAGCAGAGGGAGGGGCTGAGGGAGAGGGAGAGAGAAAGAATATTCAAGCAGATTCCCCATTGCAGAGAGCCAGCCCCACACAGGGCTTGATCTAGGACCCTCAGATCATAACCTGAGCCGAGATCAAGAGTCAAACACTCATTGGACTGAGCCACCCAGGCACCCCATGAAGATTACAATTTTATCTCAGCCTTGCTTGAGCTTGAATTTCCTCATCTTATCTTGAAAGATGCTTCTAATTTTTTTTTTTTTTTTTTGTCTGTCATAGATCCTTGAGACCAAAGATGGCCCAGGGCTGATCTGGATACTTGGTAGTAGAATTGATGGGAGTCAAAAAAGCCTTAGGCCTAATGATGATGATAACAGATGGGGTTTTGGCCTACACTTGTACATACAGGCTGCCAAATGGTACTTTACCTTCCTAAAAGTGACTGGAGGCTGGTCACCAAGTTTGGACATTAGTGAAAGGCATGAGACTACCATTTCCATTAAACCGGTTCCTAATATTTCATTCAAGAAATGTTCCTGAACGTGCTTCTTTAAACTTGAGAAATTCTTTCCTGAATTACATTTAAATTCTACCACTGAGCCTGGTTTTCTGCCTGGGATAAAGCTTTCATTTTAAGGCAGCATTTTCTACAACTTGTACAAATATGTGCTGCTTATATTTTCTACTATGCATAGAATTGCTTGCATCATGAGTTTTCTAGAACATAGTGTCTCAGATGGAAAGTTTAATAGAATTGCAGTGTCTTCCAAATTTATTTTTCTATTTTGTTATTACATAATGTTCTTGTTGAATAATTGTTTTTCTTTGTCACTGCTGAAAGGGAAGCCCACATGGTTTTGATAGACATTACAGCCATATAGAAGAAATGTCTTTTTTAAAAAAAGTACATATTAAATATATGCATGTTTATTCTAAAAAGTTACATGTTTTTGATTCTCCTGGATTTATTTAGTAACCTTTGATTATTATGAATATGCAGTTACTCTAACCATGGTGTCTAATTTGCACTAAAATTTAGAAAGTAGTTTATCTGAAGGCTTTGGAATTGCTTTGTCTGTCTTTATTGCAGTAAATAATAAAGTATTTTTATTTATTTTTTATTTTATTTTATTATTTATTATTTTAAAATTAACATATAATATATTATTTGTCTCAGGGGTACAGGTTTTTATTTAGAAGTTAAAGTAATTTAGAAATAAGATCGTTTTAAGAAAGAACAAGCGGCCTCAAAAGCCAGGTTATCGTAGCAATGTAGGAAGGGCAAGTGTACCTGCTTTTCAGCCTTGTCACGTAAAAGAACAAATTGTTCCTTCATGATACTTAATATTATGTGTGCCTGAGACACACAAGCTGTGGGGTATGAATCGTCACTACCACTTGGAGAAAGCTTCCAAGAGGGGCAGCACTCCCATAGGTTGAGAGCGACAAAGCCTCCATGCCCCACGTGCTAATCTTTGAAGTATTTGTGGGCATTGTGGGAAAGGAAGCATCTGCAGTTTCCATAACTAAGGTGTCAGCATCTGACCAAAGACTGGCACTGACATAGCACCGTGGTGAAAGTGAGTCCTGCCTGCCCTCTGGGATCTGCCGCTTCTTCATATGGGAAACCTCCGAGGTGCCACCTTATCTATCACTCATCGTCTGACTTAATATACAAGAGAAATGGCCATGAGATAATCCACTTTCTTTCACTCTCAATGTCAAAGCTGCAGATAAACCTTAAGTTTGCAGATCTTCGAGTATTTTGCTAATTTAGCAGATGGAAGTTATATTTAAACTTATTAAGTGAAATAATTACTGGGTTTGTTCCTAGATCCCATCCTGTAATTCAGAGCAAAGGCCTATGCTTCAGTTTATTCTGCTCAAGCTTTCAAATTCTTTTGACAGCCTGGATGTGAAATTCAAATGTCATTAATGTGATGTGTTAATTTTGCACTTTTTGACTTACTGCAAAAAACCACAACTACTTATGGTTTCCATAGTAACAATAACCTATCCAGATTGTGTAATATTCTTTACAGTATTAAAAATAAAACCATGCAATTACATGAGCTTCTGGAGCACTTCATTTAGGGGAACTGGGGATTGAAATATTTGTGTTTTAAAAAATTATGATTTCATTGAAAGTTTTGCCAGAGAGCTTATGTAATTTCGTTTTAAGAATTTAACAAATTTCTTAAATATTTAGCAATAGTACTTGGTAGTTAAATTAATTATTAAGTGTGAAATTTGCATTGTGAGCATTGTGTTAAACATCTCAGGCATAAGTGCTCTCGCACATATGTTCACATGTACATTTAAGATTGGGGGTGGGGAACATTTGGCTTAAATTACATTCAGTTACCTGGTGTTTGTACTTCTTAGTGGCTTCTGGGTAGGCTGGAAAAAGTCTAGTTTTATACTTGGAGGAAACAGTATAGAGAAAAAGGAAAAACTGATCACTTAAGCTTTCCCTAGTTTTGACTTCGCTTTTTAAAACATGTCTAAGATAATACTTTGAAGATACTAAGGATTATTTTAGTAGGTGACTATTTTCAGGGTGTCAAATTATTTTGGCTTTTCTCTTTTTCCCTCTAATTCTAATTTAACAGACAATATAATATAATATTAGCACTGAAGTTAATTAACATATGTTCCTACATCTTAATACAACTGATTTTTATTTTTTAAGTCATCTTCAGCATATGTCTAGATGTATGTTTATTTTTATCTGGTATAATGTGTGTGTTTTCTCGCTAATACATAGTAAACATTTTCCATTTTCTGATGATGGTCATGATTATCATTTTAATAATTGCAGAACAGTCTATATCCTGTTGATATATCTGGTGTGTTTTCTGTTTGTCAAAATGCTCCTTAACGGATATAATTGTCAAACTGATGGTGAGAGAAAGTAACTATAATTCACTTATTTGCCCAAACCATAGATGATTGTGAAAATCTTCAAAAGGCATGTAAAATGTTTTAAAAAGCATATAACAAATAAACCTCTTAAACTGCTTTTTCTGTGGGGGCACCTGGGTGGCTCATTTAGTTAGGTATGTGGCTCTTGATTTCAACTTGGGTCTCGATGTCAGGATCTCAGGGTCGTGAGTTCAAGCCCCATGTTGGGCTCCGTGCTAGGTGTGGAGCCTACTTAAAAAACTGCTTTATCTGCTAATAAATGCACATGGGGAAGATAAGGAATAGGTAAGTAGGACAGATGTGGCACCATTTAGGTGCTATCATTTGAGAAAACCATCATGGTGTGTTGAAAATTTGCTGAGGCTCCAATATAATCAAAAGATAAAACTCAGAGGCTTGGATTATATTCCTCTTCTCAGAACAACCCACAACATGAACCACATTTCTGACATTTTGCTGTGTCTGGTTCTGGTGTCAATATCCTGAGGATTCTGTGTTGCTGTACTCATATGATACCTTTTTTTTTTTTTTTTTTAAAGATTTTATTTATTCATTTGACAGAGAGAGGGAGATCACAAGTTGGGACAGAGGCAGGCAGATAGAGAGGAGGAAGCAGGCTCCCCGCTGAGCAGAGAGCCTGATGTGGGGCTCAATCCCAGGACCCTGAGACCATGACCCGAGATGAAGGCAGAGGCTTAACCCACTGAGCCACTGGGTTACTATTTTTTTTTTAAAGATACTATTTTTTTTTTTTTAAAGATTTTATGTATTTACTTGAGAGAGAGAGAGCGAGAGCACAAGCCAGGGAGAGAGGCAGAGGCAGAGAGAGAGGGAGAAGCAGATTCCCAGCAGAGCGGGGAGCCTGAGGTGGGGAGCCCGAGGTGGGGCCCAGTCCCAGAGTCTTGGGATCCTGACCTGAGCCAAAGGCAGACGCTTAACTGACTGAGCCACCCAGGCGCCCCTCATGCAATACTATATTTTTATGGACTATATCACCGTTATTGAACTGATGTTTTCC